>NW_024081161.1:111783-456581 GCF_003009895.1 Hyaena hyaena
AGAAACAATGAAATCTGGCCATGTGTAGCAACATGGATGGACCTTGAGGGTGTTATGCTGAGCGAAATAAGTCAGGCAGAGAAGGACAAATATCATACGTTTGCACGTATAGGAGGATTAGGAGGAACTTGACGGAGGACCAAGGGGGAGAAGAAGGGGGGAAATGGTGGGGGAAAGGGAGAGAGGCAAACCATGAGAGACTCTTGAATGCTGACAAAAACTGAGGACTGATGGATGTGGGGGGGGGGAGGGATGGGCATGGAGGAGGACACTTGTGGGGATGAGCACTGAGTGTTATGTGGAAACTAATTTGACAATAAACTATTTGTAAAAAAAAAAAATGTGTGTTTTAGTTAAATTCCTGAAGAATAGAATTCTTCAAGTGTTCTAGAGGACTGTATTGATTACAGATTATTTTTTATACTAACTTTGTTTTCAATATAACTTTTATATAAGTAGAATAGTCTTCATTACATCTAGGATCATTTAAATAGCACAATTACGTGTAGTTTTGCTGTATAATGAAAGGTAAGGGATAAATGATCAGAGGTGACTTTATAAGCATTGCAGTAAGTGACTTATAAACTAAAGGTCACCATTGTAATTGGAAGGTTTGTGAATCTCTTAAGTTCTGTAATCAAATGAGTGATATCAAAGGAAGAAGTAATTTAACATAACAATTGTGGCTTACACTGAACATATGTTCCTGTTAATAAGTTGCATTATGGTCTTTAAGGACTTGTATGTAGTTAGTACATTTTGGTTCATTTGATACCCACAGTTTTTCTTAATTTTTATTAGTGAGTTGTTACAGTGGTTAACAAGAAATACACAGATTTAAGTTGCAATAGTTTTCCCAGGGTTATATGATCTAACTTCACAAGCTTCCTGGACATATGTAGATGCTTTTCTATTTTGCTTTAGTTATGACATACAATTGATATAGGCAAGCATGAAAGCTTGGGCAAATTTTCATTGCTTTTTCTGGATCTTGCTCAGGTTCTGTGGTATTTATGTAAAGCACAATTTTGTTACTTGGGAATGCATGTTGAAATTATCATGTGCACTATTTTGCTGTAGGCCCGTTGGCACTGCCACAAAGGTAATACACTGCCAGTAGGCCATTTCCTTGTCGGCTGCATTTACAATTCAATAGAAATATTACATGACTTTTTAAACAAGTGTTTTGGCAGGGAGGAAATGGCAGATTCCATGCAAACAAGCATAGCTTCCTTTCTTTAACCACACTCCAGCTACTCAAGAAATTGTACTTGGTTTCAAGTTTGGGGGTTTGGGGGTAGAATGGGAAGTCAGGTTGAAACAGGAATGACATTGATATTTACTATAAAATAGTTACGTATTTTTAACTGCTGGATTTTATTACTATGTAGTTTCAGTGAGTGGCAACCAATGTATTTCTGAATTAGAGCGGAGATTATTTTTATGTAGTTCACCTGGCTGGGAATGTCTGGCTTTGATTGGTTGAAAAGATCTGGACCACCGGATAGGCTCTGAGATGTTAATATTGCTTTTCTAAGGTTTTTATAGGTTTGGCTTTGCTGTGTAAATTGGTCCTTCATGACATTTGCATAGGCACTACTTCTTTTATATCAACTCTGCTTGTGTCCTGAAGATGAATTACTTTGGGCATTAGGGAATATAGAAAGAAAATTTGGGAGACTTCGTAGCACTATGAAACAATGGATTCCTGCACATCTTTTGGTCCATTTTAGTTCTCTGTTATACATTTCAGACTTGAAAGGTCACGTTTACAATGTTTTAAACTTGATATTCTTTCCTATTATTTTTTTTTAACATACGGATCCACCCTTATTTTATTTAGTTTCTTGGATTTTAAATCATTTATAGGTCTGCATAAAATGCTGACCTCTTTAATTTTAAAGTATTTTATAATTTTGGAAACTGTAGCAAAAAAAAAAACCAATTAAAAAATTGCACTTTTCTGCCTTTATTGTGGCCCCATTCTACATTTTAGTGTAGATACCAGCTTTTTTTCTGTAGGGAAAGAACAGTTTATAGTTCGGTCTTTCCCTTTTTCTTATTGCTTCTGACTGTTTAGCCGGCTTACCTGGCAGCTGTAGTAAGTTACGCTGCTGTGGTGTGGTGGAGACTGGCACTGGGCGTGTTCTTGTAGCCATCACAGCATTGGCTTTTGTTATTTTCCATGTTTCAGTTTGTTGGTAATGGACATATGGACATCATATGTTCCACAGAGTACTGTACGAAGCCAATTTGAACTGTTTCCATTTGCCTCAAGTCCAATCATGATATTTATTTTTCCATGGCACTTACCCAGATTATCCATACCTCCTGCTTAGCTTGTGTCACTGCCACCACTGTATTTCTTCTGATTGCCTCCATTTCTTCACAGTATCTAATTGCCTATTCCCTCTTAGCTTTCTTTGCACAGCATTGATTGATGTTTATAGAATATCCCAAGATCTTTTAGATAATAGATACTCAGGTGCATACTAGTACGGTATTCAGCTTGTTTTTTGTTTAAACATAAGGAAAGTTTTATATCCACCCTCATAGACTGGAATTGAGTATTCTAGTGGAAAACTTAGAAGGGTAACGGTATGGTTTTATACAATATCGCTTACTTTTTTTTTTAACTATCAATAACAGCAATGTAATCTCCCAGTCTCTTTAATATATTAAATCAGTTCATAATTTTACTCCTAAGTTTTGAAGGGAAGATCATAGATACCTCCTTTTAGGCTTGAGAAAATATGGCTGCATTATTATTTACCGTAGCTGTTCTTCAGCTCCCTAACCCTCTATAAAGTCACGTTAGGTATTGATTTTCAGAGTATGAATAAATGAGTTGCTGTCATTCATGACATTTGGCAAGTCAACTATTACTGTGACTGGGAAGGAAAGGGACATAAGAATAGCCTAAAGAATTAGAAGGGTGGGGTCACATAAATTAGTTTAGTAGACTTGTATAAACCAACCAAGAAATGATGGTGACTAGGATGAGGATGGTAGAAAGAGTGAAGGGAATGAGGAGTAATTGGTTTCCAGTATATTTTGAAGGTGGATTAAGAGTAATTGTTGATTTATCAGGTGCATTAGAACATTGACAATGCTAAAAAGCCACTCTATAACAGCTTTTGAAAGTGGTCATTTTCCACTCTTGTTAAAATACAAGGCAGAAAATTAAATGGAATATAGAGATTATTCTTCCAGGAAGCCCTACTACAAATGTAATGCATGTTTGTTGTAGGAAGGAAAGTAAAAAGAAGAAAGTAAAAATCACTTGCACTTGTTCAATGTAGAGGTTTACAGTTAACATTTTGATATATGGTATTCCTGTTTGCTTTGCATATATATATATATGTGGAAATATATATATATATAACTAAATAACTATATAGTTGTATATAACTATATATATATTATATATACACTATATATAATATAATATAACTATATAACTATATAGTTATATATAACTAAATATATATAAACTAAAATTGAAATCATGAGATCATATTGCTTTGTAATTTTAACTTTCTATTTTGTGCTATATCTTGATAACTTCCCCATATTCTTAAGTTTCTTGAACCTTAAAATATTTCAAAAATTATTTAAATGAAATGATTTTTCAAATACATTCTGCTTTTATGATAAAGTTTTAAAATGAGTAATTTCCTTTTTTAAAGCAAAAGGGAATGACTTAGGTAAAGAAGCCATTGCCAATCAACAATCCTAAAGTAGATGAAAATGCCCTTGGTTTAAATTTTTCCATATTAATAAATTATTATCCAGTAACTATCATAAATTATACTTTTAAAGAAGGTAAGTATTATGGCAACTTTTAAGTCAAGCTATAACGTATCAATTCTCCATGAATTTTGTTTTTCTATTTCTTTTCTATAAGATTTCTATTTTTTTTTTTTAATTTTTTTTTTTTAATGTTTTATTTATTTCTAGGAGAGAGAGAGACAGTGTGAGCAGGGGAGGGTCAGAGAGAGAGGGAGTCACAGACTGAAACAGGCTCCAGGCTCTGAGCTGGCAGTCAGCACAGAGCCCGACGCGGGGCTCGAACCCACGAACCACGAGATCATGACCTAAGCGAAAGTCGGACGCTTAACCGACTAAGCCACCCAGGCGCCCCGTGATTTCTATATGATTTCTATGTAGACTTTTAAAAACTCTGTTAGGGAAGATTATTTTTGAGTTTTAGGAGCTGATATTTGCATTACAATTTATAATACTCTCTTTAATATTCTCTTTTGTATCAGTAAGCAGTCTTAACCAGCTGAGTGATTGCGTCATGCCTGAATAATTAACCATATCAGAAAACATGCAATTAATAATGAACAGATTGTTAGATACTTCCTTCTAGCAGTACAGTCATTTAAAAAAGAAAATATTCTAAATGTTTTTTCATTTAAAATGTATTTTACCTGCCAAAAAATACAAATGTGGTTTTCTTAACTTTGAATACTGATCTGTGCATGTGCAGTAGAGAAACATTACTCTTATTGCCAGCTAATTAGTTCTTGGGGTAAGTGGAATTGTTCTCCAACTACCTGACTCTTTTCTGGTATCTGTTGTGTTGATGGTGTTCTGAAGTTATGAAACATTTTGCAAAGTTTCAAGAGGAAAAGTTTTGAAAAGTTCTTAGGAGAGAGGGTAAAATAGATGAAGGACAGAATAACAAGTACCAATACTTGGGGATTTGGGAGAGGAAGGTAAAAGAGAAGAAGCCAGAGAATAAGAGAATTAGGAGTTTATGGTATTTCAGGTAAGAGAAAAGTTTTAAGAAGGAGGTGATTGATGACCTTTTATAGAATTTTGTCTTCTTTTTGCCAGTAGGTTGGGTAGCATGCAGAGGCTAGTTATTGGATTGGAGGTCTTGGTTAGCATTCAGGAATGTAGCTCAGTTGAGTGGTGGGGCAGAAGCCAGTTTCTGAGACATCAAAGTATGAATGGGAAGTACAGAAATGGAAGCAACACCAGTAGACTCTTTTTGAGGTACTTGGGAACAAAGGAGAAGAGAGAATTTGGGGGAAATGTTTGAAGGTATCAGGGTTAAAGGTTTTAATAGGATGAGGGGGCTTAATCTGATTTTAGAATGAGATGAGGATCCAGGGAGAGGATTAAAGACGTAAGGAGTTGGGCTAAGGATGATAAACAATGAAACAAGACCCTAGCTAAGGTAGAAGATAAGGTGATTGAGGGTGTAAATGCCCCCATTAGCCATGGGAAAAATGGGTTTAAAATATCTGTTTAAGCATGTTTAGGTCTTGACCATCAAGTGCTGTATTTTTAACAGTGCATCACTGCTGTAGAAGTATTGTAAGCATTTTGTAAGGTTGCCAGATTTAGGCAAGGCTAGTAGGTTGAAGGGCAGTAATAATTTCGCTAAGCATGCTTGGTTTAGGAGTGTTGGTTAGCTGTAGTAGTGGTTTAGTTGCTTATAGAATATTCAGGAACCTCTTAGCAACTATATTCTGATCTGCTGTAAAAGTAGCTCCGAGTGAAACTAATGACCGAAGGACTTCTCCCACCTTTTTAATAGACAACTAGTAGATATTAATACATAACAAAATTTACCATTTTAACCATTCATTAGTGTACAGTTCAATGACATATATATTCACCTTGTTGTACAATAGTTATTTTTCGAGAGAGAGAGAGAGAGAGAGATGGAGAGAGCACAATCGGTAGAGGTCCGAGGGAGAGTGAGAATCTTAAGCAGGCTCCATGCTCAGCACAGAGCTGGATGCGGTGCTTGATCCCATGATCCTGGAATCATGACCTGAGTCAAAATCAAGAGTTGGATGCTCAGCTGACTGAGCCAGCCAGGCGCCCCTACAGAACTTTATTTTAAAGTTTGTTTCCTTTTATAGGGCACCTGGGTGGCTCAGTTGGTTAAGTGTCCAACTTCAGCTCAGCTCATGATCTCATGGTTTGTGTGTTTGAGCCTGGCTTTGGGCTCTGCATTGACAACTCAGAGCCTGGAGCCTGCTTCAGATTCTGTATCTCCCTCTCTCTCTGCCCCTCCTCTGTGCTGTCTCTCTCTCAAAAATAAACATTAAAAAAAAAAAAAGTTTCTTTTTTTATATTGTGATAAAATTTATCATTTTAACCATTTCTAGATGGCATTAAATACATTCATATTATTCTGTGATTCATCTCTATTCACCTCTAGAACTTTTCATCATCTCAGACTGAAACTCTGTACCCATACAGGAGCCATGAAACTAAAACTTTATATTACTTTCTTTCACCAGCCCCAAGTCAGCACCATTGTACTTTCTGTTTCCATGAATTTGACTATTCTAAATATCTCATATAAGTGGAATGATACAAGTATTGCCATTTTGTATCTGGTTTCTTTCACTTAGCAGAGTCTCTTCAAGGGTCATCAGTGTTGTAAGCATTGTCAGCATTTCATTCTTTTTCAAGGCTGAATAATAATTTCATTGTATGTGTATACTACATTTTGTTTATTCATCTGTTTATGAACACTTGGTATGATTCTACCATTTGGCTATTATAAGTAATGGTGCTATGAACTATGTACATGGTTCATATACAGATATCTCATTCCTGCTTTTAATTCTTCTGGGTATACACCTAGAAGTGTAATTCCTAGATCATATGGAAGTTAATTCCATATTTAAGTTTTTGAGAAGCTACCATACTGTTTTACACATGATATTAGACATAAAGGTTGGAAGGCATACAGAATGTATAATTTTTTTAAAGTGTTTATGTATTTATTTTGAAAGAGAGAGAAAGAGCATGAGTGGGGTAGGGGACAGAGAGACAGAGAGAGAGAGAGAGAGAGAGAGAGAGATAATCCCAAGCAGGTGTTGCGCTGATCAGTGCAGAGCCTGATGTGGGGCTTGATTCCATGAACTATGAGATCATGACCTGAGCTGAAATCAAAAGTCAGACACTTAACTGAGCCACCCAGGTGCCCTGAATATATAATTTTTTATTCAAGTTTTAGGAACTCATGAAATGTAAGAAAATTACATCTCTTTTTTTTAGGGTAAATCCAATTTAAATAATCCCAGGATGTTAGTTGACTTATTTTCTTAAAGATTCTAAGAGAAAAAGATAACATTTAAAAAATAATCTGTAGTTGTAAAGTTCTTTCTCATAGCACATGCAGTGTAAACAGTGTTGATGAGTGATGTAGAATGTATAATGCATTATTGTCCACAAACCTTATTCATTTGAACTGTTTTTATTCATAATGCACTTAATACATATTTTTCTTTAATTGTTAAACATTTGGCTATTTTAAAGGAAGTTTGACTTAAAATCTTGCTTTTGAACCAGTAAAGATTATATGTGCCATGTCCCAGTTCTTTTGACTGATCTCAACATGGAATATCTGAAAGTTTATTCCAGTAATTTAATTTCATATTAAAATTATTAATGGCAGTTTTCACTTTTTTAATAAATGTATATTTGAAATACATATACATATTCCTGTTATAATTCTCAATAGAAACCTTTTGAAATACATTTAATGGAAATTAGCAATGACAGAGTAAACAAAAAGACATCCTTCTAATAGTAAAAACATATATGAGGCAAAGAAATGGAAAATGTGAACTGTTCTCTTGCTTTTGGAATGTTTCATGGTTTTTCTTTAGAGATATTAGTAGAAAGTGCATCTTAGTTTTTCTAGTAGTTTTTTAATTTGAGATGAAGGGTTTTTCAGACTTGATTTCTTGCTGCTATAATTGATAGTTTGGGAGCTGACTATAAGCTCTTCCTTTATTTACATGTTCTCCTTAAACTATAGGTTAGATGTTTCAAGTTTGGAATATAGAAAGCTATTTTCTATTCATATCTTCTTTTTTTTGCTTTAAAACAAGAAAATGAGTTAGCGATCTCTGATAGCTATAAAATACAGTCTTTATGATTTAATGTCTTTTTATTTTTTTATTATTTTTAAAATGTTTTTCATTTATTTCTGAGAGAGAGACAGCATGAGCAGATGAGGGTCAGCGAGAGAGGGAGACACAGAATCTGAAACAGGCTCCAGGCTCTGAGCTAGCTTTCAGCACAGAGCCCGACGTAGGGCTCGAACCCACGAACCGTGAGATCATGACCTGAGCCGAAGTTGGACGCTTAGCCGCTTAACCAACTGAGCCACCCAGGCGCCCCTAATGTCCTTTTTAAATTTGCTTTCCCTGGGCTGATCTAATTTGTAATTCCCATTTTGTCTTCCATTTTGAAGAATTTTCTGATTTATCACAAGTTGATCCTTCCATTGAGTTTGTAAGCGTATGTATGAGTCCTTTAGTGGTATTTTACGTATTAACCTTTGAACATTTTGAGTGTAACAATATATTTATAATTTGTGGGGTTAAATTTACAAAACAGAGTTTTAGTTGTTATTTTGTTTGTATTTTCTTAATAGTTTAGCTGCTTTTTTTCCAGATAGTTAAACATGTAAGTACTATACCTGGGTAACATGCAATTGTAATGTTTTACTGTGTAAAAAATACACAGTAATTTTTTTGTTTCCATTATATATATATATTTTTTTCTGTACAAATATCTTTTAGGGGAGAAATGAGTTCCTGGTAGATGAATTACATAATTTGATGCTGAATTTAAGAGAAATAATTTATCACAATGAATACACAAAAATAAACATAAAACTCTAAACCAATGTATATTTTTTTAATTTTTGGAATATAGGATTGTATCTTATGTATTTACTACTTTTTGTGGCATGGATTATAATTATTATAGCTAACGTTTATGGAATTTCTTCTCTATGCCTATGTTGTTTTACATATTTTTTAAAGATGTCAATAGTTTATTTTTTAAAAATATAAATTTATTGAGATGAAATTCTTGTAACATGAAATTAACCATTCTAAAGTGGGCAGTGTAGTGTCGTTTAGTACCTTCACAGAGTTGTGCAACTACCACTTCTATGTTCTTCTAAAATATTTTCATCACTCAAAAATAGGACTCAGTACTCAATAAGCACTTTATCCTAATATAACCCTTTCTTCAGACCTTGGCAACCACTGGTCCACCTTCTGTCTCTATGGACTTACTTATTCTGGACATTTCATGTGAATAAATCTTAAATATTTGGCTTCTTTCACTTAGCATGGTGTCTTCAAGGTCCATCCCTGTTGTAGCAGGTTTGGTACTACATTTCTTTTTATGGTTTTGTTCTGTGTATTTTGTGTGCACTAACATTTATCCTCACAACAACCCTATGAAGTAAGTGTTACTAAGATTATCTAGTTTATAGATGATAACAGTAAGGCATAGATTAAATAATGAGTAATTGGAAGAACTAGGATTAGAATCCAGGCAGTGGACTTCAGGTCCTTAACCTAGATGTAAGATAATGCTGTATTCATCCTTGTATGAATAGATCCTAAGTATTTACAGAACCAAACTGAAAAGGGAATTCTGTGACAGTTGGAAAAATGTCAGTGGTATAACTATGTGGGCAATGAGAAGGTTTAGAGGCCATACATAAAATATGTAAGATCTTGGTGTGCCTGGGTGGCTCAGTCAGTTAAGTGACCATCTCTTGGTCTTGGCTCAGGTTTGATCTCAGGGTCATGAGGTCAAGCCCCATGCTGGGCTCCACACTGGGCATCAAGCCTACTTAAAAAAATTGCTTTTTGACCTTTTGGCTAAGATCAAGGGTAAAAAAAAGGGTGTGTGTGTATGTATGTATGTATGTAAGATTAAACTTTAATTATGAATATTATCTTTTTGGTATTTCGGTATTTTGGGAGCTAAATAACAAAGTCAATAATGTGTGTTTTTTGTGTTTGTGGGGTTTTTTGGTTTGTTTTTAAGAAAACACAGCAAAGTGTAGTAGCTGCTACTTGGAGCTTTGAAGCATTTCACAACAATTATATGACTTCTCTTTATGTAAAATTTAAGCCTGCATCAAAAGTTCTCCAAATATGTCATCCCCCGTCCCCCTTGCAACAGTCATAGTTTGATGATCAGAATGTGCCAGAATTTAGCAGTTTCCTGGAATTCTGATCACTAACCTTGTTACTACTTAGCTTTCCACTTCTTTGTTTGAGAAAAGTTTAATCATCTTAAATAACCCTTTACTCTTGAATTATAGGGTTTGGCTAATAGAGAAAGCATTCTTTAGATTTACTGAAGCAATTTCTTTGAAACCTTTGGGGAAATAAGAATTCTTTTATAGGCCTTTACTCTTAACTGAACTTTGAGTACAAGAAAAGAAAACACAACTCAGACCTTTTTCTTTTCTAAATCTGCTAGAGCCTGTGGGAGAGATGGTGACATTGTCTAACTAATTAGCTTTTTTCCCCCTAGATAGATTTATAGGTAGTTCTAGGTGCAAAATCTCCATGTACAGAGGTAGCCCTTCTCTTCATACAGATTGCTCTCTCATTTCTTAGGGAATATTTGTAAAAGTCAGACAGCTGACAAATGTTTTAAGGCATGGTTCTCATTCCAGAGAACTTTATGATACATTCCCTAATTTCATTTGCCTTGTCAATGATATATTTTAGCATTTTGTACATACTCTTTAATATTGACCTTTTTTTCACATTTAAACACAATGTTGCGTGGCTTAGATTTTAGTAAGCCAATTGAGGCTGAGGATTTGACATTAAATTGAATGATTTCTATTTGCACGAGTCAATACTGTTTGTTTTTCCTTTTCCATTCATTTTTTATACGTTATAGTAAGTACTAATTTTCAAATATTTGTCAACATGAGGCCCTGAAAAGGGTTGAAAAGTAATCTGTGAGTACAGTTTTCTATCAGAGGGAGAGAGGCGGAAGGACTTACAGTTGAAGGGTGCTGACAGCTAGAGCCTTTTGTGAGGATCTCTCTGGTTCATCACAGAGTTATTTTTGTCTTATGTGAAAGGCATACTGAAATCTTTCCCATCTTCAGATGCCTTTGATGGGCAAAGCCATAAAAAGAACAGTGTACAAGAAAGGAGGTAAGAGAAGGAAAGAGAAGAGGGGGAGATTTATTTGACTCACGTGCTATAGGGAGTAAGTGGTGCTGAGTTAACTTCAGGTTGTGTGAGTATGCTGCTTGATTCATTGTAGGGTCTGTATTCCCTTATTCATTGATTTTTGGGGTAGTTCCATTTGATTATCTGTGGGAAGCACCTGAAGAAGACACGATAAACAGTTCTAGATGTGTCCTGTCAATTTTGGGAAGATTGCTTTTTAGCAAAACAAATATTTTAGTTGAATTTATTTCCTTTACCTTCTTACTCTTTGGAAGGATGTACTAGGAATGTTAGGTTATACAAAGGACAAGTCTTCCTGCATTTGAACGAACCAAATACATACATCTGAAACTTATGTGATGGGTATTATGTTATGGTCATTTGGTGTTAGAGGAGTCTTTCCTGGGTCACAGAACTTTAGGATACTTCATGATTGAGTTGCTATACATACCATGGTTCTAGCAGGAAAAGTTACTTCTAACTCTTGGGAAAGCATTTCAAAATTAGAAATCTAGGCCAGTAGATTTTTTGTGTGTGTGCTTTTATGAGATAGTGGAGAATGTAAGAAAAAAAGAATTAAAAAAATTAGTTTTCTAAAATCTGAAGAGTAAAGTTTAAGTTCTCAAGTAATGCATTGATTAAGAGAAAAATAAGCCATTAATGAATTGTGGCTTATTTGTTACGGTTAATTTTTTTGTTAATGAGCTCTTTGACTTAGAATAAGATGTAAAATACTGTGTACCTACTAGATAATCAAATATCCAAGCCTTGATTTTAAGTCTTTTTATATGAATCATAAGAAAAGATTAATTTAGCACGTGTAATCAAGTAGCAGAAGCAGTTTGAAAGCTGGACACAATTGAAATATAATTGGAATTAAATAGAAAACATTTATTTCGTATTCCTAAATGAGGTTTTAATTAAAGTAAAATTGGCTCATCTTTTTTTGACATTTCTATGAGAAGGAAATTTGAAACACACTTCAGTTGATGGTTGGCTTTCTCTGACTTTGATTAATCACTTTCAAAGTAAGCAGTAGACCAGTACAGTAATTTTATAATTATACGCAAGTGAGATTATTTGAAACTTTAGTTAACATAACTGTAAAGGAAGTTTTACGTTGGCCAACTTTGTATAATACTGTGTATTTTTCTTTTATGATTCAAATACTTACTAGTGCTAATGTGAAAAAAGATTCTCTTTCTATTATTTTTGTATATAATTTCATGAGAATTTTAAACTAGAAATACTAGTTTCAAACACATTTAACTATTAATACTGAAAACTTAAGTTTTCAGAAAACTAGCTGATAGAACACTCAGTGTGGTTAAATATTGGAAAGCATCCAACTAATGGAGCTCACCATAAGCCGTGCTTACACACTAATGAACCAACTTGTGTTTCCGTAGAGCACTGCTAAAAATAAAACTTCCTACTGTCTGAAAGATTTGAAATGACAATAGAATCTGCTTTATTTGTAATCAGAATACAAAAACCCTGATCTAGGCATGATGAAATGCTCTTTCAAGTTTAAAAACTTTTCCAGTGTCAAGACTGATAAATTATTTTCTATTTAATAATGCTACAGATGTGTATCTCATCTTGTATTTCTGGAATCATCTTTGATAACAAGACATTTGATTCTTTCTGAAAGACTTAGTCTTTTCAAGAACATCAACCTATGTGTAATATCATATATCTAAAAATCTCTTAAAAATTATTTTAAGAAAATAAAGTATGTCTTGTTATTGATAATGTATGAAAGAAGTAAGAAAACAACTAATACTGTAATGGATTTTTTAAAACAATTAACTTTCATATATTTCATTTCATATATATCTCTTTTAGGCGTGAAAAAAGTATTATTTAATGGCAGAAATGAAGTATTTACATTCTTTTCAATGAAATAAAATGAAAGTTACTGGATTTTTTTTGCAGAGAAAACTTCATTTAGTTCTTAACAATAAAGCTTATCGATACCACAGTTAGGTTTATGAGGAAAAGGTAAGCTTATCATAATTTTATTAATTACAAAAATTTTTCTTATATGTAATGACTTTAAAACTTTTGTGCTCGATTTTTAGTTTTGAAAACTGAACAGATTCAAAAAAATCTTTCAAAAAAGACTATTAGTTTATACTTACTCTGTTTCCTTATTTTGACTTGCCTTTTATTATATATTTATTCCATTTTTTAAATGATGCCGCATATTTAATGAAAGAAAGTTTTTTAAAAGGAAGTGTTGCCAATCAGTCCAGATTTGTTACAGTTAAAATTTGATGGTCTACAGACAATTTATAATCCTTTTCTTGTTATAAAATATTGTCAAATTTATAGTAGTATCAGTTAGAAAGTTTATGGAAACGTTGTTTAAGGTGGTTTAAAATAGAACTAAATCTTTAATTTGAATTTGATGGCACCTGTTTTCATTTTGTTCCCCCGGCAACACCACTGGTACCAAAATTGCCCATAGACCACCCTGGGTTTTGAGAAGAATGAAATCATTCTGAGTTTTTTTTTTTTTTTATTTCATCTTTTTACTGACTAAATATTTAAACAGAGTTATAAAACATCTGTCAGAGTATGTGAACTCACTTTGGAGTAAAAGAGTTTAGGACACACAATTGGAAGTTTTGCATAAAAATCCCTGAGTAATTTTAGTTTGTCTTTCTTCATTATGCTAAAATTTTTATTAGAATTAGAGTTAGAAATTGGAGAAGTAACTGACAGCAACAGGAAAAGAAGTATCTGGACTTAGAAAATCATCTTGGAAAGCTATTCCTCCTTTCATTTATTACTGACAGTTAAGATTTAAAAAAAAAAAAAAAAAGGCAGCATGGTGTTTTTTTCTGGTAAGTTCTGAGGAGTCAAGGTATGTGAATTAAGATTTATATTATTGAGACTCCTGTGGGAGACAGGTAATGCTAACACAAATGTTACCTTTTCTAATGGGGTCTGCGTCATTTCCCGCCCCCCCCCCCCCCCCCGCTGTATCTATCGTTAATTCATGTGTTTGGGACATCATGAAATGTAATTATTATATCTGTTTTAGTTGTGCATAATTGAGACTTACATGCAGTGAAACAAGCGGCTGAGTAATAAGCAAACTAACCAGTTATGTTATATTAACATGTTAATCTAATGTCTTTGGCAGTTTCCTTGGTCAAGTAGGATTTATTTCTATATTTTCCAAAGGAAATTCATATGGGAAAATTTCGGTTTATTTTGAAAGAATTGGGTGTACAGACCAGAGAATCTTTGTTTCATTTAACTTTGCCTTTTTTTTTTTTAATAGGTTCTATCTGGCCATGGAAGTAATAGAATTTCATAGTAATTATAGTAATAATAATCAGTAGACAGAGCTTTTGCTAGTGTGAAACATGAGTTCTTGGTGTGGTACATGAATTCTAGTCCTTTCAACAGTCTTATGAAGGGGAGGTATTATTGTTAGCTCTATTTTGTATGTCAGGGAAAATTGAATATAAAGGAGAAAGTACTACAGACTATGGGACCTTTCTCCAACTTCAGAAATACAGCTGGGGAGGGTTGCCTGGGTGGCTCAGTTGGTTGGGTGTCCAACTTCAGCTCAGGTTTGTGAGTTCAAGCCCCTTTTCAGGCTTTGTGCCTACGGCTTGGAGCCTGGAGCATGCTTTGGATTCTGTGTCTGCCTCTCTCTCTGCCCTTTCCCACTCATGCCCTGAATCTCTCTCCTTCAGATATAAATAAACATTAAAAACATTAAAAAAAAAAAAAAAAACGAAATACAGCTGGGGACTGTATTAATACATTTTTAGGTCTTTTGGAAATTTTGTAGTTTCAAAGACTGTTTTTAAAATTGTTTTATTTATTTGAGACACAGCGAGTGGGAGAGGGACAGAAGGAGAATCCCAAGCAGGCTCTGCGCTGACAACCATCTAATGGGACTCAATCTCATGAAACGTGAGATCATGCCCTGAGCTGAAATCAAGAGTCGGACACAACCGACTGAGCCACCCAGGTGCCACCTCAAAGCCTTTTTAACACATTTGTAGGCTATTGATAATTGAGTGTTATCTCACGTTTACTCTTCCAGTTTAAAAAATTAAGTTTTTCACTTTTTAATCCATAGCTTTAAAAAGTTTCTCAAATATTGTTATTTGTACAAGTTTAACATATCTGTCTTTTCTACATATGGAGTAGAATTCTACCTATGAATCGTAGGTCTTGCTGTTTAATTTACTGCAGAGTTACTTGGGGATTCTGGGTCAGAATTTTAAAGAAACTCATTTTTTGATTGTAAAATTTTGGGGCCAGTCTCCATATTTTCAGTGGGCCCTTTATTGTAATTGAAGACACTATTTTAAAGAATGAACTACAAAAATTAAGAACTATGTTATATTGTTTTTTTACTTATTTCTGCTAAAGATTAATGTTGGTATTTCAGTTTTATTAGGTTATTAATTCAGACATTTGATTTGGTTATAGTAAATAAAAATTGATCGCATTCTCTGTAGTTTGGTAATATACAATGTGTTTCATCCTTTGATGCATTTTACATTTATTAGCATTTATTTTATTCATTATTATATTTATTAACCACTGCCTACTTACTCCATGCCAGGCATTATGTATAACCAGAGGGATAAAAAATAAGAATAAAAAATTATTATGTTTAAATAGTTTATAGCTTATGGGAAAGATAATTGGCAAGCATTGTAGTACATTTTGATAAGTGATATGGTACTTATATCTACATAAATATTAAGTCAGCATTATTGGAGGTAGGGAAATTTGTAGGTATAGATGTTGAGTCCTGGAGAAAAGGAAGTCTTTGTTAGAGTAGAGATGAGGTGGTAGAATAATATAAAGTTTTTCTATAGAAAATAGCATGTGTAAAAGGAGACGTAAGACATTCTGGGATCCTGAATAGTTCTCAAGGGCTATAGCATAGAGTGTGGGTAAAAAATCATTTATATATGTGGTAGTGCAAATGCTGGAGAGAAAAATAGGGATCATGTCATGAATTTTATCCTGGGAATTGCATTTTGTTCTGGAATTTTAACTCCTTTTCCTTGATTTTATGAGGAGCTCATGGAAAAATTTAAAGCAGAATGATGGGATCTGATTTTTTTGTTGTTGTTATGTTACTAATGGCAGCAGTGTAGGAAATGGATGGAGGTGAAGTAGAACTAGATTTGGGAAGACCATTTAGGAAGCTCCTGATAATCAAGGTGAGAAATGATAACAACTTAGATTAAGGTATTAGCTGTGATAATAGAAAGGGACATATTCAAGAGTTGTAAAGTTAACAAGATATGGTTAGTGTTTTGAAACAGCATTGAGCCAATCTGTCAAAGTATAAGTGTAACTGTATGTCTGTGACATGTGCCACATATAGAAGTATAGTTTGTCCTCCACATGTTTTGAAGCATTTTCAAAGATGCCTTTATTACATTTTCTTTATCTCTTCTTCATCTCCATTTTAGAAATGAAATTGAAAACCCAGTTTTTAAAAAAATATAAGTATACTTAACAGTGTTATATTAGTTTCAGGTGTACAACATGGTGATTTGACAGTTCTATACATTACTCAGTGCTCACCGTGATAAATGTAGTCATCATCTGTCACCATACAACATTATTACAGTATTATTGACTATATTCCCTAGGCTGTATTTTTCATTTCCATGACTTATTTATTTTATAATTGGAAGTTTGTACCTCTTAATCCTCTTTATATATTTCACCCATCCCTCTATCCACCTGTTTTCTGGCAACCTCCAATTTGTTCTCCATATTTAAGAATCTGCTTATTTTGTTTGTTCTTTTTTAGATTCCACATATGAGTGAATCATGTTATTTGTCTCTGTCTGCATTATTTCACTTAGCATAATACTCTTAGGTCCGTCCATGTTGTCTCAAATGGCAAAATCTCCTTTTTTTTTTTTTTTTTTTACAAATTATTGTCAAGTTGGTTTCCATATAACACCCAGTGCTCATCCCCACAAGTGCCCTCCTCCTCTCATTCTTTTTTTTTTTTTTATGGCCAAGTAATATTTCATTGAATATATATGGCACACTGTCTTTATCCATTTGTGTATTAGTAGATACTTGGGTTGCTTCTATATCCTGGCTATTGTAAATAATGCTGCAATAAACACAGGGGCACATACATCTTTTTGTGTTAGTGTTTTAGTTTTCTTTGGGTAAATACCCAGTAGTGGAATCACTGGATCACTTTTAGAAATACTGTTTTCCATAGTGGTTACACCAATTTACATTACCATCAGCAGTGCATGAGAGTTCTTTTCCACATCCTTGCCAACACTTGTTATTTTTTTCTTTTTTTTTATTATTATTATTTTTTAATGTTTTTATTTATTTCTAGGAGAGAGAGAGAGACAGCGTGAGCAGGGGAGGGTCAGAGAGAGAGGGAGTCACAGACTGAAACAGGCTCCAGGCTCTGAGCTGGCAGTCAGCACAGAGCCCGACGCGGGGCTCGAACCCACGAACCGCGAGATCATGACCTAAGCGAAAGTCGGACGCTTAACCCACTAAGCCACCCAGGCGCCCCTATTTTTTTCTTTTTGACACTAGCTGTTTTGTCTAGTGTAAGCACAATATATCATTGTAGTTTTGACTTGCATTTCCCTGATGATTCGTAAAGCTGAGCATCTTTTCTTGTGTCTCTTGGCCCTCTGTATGTCATCTTCGGATAAATGCTTTTCCTTCTTACCCACTAAGTTTCTTTGTCTCTAAGGTTTTAGCTTATTTAGAGATATAAAGCACTTGTCTGATTTGTTCTTTTGAAATCAAATTAATGGTTATATTTTACATCTGTTTTGCTGTTATATTGATAATTTATTATTTTTTAATTATTTTTTTAAATCTCCATTTTTGAGAGAGAGAGAGAGGGAGGGAGGGAACAGGGGAGGGGCAGAGAGAGAGGGAGGCACAGAATCCAAAGCGGGCTCCAGGATCTGAGCTGTCAACACAGAGCCTGACACGGGGCTCAAACTCATGAATGTGAGTTCGTGACCTGAGCTAAAGTCAGGTAGACATCCAACTGACTGAGCCACCCAGGTGCCCCTATATATATGCTAATTTATATGTTATATTAATCACATTTATAGATCTTTGAGTTATTTTATTAGTTTTTTTTTATATTTAACTGATTGGAAGTTTTAAGAGAACCTGGCACTTTACTAGTTAAATAATTACCAATAATAAGGCCAATAAATTATTTTCCAATAGCATATAAACTGCACTGTACCGGTTTAGACTATAGTACCTAACATTGCCTCAAGGCTTGTGACATTGTAACTTTCAACTGAGCAATGCTTAATTTGTTATGAAAGTGAAAGAAAAGTTAACTAATTCCATCAAAATGTGCTGCTGACATCTGTTTCTGATAAAACTTTAGTAAGATGATAAGAACTAAAAGCATTGTGTGATTACTGGTTTCTGATTCCCATGATAGTAAACTGTCAGTGACTTGTCTTTCCTTTGTAAATCATTTATATAGGTGAGGTGTTATTAAGTCCAAATGGAAAAGAGTTATAGTGCTAAGGGACACTAAAGCAATAACTGAGTTTCTTTCTGACACTAATCTTCTTAGATAACTTGTTAAATTTGTTAAATAAGCTATATTTATTTTTTGAATTGTCAAAATAATTAACAGTTGTATGAAAGAATTTTCAGTATAGTGTTTTATTTAGGACATACTTTTTATAAAGCCGCATAATATTTTAACTTCTATAGGTCAGTATTTTCATCCATTTTGACTCTGTAACATACGCTGAGTTATTTAATCTTCTTTAAGTTACTAGTATTGGAAGAAGAGATATGTCGCCTTTGAGATCAATTTATTTGGAAATAATAGAGATGAATATTCTGGAAACCAAACTCTGGAGAAGGAAAAGAAAACAATTCAGAAGGAGATGCTTGATTAAAGTGATAGAAAAAAGAAGAGACGTATTAGAGAATAATCAGAAAGAAAAAGAATCAAATGGGGAGGAAAGAAGTGTGAGGTGGTTAAGAGGGTGAAGGTAGTTTCTATTGAGAAAGGAGAAGAGAATGGGAGCCTCAAGGCAGTGAGGGTTCTCTGCTTCTTGCATAGTTGAGATGGTTGCCTTTGATCTCTCAGAACCAGGAATAACTGTTTGAGTAGATATTTTAGGATTGCTTTAGATTGCTGTTGTTGCTGAGCAACTTTGTCACTGCTGTGTCCACTAGGGTTATCATAAATGTCACCCTGTGGACACTGATCTCAGTGTCCTGCTTTTCAGTTAACTCCTTAGGTGAGTCTGCTTGATGTGAATAAGCATATTTGGCTCCAAAGAGCATTTTCTTCCCACTGCACAATCCAACTTTGATAGGAAAGCACTTTTCTGGATTTATCTTATATCCTACAACTCTGCTGAACTCATGTATTACCTGTAGTAAGTTGATGTTCGTGGCTATACCAGTTTATGATCATGCCATTTATACAAATTCATACTTTTATTTCTTCCTCTTTTTTCCTATGGTGACTTTAGGTAAGATATTCTCTCAAACTTCACTTTCTTCACGTATAAAATGGACATAGTAAATTTATTGGAATCACAGCCTTACTGGAAGAATTCAGTGAGAGATTGTATATAAAAGGACCCAGTAAGATACTGGTATGGTGGGGTGGTATGCAGACATTTTAGTCTTTTTTCTGTTATTATTGAGAATGTATAATAATTTATATAATTCTGGTGTCTAGTTTTTTTAAAAAAAGAAGTCTTTTTAAAATCACATTAACATATTCTCAATACCTGTTTTGGGGGCACTTTAATTCTGAACACTGTAATTGATCAATTCTTAACATTTTAATTAAAACACTGTTCTAAAGATGTGTGGAATTGTTTCAGCCACATAGTCCAATGTTGAATCTAAGGATATAATACAGTTTTTATTTTATTTTATTTTTCAATGTTCAGTTCTTTATTTTGGAGAGAGACACAGTGAGCAGGGGAGGGGGAGAGAAAGAACCCCAAGCAGGTGCCGAGCCTGATGCAGGGCTCTAATTCACGAACCATGAGATCGTGACCTGAGCTGAAATTAAGAGTTAGACACTCAAGTGACTGAACCACCAGGTGCCCCTACAACTTTCGTTTTAATACTAACAGTCTGATAGAGTTGTTTAGGATTAGATGCGTTGACTTAAGTCCAGTAGTTAACATAGTACCTGGCACTTAGGAAGCATTATATGCAGATTAACTGCTGTCATCATCATCATCATTTATTACCATCATCATTAGAGAGGTCCTTCCTGACTACTCTCTCTCTGCCTGCCTATCTGCCTGTCTATCTATCTCTGTCTGTGTGTATATTTATGAAATAGCATTTTCCTTTCCCTGCCTTATTGTTTTTTGTTAGCTCTTAATAACTACTTTCTGTTTTATTTATTTGTTAATTTATGTGCCTATTTTCTGTCTCTCTCAACTGTATTATGAGTTCTTTTTTGTTTTATTTATTTATTTTGAGAGAGAGAGTGTGCAAGCCTGAGAGCAGGGGAGGGACAGAGAAAGAAGGGTAGAGAATCCCAAGAAGGCTCTGCACAGACATCTCAGAGCCTGATCCAATGGAAGGCTCATTCTCACAAACCATGAGATTATGACCTGAGCCAGAATCAATAGTCAGACACTTAATTGACTGAGCCACTCAGGTGCCTCCCCTCTGTTTTTGGTGATATACCTTCTTTAAAGGCAAGGACTCTGTTTTTACCATGACTTGTCTCTAATACCAATAGCAAAGCATGTTCCATTGTATGAGTTTTTGACAAATGAATGAATAACTGACTCAACCAATATCCCATCCACCTCTCAGAATGAATGATATTTCAAAGATTCACAGAATCTGTCTCTCATACTCCCAGTTGAAGAAAATACTTAAGAAAATTTTACCAAAGAGTAAATAAATTAGAACTGAGGCCTCAAAAGAATATCATAAGGAGAAGAGGAAACAGTTACATGCAGTGAACCTTTAAATATATATTACCAAATCCTGGGATACCTGGGTGGCTCATTTGGTTAAGCGGCCGATTTCAGCTCAGGTCATGATCTCATGGCTTGTGAGTTTGAGCCTCGCATCAGGCTCTGTGCTGACAGCTCAGAGCCTGGAGTCTGCCTCAGATTCTGTATCTCCCTCCCTCTCTGTCCCCCCCCCCCCCCCCGCTTGCTCTGTCTCTCAAAAAAATGAGTAAAGTTAAAAAAAAATTTAAATATGAATTACCAAATCCAAATGACTAATGGCAAAGTGACTGGAAATATGCTAAATAAGAATTATTAGAATGCAAAGGACATACTAATTAATAGCTTTTAAATAGTTGACCATGAGTGAGTGAAAAGAACAATGCATAGAAGATTCATCAAATTGAAAAAAGAAAATTAATTAATATCAATAGATGCAGAAAAAATGTTTGATAAGATTCAGCAGGTTTTCCAAAGTGCATAACTGTAATAAAGTATATAAAAAAAGAAAAAAGCAAACACTATTTTAACGTTCAGTGAAATGCTAAAGCTGTCTCTGATAAGTTTTGCCTTCTATTATTATTATCCAGTGTGTTTTGTGTGTTCTAGCATTTTCAGTAAGACAAAATAATGTGATAATCAGTATAAATTAGAAAAATAAATGAAAAATGTATTTTGCCAGATTGGCATAATTGTATGCCTAGAAAAATCCAACAGATACTAGTAAAAGATTAACAGAATTAAGAGGATTTGGTAAATAGCAATATAAAATACACAGGAATTAATAGTCTTTGTCAGTACTGATAATAATAAAGAAAAAATGGAAAAAATAATGCAGAGTAGTTTTAGAAACTAGGGAATACTTAAGAATGAACTTATTAATAAGAAAAGTATAGTTCTATATGAAGAAAGTTATAAAATCTCATTGAAAATCTTATCCTTGCTGTCACATGTATTGTCTTTTTAATTTAAGCCACCCTAACATGCGAGTAATGATATCTCACTATGATTTTAATTTGTAACTAAAATAAAGAAGAAAAGCTTGCTGGTTTTATAAAATGCATTCCCAATTCTTATGATAGTGTGTTGCTATCAAAGAACTGTCATAATTTTTTAAATCTAAAATTAACAGAAAAATATTTATTGTACTTCTGATAGAAATTTCATCAGAGTTTATGTAGGAATTGAGTAAAATGATGTTAATGTTTGTTGAACAAAGAAACTAAGGGAAAAAAAGGAATGTGAAAACATACTCTAAAGTCTCTAATTACAGTACTATGGCACAAACATATATCCTGTGAATATCGAGGTCAGAAATAGATTCTAGTATAAATGGGAATTTAACTAGAAAGTTAAAAATTTTAATCCACTGAGAAAATGATAAGCATACTGTCAGGACATAGGTATACAAGAGAAAATGGAATCTCTGGTCTAATACCTAAATAAATTTTGATGCACTAAAGACTTAAAAAATAAAAATTTTATACTGTATGTATAAATTAGAAGTTGGAGAAGTAAATTTTAACCAACACAGGAAAACCAGAAGGCATGTAAGAAAAGTCTAGTCACATAATAATTAGAAGGTTTTGTGTGGAATCTCATAAACAAAATAAATAAGCAAACATTAGGTTGGAAAAGAATATACCTCAAATGACAGACAGATGGTTGATATTTCAGATACAGGAAAATTTGCAAATTAATAAGAAAAGTATAATCCAGTATAAAAAAATAGGTAATAGATATGAATAGTTCACAGAAGGGCAAACCCAAATAGCCAAAAACACATGATCAATAGTAGTTAAGAAAGTGCAGATTAAAGTAACAACGAGATGTCATGTTGTATCCAAGCTAAAAAGACTTTGACATTCAGTGACATTCAGTGCCAGGAAATTAGAAAAATGGGCATTAGTATGAAAATGTGAAGTTTACAACTTAAAAAAAAAAAAAGTAGGTTGCCTGTGTGGCTAGGTCAATGTGTCTTGATCAATCAAGTTGACTTGATTTCGGCTAAGGTTGATACCAGCTAGGGTTGTGAGATTGAGCCCCAAGACAGGTTCCATGCTGAGGATGGAGCCTACTTGGATCTCTCTCTCTGTCTGTCTCTCCCTTTCTCTCTCAAAAAATGGTAAAAAGAAAAGAAAAAGCAATTTGGCACTTTCACTCCTGAGAATCTATATTATAAAAATGAAAGCACCAATATGTAAAGATACATGTATTTTTTTATGTAAGGGTCTTTTTGCAGTATTGTTAGTAGTGGTAAAAAACTGGAAACAAAGGGAGAAAAGTTGAATAGTCTTGATATATTTCAGTCATGTAACATTATACAGCCATTAAAAAGAAGGGAGTTCTGGGTACCTGGGTGGCTTAGTCAGTTAAATGTCCGACCTGGGCTTAGGTCATGAAGTCACAGTTCATGAGTTCGAGCACCACGTCGGGCTCTGTGCTGACAGGTCAGAGCCTGGAGCCTGCTTCAGATTCTGTGTCTCCTTTTCTCTATGTCCTTCTCCCGCTCATGCTCTTTCTCTCAAAAATGATTATACATTAAAAATATGTGTTTGAAAGAAAGGAGTTAGCTGATATGGTTGCATTCCGTTGTCTGCTATGAAATGAGAAAAATACAGTGTAGAGAACTGTATATGGAAACAACCTTATCCCCCAAGAAATAAAACAAAATCCTTGACCCTCTGTGTATGTTTGTTTGTGATTATACAAGGATGGAGAACAAGGTGTGGAGCAGTACTTCTGGAGTTGTGGGGCAGGGTAGGGGAGAGATTGAAACATGGAAAAGTAGGAGCTGGGGAGAAAAAAGACTCACTTAAATCCAGGCTCATCTTTGAATAAGGGCTCAATTAGAATACTACCAGTGCAGTAATAAAAAGGCTTGAAGCAAAAAGTTGACTTCCTGATACACACTGGGTTTATGGGAGACATCCAAAGGTTTGGAATTATAATATACCTTTTTAAGTATGTAATGCACCTTTTCATAGCTTACTAAGGATTGTTAACAATGTATTAGGCTGAAGGCACTAGAAAAGGATATCAGAATGTACCTATATTCACCTTGAAGGTGGTGTGGGAGTGAACCACACATATACCCAGCGAGACCGTTCCAGGCAGCAGGAATAGCCAGTGGAAAACGTGTTGTGTTTGGGAAATAGCAAGGAGGCCACCGAGGCTGAGCAGAGCATGGATAGAGAGAGAAGCAGGAGATGAGATCTGAGAAGAGAAGTAAGGGAGATGATAGTTGTTGGAAGTTCAGATCAGTAGTAGTAGACATTTTTAGGCCATTGATCTGACTTAATGTTTTCAAAGCATCTGTTTTTGTTGAGAATAGATTGTGGTGAGAGGTAGGCAAAGGTAGAAGCAGAGATCATTTAGAAGGCTATTGCAGTAATCCAGGTGAGAGATGCTGGTGGCACACATTTTGTTTTTCAACATTTTTGTGCCATCTTCCTTTCCGAGGTCCGTATTTACTGAATATTAGCTCTTTATTCAAGTGCTGGTCATTCAAAATGAATGAATCAGATACACTGTCAGGCTTAAAGTAGCGCACAGTGTATAAGTATGACATTGTGTGGGTACTTGCAAATATTCACTTCAAGTTTTTAAATAGATTTCCTTTATCTTTGCTACAGTTTAATACGTAATTTAGTATTTAGCAAGAATATGCTACTAGTGTACTGTATGTATATTATTTAGCCTACCACAGCTTCATACACTTGAAAAATGCATGTATTTCCTCCATAGTATCTAATATATACAATTATTTCTTGGAATTTACATGTTCCTTTAAGCTATGTTAAAGTTAAAAATACGTTAAAGTCCAGGTTTAACATATTTTTGCTCAGCCAAATATTTTTTGTTTATCAACATATTTTTGTTTAATCTAAAAATGTTTTGACCCGAATGCCACATTCTTCCAGAATCCTTGCACCTTTCAAAAGGACTCCTTAATGAGCAAAAGGAGGGCCACCCTGCTAAGACATTAGTGGTGATTTTTGATTAGAAGTTGATATTTAAATCTCTCCGTCTGGTTCTGTTGTTTAAATGAGACTCTCTGGTTCAGTAGAGCAAGACAAAAATTGAAATGTTTTAAATAATCTCAGTACCTGTAATTGTCCATAAACAATCAATTCCAATTTTATGAACTCCCAAATCTTTGGTACACCAAGGATTGTAGTAATAACTGTTGTAATTGGTCTTTGTGGCTGTGTGTTTAAATGTTGGAAATGGGACTTTAATATGAACATGCAGTAAATCTTAACCACAGAGGCACACACAGGTTCCAGCATAACAGAGAGCAGGAAAGAGACACATGTAAACAGACATATTCCTCATCTTAATATGTGGAGCCATACTTCCATAGAATTGCATTCAATGTTTACAGAGAGAGAGCTGGCAATGAAAAACTGCTGTTCCTATGGCTTTACTGTGTATTTTGATCTCTAGGTTATTTACTTTTTCCAAATGTGTAGGGGTCGTATTAAAAGATGCTGGTATCAGTTAATTATTTAATTGAAGTAATAGAAAGTTATATAATGGAGGGGTCTCATTGGCCATTGTTTATCTTAGGAGAGAAAGGTTATTGTTGAAAACAGATTTTTAAATAATAAATAATTTTGGATAAGGGATTATTTGTTGAACATGAAAGAATGAAAGACATGGATAGTTTAAAGCTTAAGTATGATTGTGGTATTGTAATTCCTGTGGCATTTGGGAAGCTTTATCCATGCAAATGTCTTATGATATTTGGTGACAGCACATTTCTTTACAACACAAGGAGCTCAGTTTTCTCAGAAGATTTTCGAATGATTTAGAAATATTAAATGCATTCATTTTTATGGATGTTGATGTCACTTAATATAAAGGATGGCATAAAACGTCAAAATATTAATTTTATTTCTTAATCTATGAATGTCTGTCTCCTAAATTATGTTTACTAATAACATTTTATGGAAGTGAGAGCTAATAGATGTATCCATACAAGTTTTTAGTTTTATTCAAACTTTGACGTTTAAAATGAAAGTGTTTACTTTCTCTTTATGTTAACTCTAAAAAGCAATGAAAAGACAATTGTTGACCAGAGTAAGGAAGTACACAGTTTACAAGATAGGGAGGTTTAATTTATATTAAATAATATGGGACTATGCTTTTTTTAAAAATGTTTATTTATATTGAAAGAGAGAGCGAGAGAGAGCGAGCAAGCAGGGGGAGGGGCAGAGAGAGAGGGAGACAGAATCTGAAGCAGGATCAAGACTCCAAGCTGTCAGCACAGAGCCTGCTGTGGGGCTCGAACCCATGAGCTGTGAGATCATTACCTGAGCCGAAATCAGACTCTTAATCGACTGAGCCACCCAAGCACCCCTATGAGACTATACTTTTGAAGAAACATTAATTGAATTCTTTAGCAGTGATAAAATCTAGCTCAGATTCTCTTTAGGTTCTAAATAATAAAGTTTATTTATTCAGTCAATAAATTATTTATTTATTGAGTGCCAGGCACTGTTCTATGAACAGGAGATATAGCCCTTAATAAAACAAAAATTCCTGCCTTCATGATGTTTACATTTGTTTAAATGAAATAAATAAGCACAGTATATAGTATTGGATGGTGGTTAGCACTGTGGAAAATGTTAGTGAGGGATGTCAAGGTCTGGTTGCACTTTTAAATATGATGGGGGAGGTCTTGTTAAAGGGGATATTTAAGCAGAGGTCTGAAGGACACAAAGGAGTGAGCCAACTGCATATCTGGGATAAGACCACTTTGATGAGAGGGGACAGAGAGTACAAGGACAAGGAGATGGGAATATGTCTGGCTCTTAGAGGCTTAACTTAGAGGCCAGGGTAGCCGACGTCAGCCAGGGGGACAGTAATAGGAAATGAAGTAATTAAGGTAATAAAGTTGTTATGAGGATCTCAAGGTATGCTTATTTTTTCTTTAATTATGCTTTTTGATATATTCTCAGATAGTTCTGTACTTGCCACTGGAGGCTGGTAAGAATAATGCAGACTAGACTGAAACAATTTTAGATATCATTTATACCCGAGATTTTGTTCTTCATCCCTCTCTCTCTCCTATTTTCAACGAGGACATAATCTGTTTTAGATCAGTTCACATAGGTATCTACATATAGGATGATTAAAATAATCATATGAGAGGAGTGATTCTCTGTGAGAGTGAGAGGCTATGAAATATAGTGAAAGGTATGAAATGTATTTCATATCAGATCTCTGATATCCTGTTCTGAACCTTGTGTTCAGATAAAATTGGTTTATATTCCAGCCCAATTCTGTACCATCTTGGGAAAATTACACAGTCTCTCTGACCCTCAGTTTTCTTATGTACAAAATAATGGAATACAAATACCTGCCTTCCAAAGAGGTAAACCTTAGAAATAATGTACGTAAAAGGACTACAGGTCTATACAGTTCCTCTCCCACTAGAGGCACTTAGTAAGTGATGGCTAATGTCTTCATATGAAGAAGAGATAAGAATGGTATGGGTTATTGAAGCCCAGTTAATCTAGAAATTTTCCAGAATTGTTTCAGTTGTCCTCTGGAGAGACAGGAGGCTACTTACAGCTGGCAAAATGGATATATTTGAATTTTCCCACCCTTTTCATTTACCGTTGAAGATGCTAACGGGACACAGATTGTGAAGGTCAGGTAAGGTAACACCTTGATTAACCTCTAGAAGAGATATCTTAGAGTTAAATGTAAAATTTTGTTGTTGTCCTAGGGATTCCTGTTCTCAAGATGGGATGCTTGTATTTGGTTAAGGTAAGCAGAGAGAATTGCAGTCTTGGTAGTGAACCTGGTAACATCTGCACAGAGGTGCTTTCCTTGCTGTTCTATGGCACTTGGTGATGCTTTTGCTACCATTTATGTTTGTGTATTTTACCATTTTAGTTTGTGTATGTAATCAGTTGTCTTGAGGATTTGTTGTTGCTGGCATAATTAGATTAACTGTTCTTTCAGGAAGAGGCAAGGTCTTCATCTTTGTACTCTTGGTGTGAAGCCCAGAGATGGTAAATCAGTACTATCTGTTGCCACCTAGTGAAAGCTCTGTGGGAGCAGGAATTTTTTATTCCTTTCATTCATTACTGTACATTAAGTACCAGAACAGTACTTGACACATAGTAGGTACTTAATAGATACTCACTGAATGAATAAATCTTATGTACCAAAGGTAGAACTTTTAATATGTAAGAATGTTCTTTAATATTTAATAATATTGTCCTTAAATATTTAAGATTGGTAACTTTAAGAATATTAATATTTAATATTTAAGAATATTCTTCTGGTTTTAGTCTGGGTCAGTTTTGACAAAGTGGTGTAGAACTGATGATTCAATTAATCTGTAAGCTCCATCAGAACTTGCAGTCAGCTGACCCCTTTGCTTTAGAGTAGCTCCTGGCTTACAAGGCAGAAACCTAGCCAAATTTGGATCTTTAGTTTAATAAACAGTGAAGTGGTCAAAAGTTAATTAGTGGGAGAGGAAAGTGAAAATAAATGAGCTAAATATTTTACAAATTCAGTAACAAATCTGTTATTAAGTAATACTAAAACATTTTGTGTTGGTACCCCCTAGTAAGGGAAATCCTCCTGTGAGAAAGTATAGTGCGGGGCAATGTATGACTTGTAAACTACAAAGTTAAAGTAGTAAGTGAAGGTAATTAGGAAATGTATTAGGAAAGTCATGTGGCTGAACTTATAGTGGTGCTCTTAAATATTTAAGATTGGTAAATAGTTTGATTAACCTTTCTGTTTCATGTTGTTACAAGGAGCTTGGAAATAGATTTTATAAACTACTTGAATATATGTTTTCTTACTGACAATACAAATATTTAAAATTTTGGTAGTATTTAATACTGTATATAGGAATTTGTCAGGCATATTATATTTATAGAGGGAAACATGAGCAGTTAACCAGGAATAATTATCTGAAGTCAATTATATCAGAATATTCCTTTCGAGGAGGTGCTTTTAGGTTTTTTATTTGATACTTTAATAATAAGTTAAGTACAATGTTACTTATTGGCAATAATAAAAATGTCAAAGAATATTTTATACGAAAAATGGTATTATAAAATAGGTTGGGAATAATTCCAAATTTGTTGAAATTAATAGAAAAACCTCAATTAGTAATCACTCAATATTACATTTTTTATAACACATTTTTCACTAGATTATAGAACTACAAAGAAATACCTTCCTTGAAACCTAGCCACAATTTTGAATAAAAGGAATATATGATAACATAGGTAAATTTGAAAGAGAGAAAATTGTTAAGAATTTTTGAAGTTTTAAAAGCCACCATCTGGGAGGATTCTTTCTCCTCTAAAATTAGAAACCAAATTTGGAAATTAAAGAAATACAAATCTTACTTTATCTCTGGGTATGGAAAGTTAATAAAGCTTTAGTCAACATGGAAAAGTACTTAAAAAGATATCAAAGATACCAGTGACCTTAAATCAAACCTAGTAATAAAAACATAAAAAAAATTATATACCATTTTGTTGTTCAGAGCAAATGAGGGAGCACAAAACATCACTCCCTACCTCCCCAAAACATCCATAGTCATGCAACTGGTTGAAAGTAGTAAACATTATGAAAATTTATTACATAGGAATTAAAATTTTCTATGTTCAAATTTAGGAAGAGCAAAATTTAACTTTGAAACGGAGGCAGTTTAAGTATTATATTTTAAAACCCCATCTAAAACTGGACAGCAACAGGGGTGCCTGGGCAGTTCAGTGGGTTGAGTGTCCGACTTCAGCTCAAGTCATGATCATGTGGTTTGTGAGTTTGAACCGTGCTTTGGGCTCTGTGTGGACAGCTTAGAGCCTGGAGCCTATTTCAGATTCTGGGTCTTCCTCTCTCTCTGCCCTTCCCTGCACACACTTTGTGTCTCTCTCTGTCTAAAAAATAAATAATTAAAAATATTAAAAAATTAAATATAAAAACAATAAAAATTTTTTTTCACTGGATAGCAACATGTAGAAGAATGAAACTGGACTACTTTCTTACACCATACACAAAAATAAATGGAAGAAAGACCTAAATGTGAGACAGGAAACCATCAAAATCCTAGAGGAGAACACGGACAACAATCTGACCTCTGCCATAGCAACTTTTTACTAGACAGGTCTCCAGAAGCAAGAGAAACAAGCAAGAATGAACTCTTTAGACTTCATCAAGGTAAAAAGCTTCTGCACAGTGAAGGAAACAATCAAACTAAAAGGCAACCTACGGAATGGGAGAAGGTTTTTGCAAATGATATATCTGATAAAGGGTTATTAAAATCTATAAAGAATTTACCAAACTCAACACCCAAAACCAAATAATCCGGTTAAGATCTGGGCAGAAGACATGAATAGATATATTTCCAAAGAAGACATCCAGATGGCTAACAGACACATGAACAGATACTCAACATCACTCATCATCAGGGAAATACAAATCAAAACCACAAAGAGATACCACCTCACACCTGTCAGAATGGCTAACATTAACAATAAAGGAAAGAACAGATATTGGCAAGGATGCAAAGGAAGGGGAACCCTCTTGCACTGTTGGTGGGAATGCAAACTAGTGCAGCCACTGTGGAAGATAGTATGCAGGGTTCTCAAAAAGTTAAAAATAGAACTACCCTATGACTCAGCAATTGCACTATTAGGTATTTCCCCAAAGGATACAAATACTAATTCAAAGGGGCACATGCACCATTATCAGCAGTAGCCAAATTGTGGAAAAAGCCCAAATGTCCACTGACTAATGAATGGATAAAGAAGATGTGAGGTATATATATAGCTGTGGTATATATATATATACACACACTATTATATATTCCATTATGTGTAATATATAAATACATATATAATATTATTCAGCCATCAAGAAGAATAAAATCTTGCCATTTGCAATGATGTGGATGAGGCTAGAGCATATTATGCAAATTGAAGTAAGTTAGAGAAAGACAAATACCATATGATTTCACTCATATATGGAATTTGAGAAACAAAATAGGGGAACATAAGGGAAGGGAAAAGAGAGAAGCAAATAAAAGACTCAACTGTAGAGAACAAACTGAGAGTTGCTGGAGGGGCGGTAAGCAGGGGATGGGCTAAATGATTGATGGGCATTAAGGAGGGCATTTGTTGGGTTGAATACTGGGTGTTACATGTAAGTGAGGAATCACTAAATTCTCCTGAAACTAGTATTATAGTATGTGTTAACTAACTAGATTTTAAATAAAAATTTGAAACCACCACATTGATTTTAGGAGAATTAATATCTGCATTGTGATTTTTAGAATGCTGTTTCTAAAGACTAGTATAACTTGCATTTTTATAGCTCTTTGCATAGATTTTTATACTAAGCATGCATCACTTGGCTCAGCTCTTCCCTTGGGGTGGGCTTGGTCCCTTCCTTGCCTTTCATAGTGCCGTGCTAGAAATGGTGCCATTGTTCCTTCCTCCTTAATCACCAGCTAACCTCTGCAGGTTATAGCCTCTGCAGACTCTCAGCAGAGAATATTGACTTTGTTAAAAGAAACTTTATTATCAGGGGATTTGTCATTACTGAATTATTTTATACATATTGTTTTCTCTGTACTAGTCTATTATATTGAATATAATATAGATATTGTCCAAAGTTGGACATACGTTACTGAACACCACAGAGATAGGATATACTCTTTAATCTGTAGCTGATGTCTACTTTTTAATGTGAGATAGTGAGAGTCTCTTTTTTTTTTTCATTTTACCTATTGTTTAAAGAAGTCACCTTTACTCACCAAGTGCCTTCTATTCCCATTCTGTTTCAGTAATGACTTGATTGATTGTGTCACCTGTGCAGTAGTTGAAAATGGATATGAGTACACAATTTCAGGACCTCCCTGTTTCCTTGTAAATCGTTTGGCCGTATGTAAGTGATTTAACAGTCATGCAGTCAGGATTTTCAGAGTAAATAATTTCCATCTCCATTACTTTATCTTTGTATTCATGAACACTTGCAGGAACATAATATTCCCCAGTTAAATTTATACAAGTTAAAAAATCAGGTCAAAAATAAATAACAAAGTTTTAAAAAATCAGGCTAATTTAAACATTTGGAGACTTGCATATTTGTGATAATGTGAGTGAATAGTAGTTTTTAACTTAAAATACTGGCAATTAATAAAGGGTAAATAGAGTGAAGAATTTATGTAGTTTTTTGTAGGTGCTCAGTCTGCTTTCAAATTATGATTTTATGTAAAGTTTAACTTACATTACAACTTTTGAAATGTTTTTTAAATTTTTTTAACCAAGGTATATATTAATAAGCAGAGTTTAAAAAGGGTAGTAAACCACCTTTTCTACACAATAGACTGTGAGAAAATGTTGAGTGCCAGTTCCTGACCATGTATTAAGAAAGTTATTGTTTCTTTAGTTATGAATATTTGCTCCTATAACCCAGCTTGTCATGTGCCTAATTACATGGTGGTGTAGCTTGATTTCAGACTACAAATACTGATGTTGAAAGTTCATAGCCATAGAGCATCTTTGTGTGTGTGTGTGTGTGTGTGTGAGAGAGAGAGAGAGAGAGAGAGAGAGAGAGCTAACTCAGCAGTGCTATTTACTCATTTATAACTGTGATAAGTAAAGAACAATTGAAATAAAAGAGTCAGACATCTTTAGCCAATGTGCAGATTCCCTTTTAGGAGTTCCAAAACAAGACGTTTGCATTTAAGGAAGGGAGAACCAGTATTGTGCAGCAGACTGCTGTCCTCACTTCCACCGGAGTTATGTATTTAAATTAGAATTTCCAAATGTGAGAAACCTGAAAGGAATGAAAAATGCTAGTCCTTAATGTTAGCGTATGGTTGGTGTTAGCCAAAATGAAGTTCAGGCCATGATGCTCTGTAGCCACTGTATGACCTACCCAAAGGCAATCAGAATGCATTTCTTTCTTTCTTTCTTCTTTCCTTTTTTTCTCTTTTTTAAAACTAATTGGCCCATGTTTAGTTTACTGAATGTCATCTGGACTCAGTAAAAAGCAAGTGACCTGCATTGAATTAGTGTAATTGTAATACAAACAGAATATCGCATAGTTTTGGTCTTATACAGGAAAGGAGAAAGTTGGAAAGATTTTTCTGTTTGATAAATAGAAACTGAAGATATGGGGATCCAGACCTGGTTCATACTTGATTTTACCTTTCATGTCTTTTTGTAAGATCAGTATTTGGACTTTCAGGCATTTTTCCCCTATAAAAGAATAATGGTTTTCCCTTTGAAACTTACTATGAAGGAATTTTTTTTATTTTTGGGTTTTTTTTTAATCTTACAAATGAAGTATATTAAGTCATGGATCTAATTCCTCTTTAATCTTGAGAAGGTTAGCATTGTCCAAAACGGAAGTTCTTTTTTGCACTACTGGGACTGTCGGGAACTTGGCATGTTATTTTACCTTTATCATGACTAATATTTGCAAGGCCCCTTCAAATGCCAGTTTACTAGTTTTTTATAGTTTTTATATTTATTACATTCTGTTTCAGAGAGGCAGTAGCTACATTTGCCAAAAGAACAAAGAGCTGAAGAATTTAAATGTCATTTTTAATAATATGTTTAAAATTTTAACTGCCTGACTTTGATCTTATAATTAAATCACTTAATTTGATTTTGAACGTGTCATTTTAAAAAGTAGTTATTTGGCATTCTGAGAGTTATATACTGCATAACTTACACCCTTGTATTAGGACACTGTGAAGGTAAGGGGCAGTAGCTCTCTATAGGTTAGATCTTCCTATTTTCATCTCAGAGAACCTTGTCCTTTTTGTCTTTAGCGTTTATTTATGGAATATTTATGTGATTCTTTTTTGTTTAATGTATGACTTCCCCACTATATTGCATGTCTCAAGGAAACCGGCACTGGATTTTCTGTTTTTTAATCTGATGTTTCTCATTGCCTAACATATGCCTGGCATATAAAAGGTAGTAAATATTAGTTCAATAATGTAAAAATGAGTAAGGAAATTATTGAGGTTAGTATTTACAAAAATCTATTATACAAACAATACTCAAATACTAAAGAATCTGATAGTTGTTGGTATAGTTTCATGGCAGTGGTAGAATCCTGGTTTGTCTCCTTGCGAGTTTTATTACCTAGGGCAAATTTGTTTCTTCCTTATCTCATTTTTTTTTCCATCTATAAAATAAGAATAATCGTAGTCATTATCCTGAGTTGTTATGAGGATTAAGTGAAATAGTTCATGTAAAACCCTTGGGAGATGCCCCACAAATGTTGATTGATAATATCGTTGTTATTCTCTTATTATTTTAGAGGTATTTTGGAATCATGAAAGGAATGTATGGCTTTATTGAGAGAGTCATACTAGAGAAATGTTCAAAGAATAGGAAACATTCCATAATCACATTGAAAGATGATCTAATTACATGATGGCTCATGGGCAAAGGGATCTATCTATGAGCCATGCCAAGAAGATTGTAGTTTATTTTGCAAGTAATAGAGAAAAACTGGTTTGAAGTATGAGTTGGTGTGCAGATTTACATTTTAGAAAGGTTATTTTGCTACCAGTATGCAGGAAAGACACCAGAGGTACATAGAGTTGGCAGTCAGAATATTGTGATCATAAAAGGATATGTTGATTCTGTATTTCTATGAAAAAAAAGATGTGAAAATCAAAGTAATTAAAATATCTAAGTAATTATGCAGATAATGGTAATGGTCATCATCATACTTGCTATTATTAATAATAAATGCAGATACTGCTTATTGCCTACCATCTGCCAGGTGTTTTTATTTTCATGTCACTTAAGTTTTATGTAGAGTTACTATAATGAGGTAGTAATTCTCAAAGTTGGTCCCTACAGTGCTCGCTTCGGCAGCACATATACAAAGTTGGTCCCTACAGCAATATGCATTAATATCTTCCGAGCATTTGTTAGAAATACAGATTCTTGGGTCCTGTATCAGGCTTATTGAATCTGAAACTCTTTGGGTAGGGTTCAGCAATCTGCATTTTAATACGCCCTCCAAGGAATTCTGATGCATGGTAAAACTTAAGAACCATGTTTGTATGTATGTATGTATGTATACACACACACACACACACATACATACATACATGCATAGGAGAAAATTGTATTTAGTGATGTTAAGAGCTGAGATGTCTTTAATAATATACTGTAATTTCTCTAGGTTTTTAAAATTTAAGTATTAAGTGCATTTTAGCTAGTTTTGGATCAGTAAACCCAATTTTCTTCTATTCTAAAATCAGAAATAGTTCCTGATGGAAAATATGTTGCCTTCAGATTAATTTCATGAACCAGAAGTATTTGTAGAAGCAGTATAGCTTGCTGGTTAGGAACATTGGCTTTGGAGCTACAGTATCTGTGTTCATTTTCCAGTGCTGTCCTTTATTTGCTGAATATTGAAGGGCAAGTTATTTAACATCCCTATGCCTCAGTTTTCTGATGTATAAAATGAAATAATAATCCTTCACTGAGTTTTGGTGAGGATTAAGAGAAATAATTTTTATAAAGCCACTTAGGACATTGCCATGCACATTGTTTATATAGAGTAGATATGATACTAACAACAGTAATTATTACCATGTATAATATGTAAATGTATCAAAATTTACCTAGCAAAAATTTGTTAAAAATAGTGCTAAGATAGCCTAAGCTTGCAGGATGTTTATCATTAAAAATCTATTTTGCTTAAGTGTCTGAACTTTTAATGGCTTATTTCTGTCTTCCCTGGTTTTAGTAGAAGGGCTTGCTCCTTCCACTCTTGGCTTCCATCTTTCACCCATCACTTATCTGCTCTCTGTTACAGAGATTTACAGGCTCAGGTTCTTCCCATTTTAAGAAAGAAACAGATTTTCTTTGGGCTCATACTATTTTCAGTGTGCTGCTCCCTCTGCCTCACATCTTCCTTTCAGAGCCATGTATGAAAACCTGTGCTGCCTCAGTTTCCTCACTTCCCTGCCATTTACCCCAGAACAGACTTTAGCCGGTTTTTTCCCCACCATTCTACTAAAATTGTTCACAAACTTTTACTTCTGTTTAGCACTGGAAACCATTTTCTTCTCTTTAATTCTCTTAACTCTTTTGATTTCTAGGATATCTCCATCTCCTGGCTTTCTTTCATCCCTGTTGCAAGCTCTAGACTCGTTTCTAAAAACCTACTTAGATACTCTTTTCTGTCCTGTCAAGAGACACTTCAAATCCAGTATCTCCAAATCTCTTTTTACTGTTTTCTCATCAGCCTCCTTTTACCATTGTATTTTCTATCTTGGTTAACGGTACTCCTTTCAAACCAGTTGCCATGTTGAGAATCTGGAGAGGATACTTCATGTGTCCAGTCTTCAATCGTTGGTCAGTCACCAAGGCCTGTTGATGCTGCCTTCTAATATTTTTGCAATTCCTTTCCTTACTGTTTAGCTCCTCTGCCATTAAGCTAATTCAAGTTCTTGTTATTCACCAATTTCCACCCATATTACTTCCTTAATATGCCTTGAATATGTCCCCTTCTTTCCATATGCGTCTTTATTTTTTTCATTTTAGACCTCATAATTTTTCCTCTGGATTTCTATAATAGTCTCCCCGTGTTTGGTTTCACCCCCCCCCCCCCCCGCTTTTCAAAGTTCTTCATGATACTTCCATTTTGATCATTCCAAAATGAAACACAGATCATATTACACTCTTACTTAAAATTCTCCCATTAAAAAGCAATTTCATTTTGCAACACCAAACTCCTAAGGGTGTTATACAAAGCCTTGTGCTCTGCCTACCTCTTTATTTATGTGATATCCACTTTCCTTTAGCCATGCCATTATTTTCAGATATTTTGAATTCTTACTGGTGCTTTCTACTCAGTGTTACTTCTCTTTGCCTGTATTTTTCCCCCATCTCTCTTCTACAGTCTAACCTGGGAACCTTCCTCAGGGCTTCCTTCCTTTGCACCCTGTAGACCCCCCAAATCATAGAATTTATCACACTCTGTTGTATTTTGTCTGACTTTTTCACCCGATTATACATTTATTGAGAGCAGCGTGGGTAACTTTTATCTTGTTTTACTTTATTTATCTTGTATTCTGCCTAGAATACAATGCTTTGTGACATAGGAGATAATAAAATAAATACTTTAATGCATATACAGAAAAAGTGGAAGCACATAACTTTTATTTGCATTTTTTTGATAACAGGAAGTTTGAGGTGGACACATATATATCGTATATCACTAAATCTGAATCAACTTTGAGAGGAAAGAAGAGAGTTATCTCTCTCTTATCAGCTTGAGTGCTACCATGTGTTTGGACCTGGGTGAGACACTGCATGAATGAAATCAAAAGAGGGAAGGACTGGTGTTAGAATTTGCTTTTTCTTTGACAAAATATTTCTTTAAATAGTCCATTTTATATTCATAATTCATCATAATTATATTTTTACTATCCCCCTTTAGTTTTCAGGAAACAAAATACAAATCCTTTAGGTTAGCATCTAAAATGCTAATTTTGAACTTTACTGAGTGTAGTATGGCACTAGTCCAACACAGTCTGTTAAAAATTTTCCTCTGGGTCAGATCTGAGTTGAGAAGAATGAGGTAACTTTAATGTGAACCCAGATTGTACTTCAGTCTTTTCTCTCCAGTGAGTTGCCAAATTCACAATTCCATTTGTATCTGGAATTGGGGAAGCTGAGTTTAATATGGATTTTTGCCAACGATAGCAAATCTTGGCAAGATAGTCTTGTTCTCTGTGCTTAATTATATAGTTTTATTATAAAGTCTTTCACGTGTTTATTTGGAGGTATCTCGCATATATACTTTATTCTTTTGGTAGTTAATCATTTATTGTAAAGTCTTCCTTCCTTTCTTAGAAGGCCAGCTTACATTTTTATACATCACCGTTAGCTCCCTAGTTCTGTCTCTTTGCTAGATGTGTAGGTTTTAAAGCTCAGCAGCCATCTTCAGGGTCATTACATCTGAATCCTGCTTTTTGGAAATAAAAATCTCAGTGAAGCTGAGAGAGACTGAGTTTGTTGTATATTAATCCATCTCATTTATTGGCTGCCTGCTCTGACACTGTTTTAGGCATTAGAATATGAAGCAGAGTTCCAGCTTTTTAAGTGTTTATGTTGTAGTGGATAGAGACAATAAATTATACTCAAAAACTGTAATATATAGTTATATACAGGTGCTGCTATACCAGAAAAATAGAACAAGATGAGAGCAATACAGAATGACAGGGGAGGTTGTGATATTCTATCTATAATGGTCAAGAAAGGCCTGTCTAATAAGGTGATGTTAGTAGAGATCTAAAGGAAGCTAGTAAATGGGACTTGCAGATTTATGGTGAAAGAGTGTTCTAGCCAGAGGAAATTGATGCGGCAATATGTTTGGTGTTTAAGGAACAAGGTGGAGGTTTTTATATGGCTGGAATTGGCCAGGGAAGGGAGAGAGATAGGAGATGAGGTCAGAGAGGTGGCAGAGGACCAGATCAGTTAGAGACCAGATCCCATAGATCACATATGTGAATTATGTCTCAGTTAAGCTGTTATATAATAACTAGTGAATTAAGTTGGATGGGTTCTAAAAACAACCAAATGGCACTACTGTTACCTCTATTTTATGATGAAGACTTAAGATTTGAGTCTAAGCCACATAGCCATTCAGGGGTAGAACTGCTACTGTCGTTTTTCAAAACTTACTATTTTTTAAAATTCTTACTGTCTTTCAGTAAGGACATTCCTTTGGGATGGAGTTGAGATAAATCATTATGTGTTCAAATAACCATATTTGCGATGCCTGGGTGGCTCCGTCGGTTAAGTGTCTCACTTCGGCTCAGGTAATGATCTCACGGTTCGTGGGTTCAAGCCCTGAATTGGGCTCTGAGCCTGGATCCTGTTTCAGATTCTGTAACTCCCTCTCTCTCTGACCCTCCCCTGATCATGCTGTCTGTCTGTCTGTCTGTCTGTCTCTCCCTCTCTCTCAGAAATAAAACAAAAAAAATGAAAGAAAAACAAATAACTGTATTACCTGGAAGTCTTTATATCAACACTCTCAATATAAATTTAGGTTTTACTTTGCAGAAGTGACTATGCCTAATACTGTGGAGATACTTGAGGCACTGTAGTTATGCTTTTAAGTAGTTTCCATGTTATCCAGGGCATTTAGAATGAGTTTATAACTAACCAGAGTACTGGTTTAAATATGGGAGGTATTGAAATGGAAGTATATGGAGTGATAATACTTGCCTTATATTATATGTCCTATAACAGTGTTCTCAGTGTTGACTGCACCTTAGAATTGTGTGGGAGACCAAAAAAAAAAAGAAAAAGAAAAAAAAAGTACTGTTATTGGTCCTCATTTCAGATAAAGTAAATAAGAATCTCTTATGGGTGGAGCTAAGCTCTCCATGTTCTGAACTTCTTTTGACATGACTCAATTGGTCTTTGGCTCCTTCCTCTAAGGGCCAGTAAGATGCTTCAGGCTCGCCTTGTAATTTCCCCGCCCCATTCCTGAAACAAGTCACTTTCCTTCACAGACCCCTGGTGTTTCAGACCCCACATCGTGAACATGCTGTTCTGTTTTCTATGACTCATTAACTCACTCATTCTTTAGCATTCAGCCTAAGTCTCATTTTTTTTTTAAAACCTCAATTTGGACCAAGTCATAATGCCCAGTGTTCACATATATTTTTGTACTTACACTATTTTATTGAAATGATCTGGTGTGCATTTTCCTATCCCATTAAATTCTAAGCTTCTTGAAGAATTTTTTTCAAAGACATTCTTATATTGCAGGTATGGATACATTTTATGTGCTCAAAACAGTTGGTTGAACTGGTCACACATAGGAATTCTAATTTGGGAGATTGGGGGGAGAGAGTAGGGTGGGAAAGTTCCTTAGCTTTGGCTCTTATTCATTACTGATTTCTTCTTTAGTCATATTTTTATGAATACTTTTGCATTGTATTAAAGAGACATTATATTTCAACCTCGAAAGATGGAAGCCGTGAAAGGTGTTGGAATTTCAATCATGCTTATGTGAGATGGTTATAGAGGCAGATTGCAGTAGGCTATAACTTCAGCAGTGCAAGTATAGATTTTTGGTTTCTTTTCAATGTTTGCTCATTTTTGAGAGAGAGAGAGAGAGAGAGAGAGAGAGAGAGAACTAGTGGGGGAGGGGCAGAGAGAGAGCGAGACATGGTATCTGAAGCAGGCTCCAGGCTCCAAGCTGTCAGCACAGAGCTGGACACAGGGCTCAAACTCACAGACCACGAGATCATGACCTGAGCCGAATTCGGATGCTTAACTGACTGAGCCACCCAGGTGCCCCTCAAGTACAGTTTTTAAAAGTTTAATATATATAGTGAATGCCCTTGAGAATAAAAAACGTGAAAAGAATCTTTTGCAGTCTTGTAGACAGTTGCTGATGTGAATTGATATTTTGAATTTTCAAGATTCTGTACCACCTTTCAGTCTTTATTGCTACATGTCATTAATGTGACATATTGCTACGTGTCATTACTGAAAGTAATCATACAGTACAGACTTTTATTTTCTCATTTTCACTTAAAAATCATTTCATTGTGATTTTGATTCACACATTTGTTATTTTTATGGCAATATGTTACTCCATTTTATTGATACATTGCAGTTTACTTGTCCATTTCTTAATTGGTATTTTTCCTTTGCAGTTTTTCGCTGTTACAGAAAGTGAACTATAACTATCTTTATACAAAAAGCTTTCCATTTTCTTTTTGGAGCCTGAATATGCATTGTAGAGCTTTTAGCATTATCTCTGGCAGAAGTTTAATAGAAATATAGAGGTAGTGTGAAGAGGCTAAGGAGCCGGCTAGACCTGAGTTTCAGTTTTGATAGCCAGTTACTAACTGTGTGATCTTGAATACGGTAATTTACTCTTGTGGGTCCCCTTGGTAAAATGGGGTAACTTTTGTGCATTTACAATGTGGTAGGTGCTGCTGTATGTATTTTACATTTATTAACCCACGTAAGCTTCAGAACAGCTCTGTAATGTAGGTATGATTATTCTGATTTTTAATATATGAAAATAGGTCTAGAGAAGTAAAATAGGTCGAAGAGCTACTTATAATGGTAGTGTTATTGTACCCAGTGCTATCGAGAGCTGGCTGTGACCTTTAGAGCTGGTTCTCTGATTCACTCTATACTGCCAGGACATCATCTGCATCCTTCCCTTAATTTGGTACCTCGGCAGGCAAAATTGACCTTTATTGTAAGGACAGATTAATGATTATTGAAGTTCCTGCAATTGGAGTTGGAGTGAATTGTGAGGTTATGCTCACAATACTTTAACCCCGTGCTTTCTGTAGAAACTGCACCCTAATAACAAGGTTCACTCTGGATTTTAGTATTCTGTCTGCTTCAAAGTTGCATTTGAGGGAGTGGTAATAAAAAAGAATATTTATACTTTTGTGTTAACCTCTAGTAACCATTTTGTTATCCTTCCTTCTCCTTCCCCATTTCCATCTCCTTTCTTAACAGTGCTTGGCTAGGAGGATTTAACTCCTTGATTGCTAGGCAGTTAGAGTGCCAGAGTCTTTTAGATCCAGAAAGAACCTGAAAAAACATGTAGTCCAACATCATCACTTATATGAAAACACTGAAGCTGCACAATCAGAGGATGATCAAGAGCTCAAGCCTATTTTTCTGACACAGGTCCAGTGTTGGTTTCATTTTGTTGTGTTGTTTGCCGTCTTATTTGTATAGTCTTTTGAAAATTATTATTGCTATATGTCATTTTTAGAAGCTGTATATTTATATTTGACTTAGTAGCTTGCTGCCTATGGATTATGTTTGCTATTAAGAAAAATAAACAGCTGTGTTTATTTAGTTCTTTGAAGTGTTATAAAGTGCTTTCTCATTCTTTATCTTATTTATTTGTTATGAAGATAACCTTTTGCTCATATACCTGAGGTTCTTGAATAGAGGCGCAGACTGCTTTGTTATTCTGGCATGTCCTTGCTTCTGTACATTCACAAACCCAGCTGCCTTAGCTTCAGGCATATGTGTTGACTCACTCCACTGAGACTATAAAGTGCAGGTAATGTGCTTTCTCAGCTCCAGCTCTTTCCACATGTGGATGCTCCTGGAGTCTAAGGCATGAAATTCCAAGCATGGAGTGAATTACTTGTTTTGAGGCACTCCTATTTGGCTTCTTTAGACTACTTGTGATCAGGGAAGTTCTTTTTAAAACTTAATCAGAGGTTCAGGGGCACTTGAGTGGCTCAGTAGGTTGAGTATCTGACTTTGGCTCAGGTCATGATATCACAGTTCATGGGTTCTAGCCCCATATCAGGCTCTGTGCTGAGAACTCAGAGCCTGGAGCCTGCTGTGGATTCTGTATCTCCCTCTCGGTCTGCCCCTCCTGTGCTCACACTCTCTGTCTGTCTCAAAAATGAATAAACATTTGGGGCGCCTGGGTGGCTTAGTCGGTTAAGCGTCCGACTTTCGCTTAGGTCATGATCTCGCGGTTCGTGGGTTCGAGCCCCGCGTCGGGCTCTGTGCTGACTGTCAGCTCGGAGCCTGGAGCTTGTTTCAGTCTGTGACTCCCTCTCTCTCTGACCCTCCTCTGCTCACTCTGTCTCTCTCTCTCTTCTAAAATAAAAACATTAAAAAAAAATGAATAAACGTTAAAAATAAATTTAAAAAAACAACCTTAAGCAGAGGTTCAATATGTAGTGAAGCAACACACTGTGTAGAAACAAACCCAAGGAAAAGCATATCGTTCATTGTACTCACATTCTTCAATCAAAATGGTGTTAGAGATAAGATAAATTATATGGCTGTAAAGTGTGTCCCTGCGATTTGGTTGGTGGCAAGGGAGGGAGTGAATTGTTAGTCTAAGGCTAGCCACTGATTGCCAAAACTTTCTACAGCAGGGGCCTATTACCTAATTAGCTCATGCAAAACCTGGAGATTCTTAAGAAGATCCTTTATGATTCATGATTAGGTTAAATTAGTTGAACAAAGTTAAGTCTGTGAGAAAATCTGCCCATTTGTTATTAATTATCCTAAAAAAATAGAAATAGAAAGAAAAGGTATAGTGGTTTTCCTGGAGCCTTTCAGAGTCTGTACTTTTGGTAGACCATATAATGAGACTTACTTGTTTGAACTATATGCAGTTCAATTCTTGTTTGAGACTAGAATGTGAACCTTTTAGGATCACTTTATGATAGTACTGGGTAAATAAGAGAGTTCAGGTTTTTTTTTATCCTTGAGTTTCTAATAGCTACTGCTGAGGTGAGCCTTATATGTTAAGATTATCAGAAGATAAGACTGCAACTTATTGACTCAAAGTTCAAAGGAGAGCATTAGCTACAAGAACATAAATCACTGAGTTGTTATCCATCAATTTGTAACAAGTGCAGATGAACAACATTTATCTAGACAATCTAGTATCATTTACCTGCAGTTTGAGGTTAGTATATAGGGGCTTATGTGGGTGCTTTGAACTATTTTGCAGAGATGAGAGTTCAAATTTATTTTTATTCTTTAATTGAAGTAGCAGGTGGTTTTGTGTGCCTTTTCCAGCAGCTGATATTAACCCCATTTTGCCCATCCTTGAAGCCAGATTAGGTTCTATTTCAACTATGGAGCTGAGATTAATTAGGTTATTTACAGAGGAACTTTATTTTCCAGTACTTCATTGTTGCTTTTTGTTTCCTGTGTTAATTTACCTTCCTTCTCCAACAAATTGACTGAGCTCTGGGGCTTTGAGATACAGGTTTTACTTTAAAATCCATAATAGCAGGGCTCACAAAGTTAAATACTTGAAAGAACCATCAGGTAAAGTAGGTAACTGAGCCAGACTAAATGGGGCCCATGTAAAAGGGAGAACATATATCCTGGGTGAAATCACCCTAATTGTAGCAGAATCTTACCTTGTGGGAGTGTAAACTTGATATTGACTGAACAAAATAAGCTCACTGATGTTATTTGGCCTGTGGCCTATCAGTCTGCAACTTTATTAGAACATAGTTTTGAACACACAGAAAGTACTTGATAAATGTCATTTGATAGGTGCTTATTGTGTCATAAAACTGGCTGTACCGCTTTTGAAGGACCATATTAGATGTAAATATGTGTAATATGATGTAAGATGTGTAAGAATGTTCTCTTCTATGAAAGGATTTTCCACTTTTGAAAGAAGGTGAATAGCCCAATAAAGAGATTAACTCTTACCCTAGAATCATCAAATTTGGGTATTGAATCTTCACTACTTTGCCCATGTGAAGTCCTTTGGATCGCTTTCCAAGTTGGAAACGGGTGGTAACACACTGCAGCAAATTGCTGCATCTTGTCAGGGCTTTGGAAAAAATGATGTAGTGAATTGTTAGAATACCTGAGTGCCTTGCAGTTAAGATACTGTTTTTTTTTTTTTTTTTTTAATTTCTTGAATTCTAGAGTAATCTTTCAGTCTTCTTTTTTTTTCCACCCCTCCCATACAATGTTGGTAAGATATATTCTTGGTTCTTCCTCTGTAGTATGTCCTCTACCTCATTTCTTCCATTTCATTTCCGTAGAAACCATCCTCGTTTGAACTCTCTATGATTCATGTTGGGCCATCTATACTCGCCCCTAACTGCCTTTTCTATTCCATAGCTAGAGTGTCTCCAGGAGTTTTGTTTTTGTTTAATCTACTTCTTGGGTCATAAACAGCCTCATCAAAAACAAATACACATACACATACCCAGAAAAGAATTTCTTTTCAGTTGTGTACTTTCTTGCTGACCAAACTCCATATTCTCCATTTCCTTTCTAATCTTCTCATTTCCGATACCTTACCAAGCAGTCAGCTAGCTGTTCTCTGCTCCTCACCTGTTTCCACTCTCCTGCTTTTCCTTACACTATTTCTACTAAGGGGAATCACCTCTCTTCTATATGCCTTATTATCATTTCTTTTATTATTATACTGCTATTTAATTCTTTTATTGTTTGTGCTTTCATTGACAGACCAGGTTAGAAGTTTCTTAAGGGTAGTGACTATATTTCCTGCTGCTTCTTTGAGCTCCATTTAATGCTTAACAACACCATGCTTCATCTGCAGCAGGCACTTAACAAATATTTCTGAACTTATCACTTTATGTTTTCCTTCATTCATATTCTTTTATTGTGATAAAATACAGCAAAAAATTAACCATTAAAAGTTTTTTTAATGTTTATTTATTTTTGAGAGAGAGTGTGTGAGTGGGGGAGGAGCAGACAGAGAAGGAGACACAGAATCCGAAGCAGGCTCCAGGCTCTGCGCTGTCAGCACAGAGACCGAGGCGGGGCTCCAACTCACAGACTGCGAGATCATGACCTGAGCTGAAAGTTGGATGCTTAACCGACTGAGCCACCCCAGGCGCCCCTAAAATTAACTGTTTTAAGTGTACAGTTCTGTGAAATCAAGTACATTGACATTGGTGTACAACAATCACCATTATCTATCTCCAGAATTTTTTCATCTTTTCCAGTTGAAACTCTGCCCATTAAATACTAACTCTCCAGCACCCTCTTTCTACAACTCCTGGCAACAACCATTCCCCTCACTGTCTCCATGAATTTGAGTACGAGCTAGGAATGTTATATTAGAGAAATCCTGTATTGTCTGCCCTTTTGTGACTGGCTTATTTCACTCAGCATAACATCTTCAGGGTTTTTCAGTATTGTAGCATGTGTCAAAATTTTCTTCTTTTTTTAATGTTTATTTATTTAATTTTGAGAGAGAGAACAAGCGAGCGCATAAGCAGGGGAGGGGCAGAAAGAGTGACGGAGACACAGAATTCTGAGCAGGCTCCAGGCTCAGAGCTGTCAGCGCAGAGCCTGATGTGGGGCTCGAAACCACGAACTGTGAGGTCATGACCTGAGCCAAAGTGGGATGCTCAGTCAATTGAGCCACCTGGGCGCCTCCAAAGTTTTCTTTTTAAGTTTAAATAATAGTCCACTGTATGTGTGTATACAGCATAAACACTATATTTTGTTTATCCGTTCATCTGTCAGTTGATACTTGGGCTGCTTCCATCTTTTGGCCACAGTGAATAATGATGCTATGAACATGGGTATATAAATATCTCTTCCCAGACTTTACTTCTTTTGAGTACATACCCAGAAGTAGAATTAGGGGAATCATACGGTAATTTTATGTTTGATTTTTTCGAGGAATCACCATACTGTTTTTCAAGCAACTGCACCATTTTACATCTCCATCAGCAATGCATGAGAATTCCAGTTGCTCCACATCCTTCCTACCATGTATTATTTTCTGTTTTGTTTTCTTTAATAAAAACCATGCTAATGAACTTGAGACATACCTCATTGTCGTTTTGATTTGCATTTCTGTAATGATTAGTGATGTTGAGTACCTTTTCATGTACTTATTGGCCATTTGTATATGTTCTTTGAAGAAATAAATACCTATTTGAGTACTTTGTCGATCTTTTAAGTTGGGTTCTTGGGTTTTTCCTTGTTGAGTTGTAGAGTTCTTTATATATCCTGGTTATTAAACTCTTACCACACATAAGGTTTGTAAATATTTTCTCCCATTTTGGGTTGCCTTTTCATTTTATTGATAGTATCCTTTGATGCACAAGTGTTAAATTTTGGTTAAGTTCAATTACCTATTTTTTCTTTTGTTGCCTAGATTTTGGGTGTCACATCCGAGAAGTTGTTGCCAAATCCAATGTCTTGAAGTTTTCCCCCAATGTTTTCTTCTAAGTTTTATAGTTTTAACTCTTATTGTTATGGTCATTGATCCATTTTCAGTTAATTTTTGTATATGGCATAATATAAGAATCCAAATTCATTTTTATTGCATGTATATATCCTGTCTCCCCAGCACCATTTGTTGAAAAGACTTTATTTTCTCCGCTTAATGGTGTTTCCCTCATTTGTATTTCATTGAATGACCTTCAACTCTATCGAAGGTCACATTTGTGATTGTAATAAGTTTTATGGTATTTTCGGTCACTCTCTTATCTTAAAGGCTTAATATTTGCTTATACTTTCTTCCCCACTTAGAAGAGGAGGGCCTGGGAAGACAAATACGTTGAAAATGTCATCAGTTGTTATTTCTGTTTTCTTATTAGCTGCTTTAGATTCAGTAGCCTTCTTTGCTTTGTACTTCACCTTCTTGCTTCTTGAAATAACAGTGGAAGCATTAAAATACTTTGTTAATCATTTAAATTAAGGCCTTTTGTTGGTCTAATATTTTGGTTTTAAGTCACTTAGCCTCTCAGGTCTTTCGATTCCTTTTCTGTTAAATGATTGAGCTAAATGATCTGTCATACGTCTTTTATTATGGAAATTCTGTGTTTTTAGGTACTTGTAAATGACTTTGAACAGCTAATAAAATCCAGTGGAGAGTGCAACAATTTTATGATAGCAACAAAATACATTAAAATTGATATCCCCAAGAATATATTATCTTTATTACTTTTTCTAGAGCTGTGATGTTTTCTCCATATATGAGCAGAAATTTTAAACATAATTATGAGTACTTTCTTTCAGTGGTAAAAAAAAACAAAAATAACTGGTTTCTGAGTCATGCTCTGGTTTGTAGTATTGCCATCTTTATTTTCTTTCTGCAGTAAGGAAATTTGTTTATACATGAAGAGAGAAGACCACCAAAGCCAGGCCAAAAAACGAGAATAGAACAGACAGACACCTCCCTTCTAGAAAGTCAGAGAATTCTGCAGCCCAGAAAGAGAGTTGTTTAGATGTTTCATCCTTGCCACATCTTTGAGAGGCACATGTTTGTATGTTGCCAATGCATATATTAAGATCGCCAAAAGCCATTTTTTCCCCTCATCTCACCTGTTGTGTTGACTGTATAATTATATAAATTTACCTGTTAAAATATAGTTAGCTATGGTTGAATTCATTTTCCTCTGTAAAATTTTTGTTATGGCTGTGTTTGCCTCTTGTTTTTTAATAACCTTATGTGAAAATGAAAATGGTGATGGCTTAATACATTTTGTTTTAACTTTATTATGCTTTCACTTTTATATCTTTTCAAAGAAAATGATGTTTTAGTGATATAGTATTTTATCAGAAACTGTTATAGAGGCCCAAGAGAGAAGTTGTTTCATTACATAGAGTGATTTCCTAAGAACATTAGGGATTAATTCTCTTGGTTGAGAAAGGATGACTGGACAGCTTGGAAGACAGGGATGGCAGGAAGACTTTTTAAAACTTTTGAATTTTGAACTTTCTGAATGTACTTAATTAGTTCTAAGTTATCAATATCAAATTATATCATTAGTAATATGTTCAGTTCTAAGTTATTAATACTAAATTATATCATTAGTAATACACTTATATGGTCTATTACCTTTAATACTTTTTATTTGGAATCCTGACTCATGTATTTAGAAAAGGAAACAAAAGTCTTGGCTCTATTAGAACTATTTCTAATCACAGTAGTAATTTTATTTATACTTAAATATTCTGGATTGCAGAAACAAATTGGACTGCTGCTATCCATTTTGAGCAGCAGTACTTATATAAAACTGAAATGGGAAGTAAATCTGGCATGCAACAGCAAAATTAGGGACTATATCTGTTTAATTAGAGAATGTTCCTAATTTGGTAAAATGGTTAGAATTGCAGTCGTTTTTGGAGACTGATTAAAAATAATAGATAAAATAAAGAATGATGTGCTCAATGAGCTGCAATTCAAATAGAGGAAATTTAATGGGAAATGATTACATTAGTAGCAGATGGACTTGCTTCCTGAATTGCAGTCTTACTGGAAATCCTAGAACAGCTTAAATTTGTTTTTCAGATTTAGAGTCCGATAGAAAGATAGAGAGATTTGTTTTTTTGGTGTGCTGTTGTGATTCTTACTTAATTTCTTTTGGCTATTTCATTTTTGCTAGGCTATTTTTATGATTCCCACAAATCCACCACCAACATTCAGGAAGCCAGAACTTTGGTCTGATGATTTCACCGATTTTGTTAAAAAGTGCCTCGTGAAGAATCCTGAGCAGAGAGCTACTGCCACACAACTGTTACAGGTCAGTGCTTATGTCTCGAAGGGAAAGATATTTTCTTTATACCTTGTAGCTTTCTCACGTTGACCAGAATTGCTGTGGCTTTTATTAACTGATTTCTCAAGATGTAAACCTCAGAGGAGATATGGATTGACAAAGATACACACACCATTCTTCTCCTACTTGTTCTCTTTGTCTTGTTTTTTCTTTTCTGTTTTCCAGATTCCATCTTCTGTCTTTTCTCTTTTTTCTGTTTTTGTTGTTGTTGTCAATTCTTTCCTCCGAAGCTGTTTAAAATAAAACTTCTAAAAGAGGGTTCTCAGTGCAGAAATGAGTTATTTTCTGCACTGTTAGTATTGTTCATGCTTTTACCCCCTGCTTTCTTATTCCTTGGCCCAGCATTTCTTTATTCACTTTTTGATCTACCATAAGGTATATAAATACAAAATCCCTGAGCTCCTTGAAAAGACCTCATGTTGTATGTACATCCTGGTTACATGATTATCTAAATCATGTAACCCACGTCCCACCCCAACTACAAGAAGACTTTATATCCAGAGTGTCAGGAGGTTTTATTTTTTATCTGCCTTGACAATTAATGCAAAGAGAAATAATTTAACACTTTTGACAAGTATTTGTGTCTTTATTTTCCCAACAGAATTGGCTTAGACCTCTAAGCTATTAATCAATTGATATTTGGAAAATAATTCTTGATATTTAGAAAATAATTCTTTTTTGACCCAGTAGTTAACATTTCTAGAAATTTGTTCTACAGAAAAATTTAACCATGACTGACATAACTTATTTGTAAAGTATTCATAGTACATTGTAATGACAGAAGATCAGAAACGACATAAATATCTGCCAACAAGTTTGAAGCAACCTAAGATCTACTGACAGGAGTAATTGGCAGAATATACATACCTACACATACATTTATGTGTATATCACTGTAATTCATTATAATGTATTATTATATTCATTATAATATTCAATCATATATACCCACTAATATGTTCTACTGCTATATAATCAATCATATTTTATAATAATTGTATAATTATAATATCTTTCATATATAAATCGTGTGTGTGTATGTGTGTGTGTGTGTGTGTGTGTGTACACCAATGCGTATAGTGGAGTAGATCCGGAAAAATAATCAACACACTGACCTCCAGAGTAGGTAAACTGTATGGCTAAGAAGCAGGAGTGGGATGGAGACATATACTTTTCTGAATGATTTTTTTGAGCCTTTTTGAGCCTTTTGACTTCTATGTTATATGCAGATAATCCCTTTCAAGAATTAACTAATTGAAGCTTTTATTTTGAGATACTGTCAGCATTTCAGAGGAATTCTGAGCACATAAATTAAGGGCCGATTGTTATTGTTATCATATTGAGTATCTGAATTATTCAACCCTGAGGAAGACCAGAAAGAAGTGGAAGAAAAAGCAAAACAGAAAAAGTGGGACAGATACCCAAAAAAATGATAGTGAAAATAAATCCAAATATACCTGCTAACTGATATTTTGGATAATGTAATCACTACATCTTTGTAGTCTTTCTAATCTTAAGAAATTCTGGGGGGTTTTTCCCCCCCACTGTGAGTATTTAGGATAGAAAAGCAGTTAAGAAATATTCTAGTGTAATTTCCTAATTTTGTGGATGAAGGTCTTGAAGCCCCAGAAGGTTAAATGACTCTCTGAAGATCACACAGTGAAAGTGACTGTTGTAGGTTTATTCCATTCGTCCCCCGGCTCCACGCTTTCTCCACTCTTTTCTGCGCAAGAAGGTGGTGGTCTGTATGGGCTACATTAACAAGCTCTGTTACCCTCTAGCCTCTAGTTGGGTTTGGCTCAAACATCCTTCTTTATAATAGGAGCTGTATAGTGCTTATGAGCCAATATTTGCTTTCTTGATTTTTTTCCCTATTGTGCTATTGCTGACCCTCTATTACAATGTGCCCTTCCTTGTCCAACCTCTTAACTGCCCCTTGCTACCTCCTTTTTTTCCTCTCTAAATTCTGAAATAATAGACTAGTAGTTTCTTATATAGACCGTATGTTTTCAATCCCCTGTACCTTTTTTCACACTGTTTCCCCCACTCCTCCTGGTTCAAAAACCCCCTTCACGAACAATTTCCATTTTACTCTTGTCTAATTATTTCTAATTCAAATTAGGTACTCCTCCTGTAAGCCTTCTTCCTCTCCTCCTTGTTTAGTTCTCATTCCTCAGTGTTCCCAAAAGTGCATATCGTTTACTGGTATCCAGTACTTTATACATGTATAGTAGGTAGAATAATTATCTTGAGTCTCATTAGTCTCATTTGAGTCTTACTTTGCTAGATGCCTGAAATCCATTCTGTCTCTTAAAGGAGTTTTGCATATGTCTCACATATTATGAGCTGAATTATAACTCTCAGAGGGCAGTCTTATTACCAAGTTTTAGTGGACACATCTATAACCTACATGTACAGATTATACCATGTTGATTTCTAGACCCTGATAAACAGCTTCAGAAAGAAATTTATGCTGAATTTTTTATAGTATGTTTTTTTCTCCAGGGCACAACATAAATAATTGTGTAAGCTTAAAAGAATTACAGACTGAACGGATCCTTTGAAATTATTAGTGAACTAGTAGTTTTTAAAAGATGAGGCATTTGAAACCCCAAAGATATTAAAGGACAGGGTTCAAGTTCAGCCTAGTGTCACTAAAGTTTCTGATCTTGAGATGGTCCTTATATCTGCTGGTGGGCAACCTAGAACTTGAAATCAGCTCCTGCCCAAGGCTATATTTTTGTGAGACTGTGAGGTTGATTGAGATCTGCCATTATTTGAATTGACCCCTGGGCTTGGCTGGAATAGATGAGGTCATGGGTTACTCTGTGAACTCCCATGGAAGGTGACTTATTCTTCATTTTACCAGTTTAGCTGAGGAGTAGAACTTTATGTACCTTGCTGTCCCTCCCATTTATAATAGTCAAAATATTTTCTCTTCAAACATAGAGATCTTTATCAACAGTATTAAAATATTTGCCTTAACCTTTAAACAATTGAGAAAACTAAAAAAAATTAAAAAAAATAAAAACTGTAAAATAAAGGGGGGGAGGGGGGATGGGCATGGAGGAGGGCACTCGTGGGGATGAACACTGGGTGTTATGTGGAAACTAATTTGACAATAAACTGTAAAAAAAAATTTAAAAAAATAAAAATAAAAACTGTAAAATAAAGGTCTACTAAAAAGAGAAAAAAAAATGAGAAAACTCGAGAATAAGGGTAATCTGTTGTATTTATCCTATTTTTGATCTTTCCATTGTTCTTTCTCCTAATGTTTCACAGTTCCTTCTTTTATTACTTCCTTTCTGTCTAGAGGACATTCTGTAAACCATTCTTTTAAGGTAGGCCTGCAGTAAGAAATTGTCTTAGTTTTCCTCATATGAGAATATCTGGATTTCCTTTTGTTTCCTGAATGAGATTTTCACTGGCTATAGAATTCTCGGTTGACTTTTTTTTTTTCTTCTTTCGGCACTTGAAAAATATTGTGCCACTTCTCTGATATCACAGTTTCTTAAGAGAACTCTGCTGTCTCTTTACTGGCTTGTTTTACCCCTTGTCCTTTTCAAGATTTTTTTCTTAGTCCTAATTTTCAGATGTGTCTAGGTATGAATTTCTTTGGGTTTATCCTGTTGGGACTTTGTTCAGCTTCTTAAATCTGTAGGTTTACATCTCTTACTAGTTTGGGGAAGTTTTTGGTCATTATTATTTTCTAACATTTTTTTCAGTCCTGCCCTCTTTCTCTTCTCTTTATTATGACTCCATTGATACAAATGTTAGACATTTTGCTTTAGTCCTACAATTCCCTGAGATTCTGTTCATTTTTATGCTAGTCTAGTTTCTTTCTGTTGTTCATAGTGTGTACTTTCTACTGTTTTATATTACAATTCACTGATTCATCCCTCTGTCCTCATTCTGCTGCTGAGCCCATTCATTGAGTTTATAGTGGTTATTGTATTTTTCAATTCTAACTTTTTCATTTGTTGCTCTTTTATATCTTCTATTTCTTTCTGGAAACTTTCAAATTTTTCTTTTGTTTACAAGCATGCTTGTAATTACTCATTAAAGCATTTTTATGATGACTGCCTTAAAATCCTTGTTAGATAATAACAGCCATGTCATCTTGATGTTGCTGTGTGTTGACTGTCTTTTCCCATTTTAGTTGAGACTTTCTTCCTGGTCAGTGTGTTGAATGGTTTCCATTAGAAACCAGGACATTTTGGGTATTATGGTGAGAATAGATATTATTTAAAATTTCTAACAGATGTCCTCTGATGCTGCTTCTGCGCAGGAAAGGGGACCCATCTCATTTCTGCCAGATAGCAGTAGAAGTCTGGTACCCCATCTTGGTCACCTTTGACATGTGTGTGCTGGGGCTCCGTATTACTACTGAACAGGGTGAGGGCTGGGGCGCCTCTAGTGGCATCTGCCGGAACTGCAGGACCTCATGATAGCTTGCTGGTGATGAAAGTTCTGACTCTCTAGTGGGTTTCCTCTGATTCCACTCTAGCAGAGAGTGGGTGGGTTTGCTTGTTTGTTTTTCGTTACTGCCTGGTAGGGGTGTAAGTCCAGCCTACAACACAGTCTCCACAGACACTTCACACTGGCAGGGTGGCTGACATTTTTTAGACAGCCTGATAGAAGTGAAAGCCCTACTTTGATACTGGGTCTTCTCTGACACCACCTCACTAGAAGGATTGGACAGCCCCCAGAGGTTGGAAGTCTAGGTTCCTCAGTTAGCATATGCTGGTGGGGGAGGGGTCAGTACTTGCTGTGTAGTGTTTGGCTGGACTAGACTGGTTATTATCTAAAAGTTTTGTCACCTTAGCTGTCCTTCCCTGATCTTTTTGGCTTGAGAGAGCAGGCTTTTGTGGAGTTTTTGTTTTTGTCTTTGTTGTTTTCATTTGTGTCCATTGGTGTTTCTTACTTGTGCTGGCTTCTCCAGTGCCTGATCTGGGATAAATGAAGTAGAAAAGAAAGCCATGGACCTCAAAGCTGTGTCCTACCCCAAATTCCAGGGTCCCTACCCGTTTTCCACCTCCTCTCCATCTTTCAGAATCTTCCTATGTTTTGTCCAGGATTTAAATTGTGCTTTAATGGAGAGTTACAGGGAAATGTATGTCTATTCATTTTGTCCAGAAGCAGAAGTCTCTTCAATTCACTTTAAACTCTTGTTTGCTACAGAGTTTTTTTTTTTTTCAAAGTTTTTAAATAAATCACTGATTTGAATTCTGTCAGTTCAGAAATTGCTAATTCAGAACATGAACAAAATTTAAGGGAAATATTTCAGATTTTAAAAGAGGAAATTTTCAGGCAGCCTTAGTTTTAAATATACATGATCACAAATGTGGTAGGTTGATTTGGGGCATTTTCTGTCTCTACATCATTAGTTCAGATGGTTTATGAATTGTCACTCTTTTTTAGTTAAAAAAATTTTTTTTAATGTTTACTTATTTTTGAGAGGGAGAGAGACAGAGTACGAGCAGGGGAGGGGCAGAGAGACAGAGACACAGAATCCTAAGCAGGTTTCAGGCTCTGAGCTGTCAGCACAGAACCTGATGCGGAGCTTGAACTCAGGAGCCGTGAGGTCATGACCTGAGCCAAAATTGGATATTTAACCAACTGAGCCACCCAGGCGCCCTCACCCTTTTTTAGTTTAGATTTTCCTTTAGATACATTTAGAAATAGCCTTTTAGAATTTGGTGTGCTTATCTTTTTTTTACTGATATTCTTTTAAAAACTCATGTGACCACCTTCTTGTCTGATATAAATGTTACAAATAAACTTTTTAATTCGTATGTTTTGTCATTTATACGTTTTTAAGTTATATATATCCAAATCATCTTTTTCTTTTGTTTTATGACTTTGGATTGAATATATAAATATTCTCTTATGTTACCCTCTAGTTCTCTGTATTTCTGTTTTTTTAACTTTTACCTCCTTTAGTCTATCTGGGATTTATTTCGGTGTTTCTGTGATGAAGATCAAGTTTAAATTTTCCCACAAAAGACACATATTATTTCTGCACCAGTTTAAAGTTATTTTTCCTCAGTGATTGAAAATGCTATCTTCTAATATGACTGTTTATTTTGTATATTATATTCTCTTTCTGGGGACATTATGTTTTATTTCATTATTCTTCCTGTTCTTAGGCTAGTATCACCTGCTTCTCTAGTCATTTTAGAAAAAGACATAGCTTCTATTTACTAATTTTTCTGTTGATTTCAATCTGATTATAGTATTCAGATAGTTTTTATTTTTTTTACCTGTTTTTTCGATGATGAATAAAACCCATTATCTCCTATGTCTTATTTATTTAAAACTTATTTCTCTAAAACTGTTTTTTATCATAGTGCTATATCAAGCTTATACCTGTAATATGTTTCGTTATACTATGTCCCTTATTAAATGACTCTTTTATCATGTACTGTTTGGGCCTTCAATTCTACTTTATTTGGATCATGCTACTGATATATTTTTATGTTTGAGTACTATTTCATTGCCTATCTTTGACTTTTACCCCGAGTTTTTTTAGTATGCCTCTTACAGAAACATGAGTTAGACTTATAAATATATCTTATTTAGATAGGTAGTTGAACTTATCTTACAAACTAAGTGTCTTTTAGTGCTTAACTACAATAGTGTTTAATAAATGGAGATTCAACCCATTATTTACATTGATGTATCCTAATAAAATTTAAATCACAGTTGTCGTATTTTACTTTTCTCAACTTGTTTTTCTCTGGTATTTGTAGTTATTATGTCGCTTTGCATTTTTTCTTTTGCCACCTGCTACTTTATTTTTTATTATTATTATTTTTTTAGAGAAGAGGAAGAGGCCGAGGAAGAAAGAGAAAGAATCTTAAGCAGGCCACACTCAGCATGGAGCCCGATGTGGGGCTCGACCCACTTCCCTAGGATCATGACCAGAGCCGAAATCAACAGTTGGATGATCAATTGACTGAGCCATCCAGGCACTTGCTACTTAAAAAACCCTTGAAAACTAGCCTTTAAAAATCAGCCAGCGGTGCCTGAGAGGTTCAGTTGGTTGAGCGTCCGACTTTGGCTCAGGTCCATGATCTCATAGTTTGTGAGTTTGAGCCCCACATTGGGCTCTGCACTGACAGTGCTGAGCCTGCTTGCGATTCTCTTTCTCTTCCTCTCTCTCTGCCCTTCCCTGCTTGTGCTTGCTCTCTCTCTCAGAAAAAATAAGTAAAATTAAATCAACCAATGTTTGATAAAATTTCTCTTCTGACTGTCAAGAATGCTCAGATAATAAGGCCTTCTTCAAGTACCCTTTTAACTTTTTTAGCCATTTTCTCTTTGTTAGTCAAAATCATGCCTGTAGCAGTTATGTAGAGAGAACATGAGTACAAGTGAAATCAGATATGCTGAGATCTTGAGATTAAGAATGTTGAGCCCTATAGACTAATGGTAGCATAATACTGAATTAACTTCATGAAAATAGAATTGAAATACATTGGATGAATCATATATGTACTTTGGCATTTTTTAAAGATAAAACTGTGGCTTGCAGGATTGGCTGTTAGTTTCCCCAGAGAAGATAAAGTATAATACAATTTGAAATTTCTGTGCCTTTTTAAAGAAGAAAAACTCTACTCGTTCTCAGTGTTTTGTAGTGTTGGTATTCTTCCACTTCTGTTAATATTGGTCACTAAATCCTTCTTTAGAGTTCTTCTGTCAGATTCACTATTTCCCCTCATTTGTGGCAGCTGTTTTTTTAACCCATGTTCTTAATAATCCACATTTGTCTTATTATAGTCTCTTCCCACTCTATTTCATGTCTAAATTCTACTGCAAGATTATGCTATCAAAGATATTCTTTTCCTTATATTATTCTCTTGCTTATGCAATGAAGTGGCTCTCAGACAGAATCCAGGCATTTTATTCTAAGCATTTATCCTTCCTGTCCCACTGTTTTCTGTATGTAAACTCACAGAGCCCCATCTCTCTAAATAGTGGTTCTGTTTGGCGAGGCACATCTTCCTACTGTGTTCTAGCATGTATCTCCTGTCTTTGTGTGTTTGTTCCTATTGTTCATACTTGTCCTTCTCCCTAAAATGGTCTGTTTCTTCTCTGTGAGGTATCTGAGATAGTCACATTACCTTTTCTTCTGCTTTTACATTTCTTAGTCATAATCATATAGGCTGTATCAGACCATCATGAATGTAACTTACATGTCACATTGTAATTTTCTATATGTATTTATCTTTTATTTCTTATTCTAGATGATAAGTTCCTTAAGAGCAAAGTACATATCTTCCATTATTATTAGTCTTTTGGGACCTTTTCACAAGTGTTTCTCAAAATTTTTAGAGTAGAACTGGGGTTCCTTCCTTCTCGTAGCTCTAACATCCTCTAAGACACTGTATTTGTCTGTTTTCCAGCTTAGTAGAAAGAGACGAAATCATGAAAGAGTGCATAAGGACCAGATCTGGAAGTGGAACACACCACTTGCACTCAAATTCCGTTTATGAGAGCTTAGTCACATAGTCACAGCCAGCTGAAATGGGGAGGCTGAGAATTGTAGGATCTAGCTGGGTTGCCGTAGGTCCAATGCCAACTCTGTTTCAGTGGATGACTGAGCGTCTGCACCACAGCTGTGTTAGTAGCTCTTAATTTATCTGGCTTGGTTCTTGGTATCTTGGTTCTTTACCCTCAATCCTAGCATTTCTGTAATCTGGCAAAGTTCTTCCATATAGTTTTCCCAAATGGTATGTTTGCCATTTTATTTTATTTTTTAAGAACTCTCTTCTAAATGTATACAATGTCTTCTTTAGCACTATTTTTTGTCCTTAAGAATATTTTTATGTTCTGTTGATCTTTAATAAAATAACTGTCTACTGATATATAATATGAAAATTACATTTTGAAAGTGTATTGCTGCCTCAAATTAAGGTTATCTATCTCAAATTGTATTTGTAACCTTTTCCTCTACTTTCTCTCACACTCCTTCTTCCTTCCCCCAATGAAAAAGTCAGTGAAAACCCAGGTCTATTCTGGTGGTTTCCCTTCTATTTATCAGAAATGTAGCAAACTCAGATATTTCCGCTAGATCAAGATGCTATAAAAAAAGAAGTTAAAAAGTGTTTTATACATAGTATAGAAATGAGATAGTATTTATTTTCTGAAAAATATTTCCTTTATTACTGTTTCTTCATTGAAGAGGATTATATTATTCAAAACATAATAAAGTAAAAAATATGTAAAAGAATAAACAATATAGTTGCCCTCCTTTTGAACCACTGATTCTGGCTGTCAATTTATGAAGAGTAATTAAAATTTGTATGTATTACCAAAATAATCTTATTTTCATATGTAATATAATCACCAATCTCTTATTTTTTATGAGAGTTTTTAATTAAAAAATTTTTTAAGTTTTTAAATTCTAGTTAGTTAACATACAGTGTAATATTAGTTTCGGGTGTACAATATAGTGATTCAACATTTCTGTATAACACCCTGGGCTCAAAATGCACCCCTTAATCCCCATCAGCTGTTTAACCCATTGTTCCCCATCCACTTCCCCTCTACTAATGATAATCACCAGTCTGTTAAAAAATTGTTTATCTTTTTCACTATCTAATCTACACTTCCTTTGTACAATTGTATTTAAAAAATTTTTTTTAATATTTATTTGTGAGAGAGAAAGAGACAGAGCACAAGTGGGGGAGGGTCAGAGAGAAAGAGACACACAGAATCTGAAACAGGCTCCAAGCTCTGAGCTGTCAACACAGAGGCTGATGCAGAGCTGAAACTCTTGAACTGTTAGATCAATGACCTGAGCTCAAGTTAGACACTTAACCGACTGAGCCACCCAGGAGCCCCTAGACAATTACATTTTTAAGGGTAATGTAATGTAGTTTTATTAACAGGATTGCATATTTTATGTGTGCTTTAATGGTTTTCTAAAGACAAGTAAACCTAAAAACAAAATCTTTATTTCTAGAGCAGCTGAAATACTCTCTCCTTTTTAATATATACATTTAATTCTAGTCGAAGTAACAACTATTGAAGCCTATGATCCTGGTTAGCATTTATGTGTCATTTTAACATATTTTAGAGATAATTCAGAGAGATATTTTGAATTTATGCCTTTGAATTTTACTTTTCCAGCATCCTTTTATCAAGAATGCAAAGCCTGTGTCAATTTTAAGGGACCTGATCACAGAAGCTATGGAGATCAAAGCTAAAAGACATGAAGAGCAACAGCGAGAACTGGAAGAGGAAGAAGAAAATTCGGTTCGTAGTTACCCGAAAAAAGTTGATTTTTTTCTTCTGAGTCAATTTTCTATAAATTTGGGTTTTTTTTTCTTTAAATGTCAATAGCACTTATTTCATTATGCAAGGAGATGTGTTTATTTATTAAATTTCAAAATATATTTTGTTTGCATCAAATATTTGCTATCCTTTTCTGACGTCTTAAGAATTAGTGATTAGTGGAATGTAAGATTGATGTAGTAGGCTGGTACTGTATCTAGTATCTAGATGATACTAACTCGGTGTCATATTTGCTCAATTTTGTGTCATATCTTCTAGAACTTTCTTTTAACTGGCTATCAATTATGCTGTAGATAAAGAGTACCACAGTAGAAGATGGGTTACTACAGAAAGCAGGAGGGCTGTATAAGAACCCACCATATTATACCAGTTTAACCCATTTACTTTATATTAATGCATCAGTGCATCTTAATAACAAAATAATTATGTATCACATTTTACAATGTCTAATGCTTCTCTTCTTCGCTAATGATGTTTTTCTTGTTTCTAATTATACATTTTTTATAGTTTAAGATCCAGAAATGAATACCTCTTGGTATTCAGACAGTGAAAACACAAATATCATTTTATGTTTTTACTGATTGAAATGCCATTGATAATATCTATATTTTCCCATAGACTTTTTAAAATCTTATAGTTTTAATCTACAAATAGTATTATTTTGCTAATTTACATTTAGTTTTAATTTCAGAGACTGGTTATCCAATTGGGATTTCTTTGAAATTCTTTTACCCTTTTCTCCAGATACTAAAACTTGTGTCATGTGGTAGCCCAGGACAGGGACAAATAAGCATCTTTGCAGAGCTGATTTACAATCATTGTTTTCAGATTTGCAGCTACATCAGTTATTCATATGGCAGTGACTGTGGACTGCCTGGTGAGACAGATGTTTTGAGCGTATATTCCAGATGTAAGATTTTTACTAATGAATTCACCATTCAGAATTGTAAATAACATCTTTATAAAGGCGTTTTTTAAATTTATTTATTTTGAGAGAGAGAGGGAGAGAGTGCACGAGTAGGGGAGGGACAGAGAGAGAGGGAGACAGACAATCTCAAGCAGGTTCTGCAGAGTACAGAGGTGTGGGCTTGAGTACAAGCCCCTCATGAGATCATGAGCTGAGCCAAAATGAAGGGTCAGACACTTATCTGATTGAGCTACCCAGTGCCCCATGGTTGTTTTTTGTTCTTTTGGGGTTTTTTTTGTTTTTTTGTTTGTTTGTTTTGTAACTTTGGGATTGTGTATTCATTCTACAAAGTTAAATAAGCAATATGGAATGAGGTAAAGACCTTGGTTCTTCCTTTCAAGGGACTATAGTTCCCACCCTGGGTTCCTGTGTGATAATAGACACAGTTACTGATTTCTCTCTAGTTAACATTTGTAAATGTTAATTTTTTTCTAGATTTTTTTTTTTTTTAGTTTTAAAATTACTTTTGTCGTATATTATTTCAATTGATCTTTATAAAAGAAAGATTGGTCATGTATTATATATGCTATTATCCTATTTTGCAGTTGGGTGAGATTAGGTTAGGAGAGAAGTGATTTACCAAATTTCACAAAGCTAATGAGGAACCAAGAATAAAACTTGGTCATTTACTTGTAAGCTCCCATGTTCATTCACTAATACTTTATGCTCACTTTTTAATCAAATGCTTATTAGTACTTCAAAAATAAACAACATTGTCTTATCAAAGTTATACATTTTCTGATAAGTTTATATTCACAAAAATGTCTGTTTGTCCTTCTGTGGTGGTACCCATCTGCTTTTCTTTCACCTTCTGCAAGCTTCTTATAAGTGCCGGGCTGGTGGACTGCCTTCAGTTAGCTGTCAGTGAACAGGTGATTGTTTTCTTAGTTCTGTCTTCCTGTACTTAAATATAGGCCAGTTTCCACTTTTGATGGATAAGGAGCCATTGATTTTTTTTTCTTTCTACTGGTTTCAAGACCTTATTCTAGTTACTTTGGTTACTTTCTGCCACTTGATAGTTCTTCACTATTTTCTTCTCCTCCACTGAGCTCCAGCCACATTGATCTTTCAGATTTTTTATTTTTAATATGCCAGAAACCTTTCCTCCCTCTGCTTGAAACATTCTTCTTCCTAAGAACTCAAGTCACTTGGTTCTTCTCATCTTTTGAGGCTCAGCTTTAAATATCATGTGCCCCAAAACTTAGCAGCCTACCACAATACCCATTTATTATTTCATGGTAATTGTAGATCAGTTATTTCAGAAGTGGCTCAGTTGGATGATTTTCAGGGTTTCTCATGAGGTTGCCGTCTAAGTGTTAGTGAGAACTGCAATCAACTGAAGGCTTGACAAGAACTGGGGTTCTAAGGTAGCTCACTCAGGTGGCTCTCCGGGGGCTGCTTCAGTTCCTCACCATATGGCCTCCCTCTAGGGCTACTTGAGAATCTTCACAGCATAGAAACTGGTTTCTCTCAGAGGAAATGATCCAAGAAAGAAGACAGGGAGGAAATCTCAATGCATTTTATGACCTACTCTTGGGAGTTGCACACTGTCACTTCTGCCACATTCTGTTTGTTAAGTTACTGGTCATGGAAAATGGTGGAGTAGGGAACTCTAAGAATCTGTGCCTCCACAGAAACAGCCATTAAGTTGGGAAAAAACAGACAAATCAACTTTTTCAAAACACTGAAATCTAATAAAAAACTTACAGTAACCAGGACGGTGCTTAATGAAGAAAGAGGCTGCTAAATTTTGGTAAGATAGTGTTGTGGCATTTTTGCCTCCATACCTGCGATCCCCCATTTTCTATTACTTTTCCTTTAAAAATTTTCTTTTTAATGTTTATTTGTTTTTGAGAGACAGAGTGTGAGCAAGGGAGGGGCAGAGAGTGAGAGAGATACAGAATCTGAAGCAGACTCCAGGCTCTGAGCTGTCAGCATAGAGCCCAGTGTGGGGCTTAAACTCACAAACTATGAGATCATGACCTGAGCTGAAGTCCGATGCTTAACCAACTGAGCCACCCAGGCGCCCCATCCCTCATTTTGTAGCTCAGCAGCAGCGTGGGAACAGAAGTGGACAGAGATGGTAGTGGAGAGCAGTGAGAAACTTTCGCTCAAAAAATTGTGGCTTTGCATTTTGACCTGTTTGGTGGTTCCCTGAGGGACCAGCAAAGAGGCTTGCCTTTATTTTGGCCCCTTGAACTACAGCAGCCTTCTGGATGGTGTCTGTAAAACACATCTAAATTTAGTAGAGCTAATAAACAAGTTCAGCACAGTTGGAGGGTATAAGATCAACACACAAAGATCAGTTATGTTTCTATGTACCAGCAATAAGCAATGGAAAAAGAAAATTAAATAAACAGTTCTATTTACCATAGCATCCAAAAGAATAAAATATTTGTGAATAAGTTAAAAAAATTTTTATGTTTATTTTTTGAAAGAGAGAGACAGCACAAGTGAGGAGGGGGGGTGCAGGGAGAGAGGGAGACACAGAATCTGAAACAGGCTTCAGGCTCTGAGCTGTCATCACAGAGCCCAATGTAGGGCTCGAACTCACAGACTCTGAGATTATGACCTGAGCCAAAGTTGGATGCTTAACCGACTGAGACACCCAGGTGCCCCACCTGAGAATAAATTTAAGCAAGGAGGTAAAAGACTTGTACGGTGAAAAGTAAAAAAAACATTGCTGTAAGAAATTAAAGAGTAACTAAGGCAGTGAAAGGATATCCCATGTAAATGGTTTGGAAGGCTTACTATTGTTAGGGTAACAGTATTACCCAGAGTGATTCACAGATTAATCCAATCCCTATCAAGATTTCAGTGGTCCTTTTTGCAAAATGGGAAAACCAATCCTCAAATTCAAAGGGATAAGGGGGCCCCAAATAGCTAAAACAGTATTGAAAAAGAACAAAGTTGGAGTACTCACTTCCCAGTTTCAAAACTTAGCATAATGCTGTAATAATCAAATGTGATACTGACATGAGGATAGACGTATAGCCCAATGGAAGAGTTGAGAGTCCAGGAAAACCCGTACGTCTATGGCCAGTTGATTTTCAACAAAGGCATGGAGACTCTTTGGTGGAAAAAGAACAATCTCTTTAACAAATGGTAGTGGGACAACTGGATAGCCATGTAAAGAAATGAGCTTGGACCCCTGTCTCTCATCATATACAAAGGCTTTTTAATATATGGTCTAATTAGATGAATCAGCAAACTAAGTAAGAGCTAAACTGTTGAAACACTTAGGAGAAAACAGAAGTAATCTACCTGACTTTGGATTTGGCAGTGGATTCTTAGAAGACCAAATCATGAATAATAAAGGGAAAAAAATTGAAAAATTGAAATTTATCAAAATTTAAAACTCTATACGTCAAAGGATGTATCAAGAAATTAAAAGAAATGGGAGAAAATATGTGATCTAGCAATTCCACTTCTAAGTATATGCCCAGAAGCATTGAAAACAGGTACTTAAATAAACACTTGTACATGAATGTTCCCAGCACCATTCACAGTAGACAAAAGTAGATAAATTGTGGTACAGTGGAGTATTACTTAGCCATAAAAAGAAATAGAATATTGATACAATGGAGTTTATTTAGCTATAAAAAGAAATAAAGTAGTGATACTTGCTATAGCATGTAAACCTTATGCCAGGTGAAAGAAGCCAGTCATAAAAAGTCATATTATATAATACGAATTATCTGAAATAGGTGAATCTTTAGAGACAAAAGTCAGATTAGCGCTTGCCAGACACTGGCGGAGCGGAGGGAAGGGGGGGGAGATGGGGAGTGATTGCTTGGTAAGTGAAATGTTGTCTTTTGAGGTGATGAAAACATTTCGATACCTGATCAAGGTAATGATTGCACAACCACGCACTAAATGTCACTTATTTTACACTTTAAAACAATGTTACTTGAAGTTCACCTCAATTAAAAAATAAAAACGAGTCACTTGTCTGCCTCACACTTAAGGCAGAGAAGTACCCTACTTTTCCTGGGAGAACTTCAAGGAAATTATGGACATGTTTTAAAACTAATACAAACTGTGCTGTGGCTGCAAATTAATTACATTCTTTCCCCGTGTGGAATATACTCACTACTTCTTAATAATTGTGTCTTCTTCACTCTGAGTATTATCCCTTCACATTATCAGCTCCCAGTGGAGTATTGTGTCTTCTAGATCACATTTGGAAAGAGATGAGAATCCTTCAGGCTAGTTCATCTCAATTTGAAGACTTGTAAACTAAAGATTAGTTATCTGCCTCCCACATACCCAAAAGACAGTGGTGGGTCAGGCATAAGATCTTTGGTACAGACCGTTGTTTTCAAAAGAGTGAGGACAAGAGGCACAGTAATTAGCAGTACACAGCAATGCTGGAATCCAGCCAAGAGAGTGTTAGAAGTTCCTTGATTATTTCACTTCTGTTCTGTTTGTCTAGGACTCTTTGCTGTGCCCTCTGAGTTCTTGCTTCTGCTCTCTGTGTCATTCTTCCTTTTTCACAGAAGCTGGCCTGTGTTTTGAACTAAATCATTTTCTCAGCCTCTTTTTGCCTATAGAAGTTTGAGAGTCCAGAGTCGTCTTTTCATTTTGTGCTGTCTCTGTCCTAGTGAAACCATGCTGGTGGTGTTTCTGCCAAAAAAAATTTTGTGGGCATCCTGTAAATCTTCCTGTGGTTCACTCCATTAGAACAGGCGACACCCCTATTTTGTTGAAGTAATTGCTTCTTCACCATGGGCTCTCTTAAAGCTGCTTTGGGACAATGCCTTTATGTTTCGTAAAAGCCCTATTACATATTTAGCTCTTTCTGAAGTTTTAGCAAAGGATTTTACAGTTACCTGTGCAGCTTGATTTTTAGACAGTATCTTCTGAAGGTGCCTTGGATGTGATGTTCGCTTAGAAGCTTTTTCATAATTATAGCATTTTTTGCTGTCTGTAGAGGCTGGGGATTTACTAAACCAGCAAGTCTTGATTCCTTTTTTAGTTATTCTTTCTTAAGCTTTTCTCTCTCCTTTTGCATTTTGTTATAAGCAGTAAAAAGAAACCAGGCGTCACTTTAAACACTCTGCCTAGAAACCTCCTTAGCTAGATGGTATATCCAGTTTAATAGGTACGTTTTTTACTTCCCTGGTTACTGTAGATGATAGTATCCTAAATTTTCTGCCACAGTTTAATAAGAGTATCCTTTCTTCAGGCTTCCAGACATTTATCTTCCCTTCCTCCTTAATGGTGATCAGTCTTCTAACAGTTTTTCATGGCTCTGCAGGCTATTTCTAGTAGTCTCTTCAAAGTTTTTCCAGCTTCTACTCACTGTCCTGCTCCAAAGCCATCCCATCAGTGTAGGTAAATGCTATAGTCCTGTCCACAGTCAAGGTGAGGGGAAGTTAGGTTCCACCTTGCAAGGGGAGTACTGTCAAAATACTTGACAAATTGTGGACAAATTAAAAATCACATCAGGGTTTGTTTTGTTTTGTTTTTTTCCCCAAATAATCCTTTATTGTTTGGAACTGATCTAGCATTTCAGAGTAAAACTATTACACTCTTTTTTGTTGTTTTTAATTGGAATTATAAGAAAAAATTTAAAGTCTTAACAGAGTCTTATTTTGAACAGCATTCACGTGCTTTGCTTCTGATTATGTTCTCAGGCAGTAGCTTCCATCTTGAGATCATTTGTCAGTTTTCCCCCTAATATAGTGCACGCATGCACACATGAGGAGTGAGATGCACATAACAGATCTGAATTCCTCTTATGCAGGTGAAAATGTATTTCTATGTTGCTAACAGTTTTAGCATTTTTTAAATCGGTATTCATTTTCTCTCAGAAACATCCACATTGAAGGCTCAAAATCTTACATAGTTTGTCTTTATACTACACAATCTTTTGGGATTCTCTTGCAGATTGGCTTAAAATTGGATTACATATACAGTTTTAAAATAAAACAGCTAGGGGCGCCTGGGTGGCTCAGTCAGTTAAGTGTCCGACTTCAACTCAGGTCATGATCACATGGTTCGTAGGTTCAAGCCCTGCATTGGGTTCTGTGCTGACAGTTCAGAGCCTGGAGCTTGCTTCAGATTCTGTGCCTCCCCTCTCTCTGCCCTTCCCCTGGCTCATGCTCTGTCTCTCTCTGTCTCAAAAATGAATAAGCTATAAAAAAAATAATAAAATAAAATAACATAATAAAAAACAGCTAAATACTCATAGAACTACCTATCTCTTGATGTTCAACTTACATCCTTAAAGCGATACTGTATTTTTCATAAAAGTGGAATGCGTTCGTTTGTGACAAAGTCAACCCAAAGTTTGATATAGGTTATCTATATAAATTGCAAGCATACAAGACTCTTCTTATTCAGATTATACTAATTTATCTATAGTATTCAAGATTTAGGCATGCATTTTGGCAGTATACAAACAGTATACATTCCATGTAGTTCTTAAACTCTTACCACTGATTTTTAAAAAGCTAGTTTTAAGTTAGCTGGTATGGTTTATTGAAATATACAGGCACTCGAATGAATGTTTAAATATTTATACAGTAAAAGAGTTAGTGCTTACTGTTTTTAAGTAAAAGAACAGGGCAAACACTCCCCACATGATATGTTGGATGATGACTTAAAAATGGAATGGATGGTGTAGTAAGTAGAATTTATGAGGTAAGGCCCAGAATGCACTGTTGACAAGCAATTATTTTTTAAGTAGATTACAAGATTGATAAGGAGTTTACAAGAGTTGCTTTGTCTCTGGAGTTTAGGCATTTCTCTGTAGATCACAGTGTTAAGTAAAATAAGGAAGTTGAACAGATGTAGAAGAATATTACATTAATTGAAATGCTGAGTGAAAAGTGGGATACTTCTTGATGTTATATGTGTGTGTATATATTGTATGCACGTATCAGGCTCTTAATTTTCACTTCCATCTAAAGAAAGGTGTTGTTGTGTTTCATGTTAGTTTAGTAATGACTCAAAGAAAAAGATTTTGCTTATTAATTGCCCTGAGACTATATCCTAGAGGTTCTGTTCTTGGAAAACAAATGGGGACTTTCTGGTGATTTCCTTATGGTTTGAACTCTAAGTTTGTCAGACTGTGGCCCTTAATGTCTTGGGGTGGCATATCCCCTTTAAACGATTCACTGAAGCAGTAATTCTCCGCAGGGGTGCTTTGGAAAATTCACTCCCCTACAGATGGTGATACACAGCCTCCACATGAGCATTTCTCAGGAGCTCCCTCCTTCTCCCTGCCCCTGTTTAATAAGGAAACTTGAAATCAGTCTGCGTCTTGAGAACCTTTGAACTACGTAAGGAAGAGAACAGCGGCACCCACTTCAGTCAGTCCAGAAGCCTTTAATGTACCTACTTGGTAAAATGGGGTGGGTAGAATTTACCTGAGAGCAAGAAGACACACTGCTTAGAGTTAAGTCCTGGTTCTGTTTGTATGTAACTCCGTGTCTTTGGGCAAGTAACTAACCTCTCCATGTCGCTTTCACCATCTGTGTAAGGAGAATCAGTGATAGACCACACACACCTCATAGAGTTCCTGTCAGGATGTGATTTTTAGAAATATATCTAAACACTTAAAACAGTGTATTGTGCATAGTATGCCCAATAAAGCTTAGCTTTCAATTTTATTAATGCTACTACTTGCCCCAGCAGTAATGCTTATTAATTATAACATTTTAGCCATGGTTTTGGGGGGGTTTTTTGTTATTGTTTGGTTTGTTCAGTTTTTGGTTTCTTTGGTAGTAGCTGTTGCTGCTGCTGGTTTTGCTATTCAAAGGCCACCAAGATAATGTCACTGATCATATTTGAACCAATATTTATATTCACAGTTTCTTTTTAAGTATTTGAAGATGAATTTTAAGTGGCCAGATCTGTTTGGCAGAATTGGGGGAGGTTTTTGTAAACCTGATTTAAGCTTCTCAAAAATATATTTAAAGGAAACCAGTAAGTAAATATATTTATTCTCATTCCTTTGCTTCCTGAAAAATAAATTGGATTTTATGAGGAACAATTTATATTTGAGATTAAATTAAATTTGATCAAAATTAAAATTCTTTGAAAGGATTGATTACTTGCTACTTCTCATTTTCCCCATACAATTAAATCACGGTTCTAAAAAACCCCTACACAGTGTTTACAGAGTTAGGTCTATAGAACTGTTGTTTGCACAGAAACATCATAATATATTTTGGTTACATGCCCTTTCTTTTTGAGATTTCTGGAACTAATAATTGTCTCAGTTTTTGTTACTGTCATTTGTTGTTGTTGTTTTTCTGTGTACCTATCACTAATTTTTTTCACATGTTACATTTCTCTACTCTGTGTAGGAGCCATAGACTTTATGTATGTTCACATGCAGATCAATCATTAGTTTTTTACTTTTTTCAAATCATGTTTCCTGGCCCTCTCTCCTCTAATCTGTATTGACTGCTTTCCAGAATCTTGAGCCACAGACCTCCCTTCAACATCACCCTGGGGATTTCCTTTTGCTCTGTTCTGTAATGGACCCTTTGTTCCCTGGATCTTGTCTTCATTTTGTTTTACGTCCTCATTTTGATGGGCCCTATCTCCTAGGAGCTTCCAGACATTAGCAGTAGCTTTGTTTTGTTTTGTTTTTCAGACCTTGTATATCTGACCATCTTTATTCTACCTTTACCCTTGAGAGATTGAGTATAAAATTCTGAGTATAAAATTCTGGATTGGAAATAATGTTCCCTTAAAATTTTGAAGGCTTTGTTCTGTTGTCTAACTCAGCAGAAGACAGATGACAATCTGATACCTGATCTTTCCGGTGTTTTATGGTAAGTTTTTAGATCTTCACTTTCCCCTGTTCTTTAAAACTTTCACAGTGCTGTGCCTTCTAGATCTTTTTTCATTCATTGCATGGACTATCTTTTGGCCCTTTTAATTTGGAAGTACTCTTAGGTGCGGTATAATCGTATTTTTGCTTTTTCATGTTACTTTATCTTACTACTTCTCTCTGCTCTTGTGCATTTTCTCTTTCAGGAACTGCTTTTATTTGCTTGTTGGACTTCTTAGACTTATCATTCAGTGATCATTTCTGGTGTTTTTTTTCTCTTTTTGTTTTTTCTTAGAGGTCTCCTCAAGTTTATCTTCTAAACCTATTTTTCCCCATGTCAAATATTTAATTTCCAAAATAATCTCCTCTTCTTTGTTGTTATTATATTATCACTTTGAATTTTCTTTTGCTTCCTACCTTGTCTCTGTTTCCTTTGTTTTGATCTCTGACTTTTCACTTTATGGACTTTCTTCAAAGGTCTAGTGATTATATTTGAGATAAGCACTAAAACTGCCTACTAGAAACTCTGTGTGAAAGAGTAGAACCAGTTGACTTGTGAACCTTACTGTAAAAGATGTTAGGATCCATTGCTCTGGGGCCTGCAATTGCTTGCTTTTTGTGACTTCTCTCCTTGCAAGCTTAAGTTTTAGATTTCTTTGGTCTCCTGAATTAGCTACTACTTATGTATTTATCTGCTTTCTAGCTTCCAAATTTTAGGACATGTCCTGTTTACTGTTTTCTCCTTTCCCATGATCTTTGTCTTTATGAGTTTATCCTGTTCTGTGCCTTTATTGTAATTTTGGAAGAGTTTTGGGAGGGATAGGCATCAACCCGTGTATTCCATCCTCCATTTTAATAGAAACTCTTATAACTTGTCATTTCTTGGGTGTTCTGAAATCTTAATTTGAAATATTGAGTTTTTAATGTGATATGTTATCTATCACATTAAATATATATCACATATATGTTATATATGTGTATATTAATATATTAATATACAAAACACTTCATATGTTGTAATGATTATAAATTCTTTGAGTACTCATAAATTAGCATGGTTCAAAGAAAAATTATGGTCTATTCAGTTCTGGTTTATTCTGGATAGTTTGTAAATCAAAATGATCCAAGAAAGGAAAGGAAACTTCTAAAAGGTAACATTATACAAAATCAGGGTAATTTAAGGCAAGTTAGTAGCTGATAAGAATAGAAGTAAATGGATATTTCTCTTTTTTTGAACCATTTTGTCTTTTACAACCAATTTTCTTTAGATGCTAGACTAAAGGTACAGTCTTAGACCCTTTATTTCCCAGCATTTGAGAATAATTATAGACTAATGAACCATTATCTGATTGCTGCTATGTTTGTCTCAACACTTCTATCTGTGAAGTCGAGGTTGTTGCTTTGTAACTTCTTATTTTCACTTATGACTCATCTTAGTTACCTTTGGCCATTTTTTTTTTAACTTGCTCCAATTTAGGAGATTCATTTTAGCCAATACCTGCTAGTTATAGTTCTGGACTGGTTACCTTTTAGGGTATGCCAGGAGGTTTTGGATGGATATTTTGATATCCTACCTGTTTGCATTGAGGTTTTCTTCCTTTTTGATTATTTCAAAGATGAATGGTCTTTTCAGCATGGTGGGAAATCTGTACTGCCAAGTTTTATTTCTGCATTTATTTTATCTTCTTTTTTCTAAAAAAAAATTTATTTATTTTGAGAGAGAGAGCATGGGAGAGGCAGAGAGAGAGTGAATCCCACACAGGCTCCACAGCCGATGTGGGGCCCAAACTCACGAACACTGAGATCATGATCTGAGCTGAAACCAAGAGCTGGATGCTTAACTGAGTGAGCCACTCAGATGCCCTTCTGCATTTATTTTTGTCCAGGAAGTCTGTATTTTTTTACAGCCTTCAGAGTAGTTATCTTTAGCACTGACCCTGGATTGGTCCTTATCCAGTGACTGGGCTAATATAACACAGAGCCATGTTGGCACTGGACCATTGGAAAATTTTATAAAACTAAATTTTGAAATACTGTAGATTGAATTTTTTTCCTGTTCTTAAAAACTTAGAGCTGTGAAATTCACCATATTGAGTTGCTACATTATATAAGAGTCATTTATATTTGATATTCAGTATTAATACTTGTTTGAACTCATGGATCCTGCTTTTTCCATTCTCAGTGAGTGCAATTTCCCAAGAATTTATGAGTTTTACCAATATCAACTTATAATTTTTCCAAATTTAATTTTTTTCTACATAGGTCGGCTTACTACAAATGGAGAAAAATTTGTGGCCTAAAATTAAATATATATTTTCATCAACTCTCAATGTGACTTTTGAAGAGGAAACAGTTTATGATAACCATTTCAAGATATGTTGTTTTTAAAATTTTTAGTTCTGTACACCTGTGTCCTAGGTAACTATTATAAACAAACCTCTTTAAATATTTTTTTTATTCAAGAAAGGTATGGGACATGATTGGAAATAGTGCCTTATGAAGTTGATTTTTTATACCTATTATAGAAAAAACTAGTCTGATGAGAATACATCCTGACAAATTGACATGTTTTGATAGGTGTTGAGGTAATTGTACAGATTTTAAAAATTAAACAAATTGCAAACAGAGATTTTTGCAGCAGGTTAATTCCAATATCAAGATTTTTGTGTTAGTTTCAGCATTACTAAACATGACAAAGATTTTTTTTTGGCATTTATGAGCATGTGATACAAATTTGGTGCTGAGATGGGTCAACTGTATAACAAAAAAGAATTTGTTTTCTAGATATTAGTGGAAGATATTTCCACATCTGTAGAGTGAGTTGATTAAATAACATAACTATATTTATTCACATTTATTGCTAATTAAATTGTCTATAGAGTGTCCACTTTTTATTTTATTTTTTTTTTAATGTTTTATTTATTTCTAGGAGAGAGAGAGAGAGAGAGAGACAGCGTGAGCAGGGGAGGGTCAGAGAGAGAGGGAGTCACAGACTGAAACAGGCTCCAGGCTCTGAGCTGACAGTTAGCACAGAGCCCGACGCGGGGCTCGAACCCACAAACCGCGAGATCATGACCCAAGCGAAAGTCGGACGCTTAACCGACTAAGCCACCCAGGCGCCCCGAGTGTCCACTTTTTAAAGAGTATCTTTTAATAGAGTTGTTCTCTCTATTCAGTAGAACTTTAAAAGTACAATATTTTGTTGTCACCAAAGAACATGAATAGTAGAGTATAAAGCAGAGGTATGTGGATTGTTTCTGCCATAGAAGAATTTTTAAAATCTAGTAAAGGATGCCATTTTAAAAATGGGACAGGCTTCTATGCATTTTTTTAAACAGCATGTACATATTGAATTTGCTAAATACATATTTCTTGTTATATCACAATATCACAAATACATTCTGTCAACATGACTTCTTGCTGTTGACGTTACCCATGATCACCTGACTGAGGTAGTGTTTATTAGGTTTCCTCACAATGTTATTATTCTTTTCCCCTTTCCATATTTTACACTTTGAAAAGAAATCACACTATACAGCCCACACTTAAGGAATAGAGAGTTACACCCTTCCTCTTTGAGGGCAGAATGTCTACATAAATTATATGGAATTCTTCTATGTAATATGTCTATTCTTTCCATTTATTCAGTACTTTACATCAGTATTGACTCATGATTATTCAGTTTACACTTTGCCTTTGAATTTAGTACTGCTTTATTTATTTTGTTGCTCAAAGTGTTCCAACGTTGAGCATTGGGAGCCTCTTTTGGTAGATACCTTGTTCTCTTTGACGTACCACCATTATTGTGCTTTTTTTTTTTTTAAATATATTTTTATTTATTTCTAGGAGAGAGAGAGACAACGTGAGCAGGGGAGGGTCAGAGAGAGAGGGAGACACAGACTCTGAAACAGACTCCAGGCTCTGAGCTGGCAGTTAGCACAGAGCCCGACACGGGGCTCGAACCCACGAACTGCAAGATCATGACCCAAGCGAAAGTCAGACGCTCAACCGACTAAGCCACCCAGGCGCCCCTATTGTCCTTTTTTTTTTAATTTTTTTTTAATGTTTTATTTATTTCTAGGAGAGAGAGAGAGAGAGAGGCAGCGTGAGCGGGGGGGGGTCAGAGAGAGAGGGAGTCACAGACTGAAACAGGCTTCGGGCTCTGAGCTGGCAGTCAGCACAGAGCCCGACGCGGGGCTCGAACCCACGAACCGCGAGATCATGACCTAAGCGAAAGTCGGACGCTTAACCGACTAAGCCACCCAGGCGCCCCTCTATTGTGCATTTTTAAAGTGTTGTTTTGTTTTTTGTTTTTGTGTTTGTTTTGAGAGAGAGAAAGAAAGAGAGAGAGAGCGCGCACATGCTCACGAGCAAGTGGGGGGAGGGACAGAGGGAGAAAGAGAGATTCCCAAGCAGGCTTCATGCTCAGCACAGAGCCTGACATGGGGCTAGATCCCACAGCCGTGAGATTATGAGCTGAGCTGAAATCAAGAGTCGTGATGCTCAACCAACTGAGCTACCCCAGTGCCCCTGGGTTTGTGTTTCTGAAGTATTTTGTTACTCTCTGATATTATAAGATACTCCAGGTTCATCTTGTGTGTTTCCTGTCATAGTTCTAGAATCCTAGAGTCCTCATTCCTTCAAATAATGGTATTTGAATGGTATTCAAACCTAAGGCCTGGACTTGGTGTGCTTATTGCCATTGTGGGGTGTTATAGACCCTCTCAGCTGGCAAAGCAAATGTATTCAGTAACTTGTGTATACACACATACCTATAAGCTGTACATCTCTGTTTGTGTGTATGTATAAATGTGTGTCTATATATCTCCATCTGTATCAATATTAAGCTAAACATGAGGTCATACTGACTCCTCTGACTCTAATCCATTACTGCATGTATCATTCTCTTTGCCTCCCCTTGCTTGTTTGCATCATCATCATTATTATAATTATTTTTAATGTTTTTTGAGAGAGAAAGAATGGGGGAGGGTCAGAGAGAGAGGGAGACACAGAATCCGAAGCAGGCCCCATCTAGGTTCTGAGCTTTCAGCACAGAGCCCAATGCGGGGCTCGAAATCTATGAACTGTGAGATCATGACCTAAGCCAAAGTCAGACACTTAATCAGCTGAGCCACCCAGGCGCCCCTCCCCTTGCTTGTTTATAACCTCCCACTGCAATGGTGAGAAACATTTGCTAAATGTTTCAATTCCTGCATACATATGTAGTGGTTTCAGAATTGTTACTGGGTAGCCTCATGGAAAACAACTTTATCAACTAGAGCACAGTGCTTATGTACAGTTCTTTTTGTTTTTAGTCCTACAGATTTACTCACTTCTAAGTTTACTTAGGTTAGTACCTTTTCTACCTAACTCCTTCAGTGAAGTTGCTTTATACATTTGTAACACAAAATGTATTTGTGTGTGTGTGTGTGTGTCACAATCTGCATTCCATTCTGGGATCTCTTCACCTCTTCAGTGATTTTTAAAAATTGTGTACATTAAGGTTAACTCCTTATGGTATAAATTTCTTTGGGTTTCGACAGATGCGTGATGGTACATATCTACCATTGCAGTGTCATACAGAGTACTTTTACCACCCTACAGAATCCTCATGCTTCACATATTCAGTTCTTCCTCTATCGCCAGACCCTTTGCAGTCACTCATCTGCAATTAACTATCTATTGTTTTGCCTTTTCCATAACAACATGTAATTGGGATCATACAGTATATAGTCTTTTCAAATGGGTTCCTTTCATTTAGCAAAATACATTTAAGAGTCATTCATGTCTCTTTGTGGCTTACTGATTCATGTTTTCACTGAATAGTGTTTTATCTATAAACTTCCCACCAAACTCCAGGTCACATAGATTTTCTCCTATGTTTTCTTCCAGAAGTTTTCTAGGTTTGTATATTATACTAAGGTCTATGATCTGTTTTGAGTTAATTTTTATGAAAGCCGTGAGGTCTGTATCTAGTTCCTTTTTTTGACATGTGGTTGTCCAGTTGTTCTAGTATCTTTTGTTTAAAAGATTATCCTTTCTCCACTGAGTTGTCTTTGTGTCTTTTCACAGATTAGTTGACTGTATTTTTGTGGGTTTATTTCAGGGCTCTTTATTCTGTTGCACTGATATATGCGTGATATATATGTCTATTTATTATCAAATTATACTGTCTTGGAGCACCTGGGTGGCTCATTTGTTTAAGGGTCTGACTCCTGGCTTCGGCTCAGGTCATGATCTTATGGTTTGTGAGATCAAGCCCCACTTTAGGCTCTGCAGACAGAGCATACAGAGCGGAGCCTTCTTGGGTTTCTCTCTCTTCCTCTTTCTCTCTTGGCCCCATCCCCACTTGCCCTCTCTCTCGCTCTCTCTTTCTCAAATAAACATTTAAAATTAAATGTCTTGATTTTAAATCAACTGTCTTGATTATAGTAGTTTTACAGAAGTCTTAAAATTGGATACTGTGAGTCTTCCAACTTTATTTTTCTTATTTAGTACTGTGTTGGCTGTTTTATTTAGGTCTTTGCCTTTCCGTATAAACTTTAGAATCATTTTGTCAACATTTACAAATCAGATTTCTGGAATTTTTATTGTGACTTAATTAAATCTCCACACTAAGGAAGAAATGACATCTTAACTGTAGAGTCTTCCAATTAACGAACATGGAATGTCTTTCATCTTCATTAGAACTTTGATTTCTTTCATCATTGCACACAGTTTCTGTACATATTTTGTTAGACCTAAGTGGGGTTGTTTTCAGGGGGTTACTATTAAATATGTTTTGGTTTTTAGTGCCTGGGTGACTCAGTCTAAAATATCTGACTTCGGCTCAGGTCATTATCTCATGGTTTGTGAGGTCAAGTCCCACATCGGATAAGCACAAGCCCCACTTAGGGTGAGCCTCACTTTCTCTTTCTCTCCCTCTGTTTCTCTCTCTCTCTCTCTCTCTCTCTCTCTCATCTGTTGCTCTCTCTCTCTCCCTCCCCCCTTCTCTCTCAAAATAAAAAGTTTGGTTTTTTTTAATCCCTGGAATAAATCCTACTTGTTTATAGCATATGATGCTTGTCATGAATTGCTGATTTCAGTGTGCTGATAATTTGTTGAGGATTTTTGCATCTATGTTCATCAGGGATACTGTCCTATAATTTTATTTTTATTTGTTTTTGGTATCAAGGTAATGTTGGCCTTGTAAAATGTGTTTGGAAGAGTTCCTCCCTCTTCTGTTTTTTGGAAGAGTTTGAGAAGAATTGGTATCAATTCTTCTTTGAATGTTATATAGAATTTACCAGTGAAGCCTCTGGTCCTGGCATTTTGATTATTATTGAATCAGCCTCTTGCTAGTAATCTGTTTAGGTTTTCTTTTTTTTTCTTTCATTATGTATGTTTCTAGTAATTTATCCATTTCTTCTAGGCTGTTCAATTTGTTGGTGTATAATTGTTCCTAGTAGTTTCTTATGATCTTTTGTATGTCTGTGTTATCAATTGTAACATCTCCTCTTTGATTTCTAATTTGATATGAGTCCTCTCACCTTTTATGGAGGGAGTGTCTAGCTACGGGCTTGTCAATTTCATTTATCTTTTCAAAGAACCAGCTCATAATCTCATTGATCTTTTCTATTATCTTTTTAAGCCTCTATTTCATATATATCTGCTCTAATCTTTCTTATTCCCTTCTACTAACTTTGGGCTTTATCTGTTATTTTTCTAGTCCTTGAGGTATAAAATTTGGTTGTTTTTTGAGCCTTATTTTCTTTCTTGAGGTATTTAATGCTCTGAACCTCCCTTTCAGAATTGCTTTTGCTGCATTCCATAATTTTGGTATGTTATTTTTCCATTTTTGTTTGTTTCAAGGTATTTTTTGATTTCTCTCTTGGTATCTTCTTTGACCCATTGGTTGTTCAGTGGTGTGTTGTTTAATCTTCACATACCTGTAAATTTTCTAGTTTTGTTTTTGTCATTAACTTCTAGTTTCATACATTTGTGGTTTAGCATCCACAAATCAGCCTATGTGATACACCATGTTAGCCAAGTGGAGGATTAAAATTATATGATAATCTCAATCAATGCAGAAAAAGCATATGACAAAATTCAACATCTGTTTATGACAAAAACTCTCAACAAGGCAGGTATAGAACGAGTGTACCTCAACATAATAAAAGACAACCCCACAACTAACGCCATACTTAACTATGAAAAGCTTTCAGCTTTCTAAGATCAGAAATAAGACATGGATGTCCATTTTCACCACTTTTATTCAACAGAGTATTGGAAGTCTTAGCGAGAGCAGTCAAGCAAGTAAACGAAATAAAAGGCATCCAGATCAGAAAGGAAGAAGTACAACTGTCATTATTTGTAAATGACATGATACTATATAAAGGAAACCCTAAAGACTCCATCAGAAAACTATTTAGAACTAATAAATTCTGAAAAGTTGCAGTATACAGTATCTGTATATAAAAATCTGTTGCATTTATTTACAGTAATAATGACCTATCAAAAAGAGAAATTAAGAAAATAATCCATTTATAATTGCATCAGAGAGAATAAAATATCTATGAATAAATTTAACCAAGGAGATGAAAGACCTATATATTGAAAAGTACAAAACATTAATGAAAGAAATTGAAGAAGACACAAATAAATGAAAAGGTATTCCATGTTTGGAATAGGAGATTTTATATTATAAAATGTCTATAGGACCCAAAGCAAGCTGCAGATTCAGTGCAGCCCCTGTAAAAATTCCAGTGGCATTTTTCACAGGAAAAAACCATACCAGCCTAAACTTTGTATGTAACCACAACAGACCCTGAACAGCCAATGCAATCTTGAGAAAGAACAAAGCCAGAGGCACCACAATCCCTGATTTCAAACTATATTACAAAGCTATAGTAATCAAAAGCATATCATATTGGCATAAAAACAGGCACATACATCCAAGGAACAGAATAGAGATCCCATAATTAAGCCCACCCTTATATGGTCAATTAATTTACAACAAATGAGCTAAGAATATACAATGGGGAAAGGACAGTTTCTTCAATAAATAGTGTTGGGAAAACTGGACTGCTACACATAAAAGAATGAAACAGGATCCCTATCTTACACCATACACAAAAACTAACTGGAAACAGATTAAAAGACCTGAAACCATAGAACTCCTAGAAAAAAGTATAAGCAGCTCCTTGACATTGGTTTTGGCAGTGATTTTTGGATCTGATACCAAAAGCAAAGGCAGCAAAAGCAAAAATAAATGAATGGGACTATGTCAAGCTAAAAAACTTCTGCACAGCAAAGGAAACCATCAATAAAATAAAAAGACAACCTATTGAATGTTAGAAAATAATTTAAAATCATATATCTGATAAGAGGCTAATCACCAAAGTATGTAGAGAACTCCTACTACTAATAGTGAAAAGCCCCACAAACCATCTGATTAAAAAATGGTCAGAAGATCTGAATGGACTTTATTTCAAAGAAGACATACAGATGGCCAACAAGTACATGAAAGATTCTCAATGTCATTAATCATTAGGGGAATGCAAATCAAAACCAGTGATATATCACCTCACACCTGTTAGAATGACCATTATCAAGAAGACAAGAAATAGCAAGTGGTGGCAAAGATCTAGAGAGAAGGGAACGCTTGTGCCCTGTTAGTGGGAAGTTAAATTGGTGCAACCACTCTGGAAAGCAGCATGGAGGTTTCTCAAAGAATTAAAAATAGATATACCATATGATCCAAAAATTATACTTCTTTGATATTTACCCAGAGAAAACAAAAACAGTAATTCTAAAAGATATGTGCATTCCCCCATGTTCATTGCAGCATTATTTATAATAGCCAAGATATGTAAGCAACCAAAGTGATGAATGGTTAAATAAATTGTGTTATTATATATGCAGTGGAATATTATCCATAAAAAAGGGAATCTTGCCATTTGTGACAGCATGCTAAGTGAAATGTCAGAGAAAGACAGATACATACGATCTCTCTTATAAGTGGAATCTAATAAAAACAAAAACAGAAAAATCAAAAACCCCGTTCATAGATACAGAGAAAAGATGCTACAAGAGGCAGGGGGTGGAGGAGTGAGAGAAATAGATGAACCATTTAAATGAATTGAGGGGTGCCTTGGTGGCTCAGTTGATTAAGCCTCTGACCTCAGCTCAGGTCATGATCTCACAGCTTGTGAGTTTGAGCCCCATCTCGTAGCCTGAAGCCTGCTTTGGATTCTGTGTCTCTCCCTGCCTCAACCCTGCTTACATTCTGTCTCTTTATCTCTCAGAAATGAATAAACATTAAGAAAAGGGTTTTTTTTTTAAATAAGTAAAATAAATAATTTGAGTAAAAATTTTTAAAAAGGAAGAAAGAAGGAAACCAACTACCCTCAATCCCACTGAGTATGGAAGGTCTACCATTGTTCCATCTGAACAGAGAAAGATAAAAGTAACCTTAACAAGAGTATGACAATACAGACATAAATTGGCCTAAAGTCGGAGTTGCTTCATTGAGAAAACTAAGGAATTTGAGTTGGAATTTGGAATTAAAAAAAATTTTTTTTTAATCCCAAATTCCAACTTTTTATTGCTGGTATATATAAGAAGCAAATGATTTTTTATATTGTGCTTATATCCTATGACCTTGTTGTACTTGCTTATTAGTTCAAGGAGGTTTTTTTGTAGATTCTTTGAAATTTTATGCATAAATAATCCTGTTATCTAGAAATAAATATAGCTTTTTAATACATTTTTTGTCTTACTGCAAGTAACTAGACCTCAGTTTTAACTCTGTTTCTGCATCCTCAGTAGTTTTCTGTGTCTCCCTGTTTCAGAGAATATATCTTTTTTCACTCATAAAAATTTATGTAGAATAAAATTAAGATGTGGTTTTTGCCTACGAGAAGATTGAGGTGTGGTGGGTGAGACACCAAGTGAACTGACGACTCATCACAATGCAATATAAAAGTACTATGATAGAACTATGCATAAAGAACAGGCATTGTTACTTTATTGCCCTTTGATATTTTTCTACCTCCCTTTATAAATTTTTTAATGTTTATTTTTTTGAGAGAGAGAGAGAGCATGAGAGAGCACATGTGCATCTGCACGCTCTCAAGCAGCAAAGGGGCAGAGAGAGAGGGAGACACAGAATCTGAAGCCGACTCCAGGCTCTGAGCTGTCAGCACAGAGCCCAATGTGGGGCCCAGACTCAGGAATCCTGAGATCATGACCTGAGCTAAAGTCAGATGTTTAACTGACTGAGCCATCCAGGCGCCCCTCTACCTCCCTTTAAGTGTGTCTTCTCTACTTGCCTTTTCTTTTCTGTCAGTCATAGTATCTCTTCCTTCTGGCCTTTCTCCTCAAACTAAAAATGTAGTTATTTTTGACCATTTAAAAAAATCAGGGAAAAAATCAACAACAAATAATTCACTCACAAACTTCATGAGAGAGTAGTCAGGTCCTTTGTTTCTTCACTTACCCAGGTTTTCTCTCCACCCCTTGTACTGTGGTGAAATATTCTCCCAGCAGCTCTGTCTCCAAGGCTACTTTCTGGGTAAGATGAGATGCCTCTAGCACTTGCTTAATTTGGGGTGTCCCTGTCTCATCCAAGTCGTTTTGTGTAGCAGGCAGTTGGATATGCAGGTTTGAACCCTTAAGGAGAGTGCAGGTAATTAGGAATCAGCCTGCTTTTTTGCAGTTGGTAGCAAAACCATTAACAAAAATAGGATTGCTCTAAAAGTGTGTAAAGCAAGTTATACGTTGCTGCTTTTCCTTAGACTCCTTACTTCACCCTCATTTGCCTGATTAACTCCTTATCCTTCAGGAGTCATCTTGGCCATTGATTCCTCTGGAAAGCGCGAACCCTTCATGATCTTCTAAGCTTCAGCTGGGCAAGTGCTCCTATATGGTTCCTAAATGTATCCTGTGTTTACCTCTATGAGAACATTTATCTCATTTTGTCTACTTTCTACCTCTCTGCATTAAACGTTACATTTCTCAAGGACAAGGACTGTATTTTAGTACACTGCCTGGCACACAGTATTTATTGTATATATATTTAATTTTTGAATCATCAGCTATATATATAATATTTACTCATCTTTATAATAAAACCTTTATAATAGATTCTATCTGACTTTTACCCCTTATAATTTAGCATAGTGACACACAATTATCATCATAACAGAATGTATTTGTATTTAAGGTGCATACTGGTACTGAAGTATTTTCTTTCAGCTATTCTTAAACCAAATGTCATAAATATTTGGTTGGGGGTAGAGGGGAGGATTGCTGGTTTTTTGCTTCCTTGATAACTCCTCTGCTCCAAAATTTCATTTGTATCACGTAAATCACACACTAAAATTAATACTGTTATTTTAGTGTGCTCCAAGTGGTCTTCTTCTGAATTATATGGTTTGGAGAGTGATTTCTCAAAATAATTTTATAATATTACATTTCTAAGTTTACATGAGTGATATTTCTTCTGTTAAGTGTCTATTAAAGTTTTTATTTGCTGTTAAACACTATCGTAATTTAATAGAAAAGGGACAGAAAAGAAAGGATGCAGAAGAAATTCTTTTCAGACAAATTAGCCCTTGTTCTACAAACATAAGATACACAATCCTAAATCTTTTTTTTTTATTTTTATTTTTTACCGTTTATTTATTTTTGAGAGACAGAGGATGAGCAGGGGAGGGGCAGAGAGAGAGAGTCAAATAATCCAAGCTATCAGCACAGAGCCCGATGTAGGGCTCAAACTCACAAGCCGTGAGATCATGACCTGTGCTGAAATCAGATGCTTAACTGACTGAGCCACCCAGGCGCCCCTACAATCGTAAATCTTTTAATATAAAAGTTTAGAATGCAATGATAAAGTAATATGAATGTTTAATATTTCCTGTTGTATGTTTCTGTCGATTTTGTGGAATCAACAACTATTCATTCAGCCCCTGCTATTGTATGGAAGTCATTGGGGAGATTACTGAGTGTAGGCAACCCCGTCCTTTAAGAAACAAATATTGCTTATTTACAAATATAACTTAAACATGGCTGCACTTAATGAAATTTTAAAATAAATCAGCTTAAAATAGGTAGTTGCTTGTCTTCTTCTGAAAGGTATTGATAGTATGTTAGCAAACATAATAACCTGTTTTATGAACCTGTATTATCTGTGTAAATCTCCAATTAATGGAATTTGTTCTAGTGTTTTGTCTTTGGTGCCCTCTTGTGGATTTTTTATAAACTGCTTATAACAACAACAATTTTTAAAGGTGTTATTTTTATTTTAAAATATTTGATTTATAATCTTTATATTTTGTTAGTTTTTTGACATCCTTTTGGCTGTAAGGGAAAAAAGAAAAAGCATGGTTAAGGTTGCTTTTACTTCTTAATTTACTCTATTGTATATCAGTATTGTGCACAGGAGATGTAAGATAATCTTTTGTTTGGAAACTTTTAATATAATGCCAAGAACTTGTGCAGTCTTGCATCATGGAGCCTCTGAAGTCCTGCCCACACGCCTTCTCACCATTTAGGCTTGTACTGATGAACAAGTCTTTTATGACTTTTGGAGATCTTGAACACTTTGATGTAACTCTAAAACATGCCTGCGAACATGCAAAAAGTTAGGATCCACGAAGGCAGAAGTTTCTGTTTGTTAAAGACAGGTATGTCAACGGCAGCAGCTGAGTAAGTGCTAATGCTGGGCTTGCAGTGAAACAGAAGGACCACCTACTTACAGCAATGGGAAGAAAGTTCATTCTTTGGACAGATTCTCAGATACTGTAGATCTTAGTAGCTTTTTATTGGTAAATACCAATTTATTTTTTTCAGCCTGTCAGATATTGAAGCGGTGCTTAAGGGCAGCTTTTGAAAGAAAGCTGTTTGAAAGAAAGTATTTTTGATGTTTTTTCAGTACTTCTTAGCTCAGTTGGGTTGAATGTGGAGCTAATGAGACCAGAGTTAACCGGCTGCTTCTGCTGTGGGCCCTTTCACTGGTAACACAGAAACAATAGACACTACAGGTTTTATTGGTAAAGGGGCAATGGGGTAAGTGCTCTTTTTTACTGTATTTGGAAGTGAAATTTGAAGATAATGCTCGTGTGTTACATCACCTTGCTGTAGCAGAGAGGTATCTTTAGCTCGGTGATACAAAAGGCTCTTTTTTTGATAGGAGACATATAAGCAAATGTGCAGTAGTAGTACCCTTTGATTTCTGCTTTTACAAATTCAAGTAATAACTCAAAGTTGTTACTGACACAGGTTAGCATGTTAGTGTAAAACAACCTTGGATTTAGTTACGCACAGGGAGAAAAGTGAAAGATTCCTGCCATAGTTTCCCCCAATTTTATGTCCATTCCTTGAAGTTGCACCGTACCATTGTTTGTTGATTTCTGATTTACCCTTTCACCACAAATCGATCATTAGATTTCAATACCTTCATCATGTGAGAAAGTGGAAAATTCCATTGTTATTTTTTGGTAATAAATAACTGGTATTATCTATTTTATCTTCTCTATCTTTTCAAATTAGAACCTTTCAGTTTTCTTGAGTCAGTTTATCTCTTTAGGTTCAGAATATTGGAGTTATTTTGATATTTGACCAGAAAGTTTCCCTAAGATATTGATTCTTTCAGGATTTCTTTCAGATATGACTTGTGATTCCTGTTTCTATAGACCTTTTAGTACAGACTGTGATTACCTCAAATCTGGATTTCAGTAATAACCTTCTGACTCCAGGCTCTCTTTCTCCAGTCTTCTCTATTCATTCTTGAGTCTCCAAGATTCTGGTCAGTCCTCTGCCAACCAGCAGAGGCCCAGGCCATTTCTCAGTGTTGAGAGCACTCTGTAAAGTGTAGGTCATTTGTTAATGCAGTCAGAATGACTTAATGCCTTCCCTTCTAGCCAGAATTATTTCTACTTTTGTGCTTGTTTTTTTCCAGTCTAAAATGCCACTGTATACTCTTTCCTAATTTTTATCGTAAAAATTTTTGTCTTAGAAAGATGCAGCTTTCTAAGGGGACTAACTTAACCTTAAGGAGGAAGGGAGTCTTAATTCTGGCGTTTGTTGTTTCTACTCATTCTTGATAGCTTGTTTATTCATTATTTATCTTTTGGATTGTGAGCTCAACTCTTGCTGGATTTTATTTCCAAGAATGATTATTTCTGGGGTGACGATTGAGTTTGAGTCCCTGTCTAGGGTGGATTTTTGTTTGTTTCCATCAGGCACCCCAGGTACTTCCAGTGTGGGACTGCATTAGGATAATTTCTCAGCATGAGTTTCCCCACATCTTGTGGGTAATGTTAGAAAGCCAAAACCCATGTCTGTACCTTATAAAAGGAAGCACCCCAACCACCCACTTCTCATCTTTACATAAAGCCGAAATGAGACAGACAAGTTTGCCTTTGAGTACATTTTTTCTTGTTCACGCTTTCACTGAGGATATAGACCTTCAAGATCCCCAACAATGTGCAGCAGTTTCAGTTCTACTTTGGAGAGAACCCAAAGACTTGTCGCTTGTTCCCCTTTATCCACTAAAATGGGTACCCCATCACCACCCCACCGCCATCATCTTATGCCCCTAAGGCAACCCCTAAGGTCAGGTTTAGGTTATTCTCACTGTTGCCCAGCTCTGTTTGGGGCTCTTGGGGATTTCCTTTAATATCTTGAGAACTCAGTTATATATTTATAGTATGTTTGTTACATTTATTATTTGCTGTTTCAGTGTCCTCCCTGATTAGCTCCTCTAAGAGGTTTGAAAGGTACCAGACCACTATAATATTGCAACTGTTTATATAATTGGTTCATTTACATATTTTACTCCTTCACTTTTCCTAAAAAGTCGTTTTAGAAAAACATAAATTTTGTATGCTGTAGCAGAATGCATCCTCAATGGAATTCTCTAGTTGCATCGAAACCATTGAGGTCACTGCTGTATGCTGATAATGTGCTGTTATGTAGCTGTACTAGCAATAAAGATGTATTTAATATTTCAAGAAGAGAAGGGGCGCCTGGGTGGCTTAGTCGGTTGAGCGTCCGACTTTTGCTCAGGTCATGATCTCGCGGTTCGTGGGTTCGGGCCCCGCGTCGGGCTCTGTGCTGACTGACAGCTCAGAGCCTGGAGCCTGTTTCAGTCTGTGACTCTCTCTCTCTCTGACCCTCCCCTGCTCACGCTCTCTCTCTCCTAGAAATAAATAAAACATTTAAAAAAAAAAAAAAAAGAAGAGAAATAAAATACGTGGAATATTTCCAATTAGAAGGACACGTATTTGGGGCGCCTGGGTGGCTTAGTCGGTTAAGCGTCCGACTTTCGCTTGGGTCATGATCTTGCGGTTCGTGGGTTCGAGCCCCGCGTCGGGCTCTGTGCTGACTGCCAGCTCAGAGCCTGGAGCCTGTTTCAGTCTGTGACTCCCTCTCTCTCTGACCCTCCCCTGCTCACGCTGTCTCTCTCTCTCTCTCTCCTAGAAATAAATAAAACATTAAAAAAAAAAAAAAGGACACGTATTTAACTAAGGAATAGTCTCTCTCATTAATGTTACAGATGACAAATGCTTTCTAACGTGTTTTTGTGTAAATATCTTTAAAGTCAGTCAAAAGAGTATTTGATTTAAAAATGCTTCTAAATATTTGCACATTTAAGAAAATCCTTTAAAGTAGTAGATCTTACAGATGCGAAGGTACCTAACGCAAAGTCTCATTATTTCTCAGACTGTTACAGCATAAATCTATCTTAGCAATGGAGTAGGATTTCCTAATAATGTTTTCAAATATTTGTATTCCATGTGGATTTTATGATTCATAACCTGGATTATCATCAGTACTCTGTTTTGCATTCCTGGCACATGATGACCACTGATTGAAATGCTATTGTATTCCTTACTGGAATTGGCTGCTTTCTACAGTGGAGAAGCATCTGTTTCACAGACCTTTTTTCTATAAAGTATCAACATGTTTTTCTTCTGCTTTTCTTTTCTGAGGAATAACAAAATATACATAAATGAAGTATAACTTCAGAAAAACATTTTAACCGTTTAATTGTAAAAAATGTTAAAAGTACCAAATGAAATTTTAACAGTAATCTAAAATATCAAGAATAGTTTCAGAGTTAATGATTTTTTAAAAGTAAAAAGTGTTGCTGAAAAGTTTTTACTACCATCACCACGTTATTAGTGTTCGAGTCTTCAAATTTCATATAAACTGGTTCTCATTCCATCTGTACTTTATTAATTACTGTCTGAGTGCTACCCTTCCATTAGTGAATTGAGTCTTCATTCAGTTTTTTGCATTACTGTTTCGTTTACTGTCAATTTTTAATTAGATTAGCATCCGTTAGCGAAGTGACTACATAAGTGAAAATAATATGCTATAACAGCAGTCACTTCCAAACTTGATTCAAAGTTTTTATAATTGTATGGATGGTCTGGGCCAGTTGTGTGAATCCAGAGGTGCAGCCTTCATTATCGTAGAATCAACTCTAATATGGAATATAAGAAGAATAACAGTATTATTTCACACTACCCAAATGTTACGTTAATTGTCACAGCACTGAATCTTACAAGGATGAGAGACAAATGACTCACACATATAAATATAGATGTAGTGTTTGGGGAATTAAACTGATTGCAAACATGATAAAATAAGATACTAAACTGGCAGTTGATTTTTTAAAAGAACTGATAGAAAATCAGCTGTTTCCTTTCTTCCTCAGTGGGGTCTACCAGAAAGAGTAATTCCAGGGTTTTTTTTTAATTAGCTTTCAGACCAAGTACAAATCAGTTTATTTATGTGTATGTCGGTTTCTTTATCTTTAGCAAAAATGAAACATGCTCCAGCTGACCAGTAATAGAAATTCAGTTAGACCTGAGAAATGCTGTAAATAATTCTAAAACTTTATAAAATTGAAAGTTAGATCTTGGGCTTCGTAATCAGAATGACCTAGTTAGAATCCTTATTCCTCCACTTATTTGTTGTATGGCCTTAGATTATTAAACTCACTTGAATTTCATGTTCATCATTTGCAAAATGGGGTTAATCATAACTCACAGAATGAATAAGAGGATTAAGTGGGAATAGCCTACCAAAAGGTTTTAGCATAGTGCTTCTACTCGTTAGTAACTATTTTTGTGATTATTAGAAAAATGATCAGCTAATAATTTTAGTTAATAGCATTATTTTCCCTCTCAAAGTTTCTTCAATAGCCATTCTACATTTTAAAGTCATAAGTTAGTTTAAATAAAATTCTGCCGTGGAACCTTGTATAACATTGTCCTTAGTTCTGTGCTTTGGCACTATCTCAGAATAAGGGCTTTAACATTAGTTTAAAAGATTATGTAATAAGAACAGGCTTTGTACTGGATGCCAGGAATATAACTGTTACCAAGATTTGGTTACTACCCTTATAGATTTTAGAATCTAATGGGAGATTTCGACAAGCCAGTATTGTGTAATAAGCATATGAGCGGCATAAGCATAAGGTGCTATGACAGTGTAAAATATGGCGCCTAATTCAGTCTCGGCATGTCTGAGCTGAGAAGGGATGTCTGAGTGTAGTTTTGCTGTAAAAAGAAGCTGCAATATAAGGCATTCACTCAAATTTATGTGTATTTGTTACGTGCATACTATATATCCTTTTGACCTCATTTAAGGACAGCCTCCTCTGGAAGGCTTTCTTCATTTTTTATAGGCAGAGATGGAGGCTCTACTTTTAGTGCTTCCGTTGTACTTTGCCAACACTTTTCTCACGGTACTTAACAAATTGGCTTGTAATTAATTTATCCCTCACATGTCAGTCAGTTTTCTCTTATAGATATCAGACTCCTTATAAAACCAAAATGGAGCAAATTTTTCTTATTTGTCTCTGTATCTCCAGTGTCTGGTCCACTCCTTGACATATTTTAAAATTTACGATAAATAAATGCTTGTTAAATGAATTAATAAGTGAAAATATAAATTAATCCATTCATTAAATAAGTTTTTATTAAGTACCTATTATGTGATAGGTGTTCTAAGCATTGGGGATTCATCAGTCAAAAAGAGGCCTCTGGCTTCATCAAGCCTACATTCTAGTGGTAGAGAAGCCAAGTATAGGCTATGAAGAATACAGAAGGATAAAAGATTGATGGAGACTGTGCCTTCAGCTTGGTGGTCAGAAAAAGCCTCACTAAGGCGGTGACATCTAAGTAGACACTTGAGTTCAGTAAAGAATAAAGCTGTCTTGTGGCAGAGCACTCCAGGGTGCAAGATCAGCCAATTTAAAGTCTTGACAAGAAACATGCTTAGAATGCTCAAGACACAGCCAAGGATGCCAGCATGGCTGGAACTTGACGAGTGAGAAGGAATGTGATAGGAGATAGGATTGGCAGATATTACTGAACCGGATCACATTTGGCTGATAAAGAATCTGAAGTTTATTCTAAGTATGATAGGAGGCCAAGTGCAGGGTTTTGAGCAGGAGAGTAACGAGAAGTGATTGATTTGTCTTTTGAAAGGATCACTCTGCCTTTGAGAGACTCAAGCGGACAAGAGTGGAAACAGAAAACTATGCAGAGGCCATTTTTTTTTATGGATTTATTAGCTTATAATTTTTTAACAGTTTATATATATATATAGTTTACATGTATAGTATGTAATCTTTAAATTATACACTGTAATTGTACTGTTTTTGATAGTACAAATAAGAGAAGATGGTGGGTTCCCCTAGGATAGACCAAATACTTTGTGTGAGACTCTTTGGGAATAGGCACTGGTGACATAAGCTGTTAAAACTGTAAGCCTGTACCTCTAACTTAAGCATTCAAGTGGATCAGAATTTAAATGTAAGTAAGATACGTGCGTTTAGTAGAGTAATGGACTAAAGAATATAAGAGCTAATTTCTTACTCCCACTTTGCTTTTAAATAGGTATGTGTCCATCTCATTTTTACATAAATAAAATGAGGGGTTGAATTATTAAAGGTTCATGATTTTATAGTTCTGTGAAAAAGTAAATAGGTAATGAATGCTTACTGCATATGGAATACCAAATGAAACACTCGAGTAGATTCGGAGCTACTATAAGGCATTCTTATCTATAAGATACTTATATTTCTAAAGGATTTTACAAAGCAGTTATTCACAATATGACATCATAAATTGAAATGCAAAAGTGTATGATGCAGATTATAAATTCTATAGAAGTTTGTAAAAGGGGGTAATTAATAAAGACTAAAGTAGCCATGAAGGTAATAGATACTTGATCTGGGACTATAGAATTTAGTTAGAATGGATAGAGAGGAAAGAGCATTCTGGGCAGAGAAGAAGACATGAACAAAGAGGAAGTCTTAATGAGCATAGCATGACATGGGTTAATAGCAACTGGAGACTCAGGTAAGGTCAGCCTGACTAAATTGGAGGATATGTGAACAATGGGAAAATAGGATTGGCCAGGTAAAAGAGGATAACATGGAAGACATTAAAATCTAGGTAGAAATGTTTACCTTTTAAGGCAGGCCAGAATTTTGGCCAGTAGAGATTTCAGTAGGATATTATGATACAGTAGTTTAAGAAAGATTGATATGGTATATGGGCCTTGAAGAAAGTGTGAGACAACTTTGTTCTAGTGGTATATAGGCATTTTGTGTGTCTTTTCTCATTTAATCATCATAACTCAAGTGAAAGAAACTAAAGTTTAGAAAGTTTAAATTGCTTACCTAAAGGTCTTATGTCCATTAAGTGATTCAAGCCAGGAAATCTGATTCTAGAAGGTCAGGGTGGGAGAGACTCTTTAGTCAGGGAGCTTTTCTTGCATTCACCCAAGTATGAGGCAATCAGGAATTTGCTCAGTAACAGTGGGAATGGAAAAGAAGAGATGGGGGGCACCTGGGTGGCTCAGTCAGTTAAGCAGCCGACTTCAGCTCAGGCCATGTTCACGAGTTCGAGCCCCATGTTGGGCTCTGTGCTAACCACTCAGAGCCTGGAGCCTGCTTCGGATTCTGTCTCCCTCTTTCTCTGCCCCGCCCCTGCTCATGCTGTGTGTCTCTCTGTCTCTCAAAAATAAATAAACATTTAAAAAAAAGTCTGTATTTTAAAAAAGGAAAGAAAAGAGCTGGAGCTGGAAGAGAGATTGCTGAAGAACTCTGTTGACTGTATATAGAGAACCAAAGAGAGAAGAAACCTAAGAAGACCTGTTGATTTTTTACTCCTGGGTAACTAATGGAGATTACTGTGCTCTATAGTGGTTGTTGTTGGAGATGGAGGCAGACAGGAGAGACTCAAGAGGTGTATGAGGTGATATCTGACTTGGGAATGTCAGGCTTTAAATGTCATTAAGCATTTAAGTAGTAGGTAAAGTTCAGGAAGATTTCGGGATTTGGGAGTCTTCAGCACGTTAGATAGTTGAAGCATAAGAATGACGACATCACCTAAAAGAGCAGCTCATGAAAGAAGCACAAAAGACTGAGAAAGATGCTGCATTTGTCATGCAGGTTCAGAAAGAGGAAGGATTATCAAACAGCTGAGAACTACATGGATGTTCCTGTTCTCTGTATTCACATTTGACCTCTATCAGAATTAGGGTTTGCTTGTTTCTACTTAAAGTGGAATATACGTAAATGAATTTCACAGAATGTATCAAGTTTTTCCAAGTAGCATTTTGTCTGGTTTCTCAAACAGAATTTGTTAGTTTATTTCTATGGCCCAATTTCAGTTTATCCTTTGATGAATATTCTAAAGAGCAGTTTTTGGTTTATATTTATATTACTGATTTGATCTTTCTGTGAATTTACATTTAAAAACTAATGGCTAGGATAGGACAACAAAAGCACAGACAAAAAGAGAAAATAGATAAATTTGCTTAACGGAAGATCATGGGGGAGGAAAAGGGGAAAAATAGTTGGGGAGGGAGGCAAACCATGAGAGACTCTTGAATACTGAGAACACACTGAGGGCTGATGGGGGAGGGAAGGAGGGTGATGGGCATGGAGGAGGGCACTCATTGGGATGAGCACTGGGTGTTATATGGAATCCAACTTGACAATAAACTATGAAAGAAAAAAAAAGAAAATAGATAAATTTGACTTTATCAAAATTAAAAACGTGCATCAAAGGAACCATCCATTGAGAGAGTGAAAAGGCAACCTACAAAATGGGGAGAACTACTTGCAAATCATGTATCTGCTAAGGGGGATTAATATGTAGAATATATAATGATCTGCAACTCATCAACAAAAAAACAACCTGTATCAAAAATGGTCAGTAAGCACATGAAGCTCAGCATCATTACTCATGAGGGAAATGCAAATCAAACTACAATGAGATACCACGTATCCACTGGGGTGGCTGTTATCAAAAAAACTAGAAAATAACAAGTATTGGTGAGGTTGTGGAAAAAATGGAATTCTGTGCACTGTTGGTGGGGACATAAAATGGCATAGCAACTGGGAGAAACAATTCGGTGGTTTCTCAAGAAATTAAACAAAGAATTACCATATGGTGTACAATTGTGCTTCTAGGTATATACCCAAAAGAATTGAGAGGAGGGACTCAAATAGATTCTTGTACACCAGTGTTCATAGCAGCATTATTTATAATAACCAAAAGGTGTAAATAACGTAATGTTCACCTACAAATGAATGGATAAACAAATGTGGTGTGTGGATATATATGTAATGGAATATCATTCAGTCTTAAAAGGGAATGAAATTCTGACACATGCTACAATATGGATGAACCTTAAACACATTATGCCAAGTGAAATAAGCTAGACACAAAATGCCTCATACTGCTTGATTCTTTTATATGAGGTACCTAGAATAGACAAATTCACAGTAACAGAAAATAGAAAAAAGGTTACTGGAGATTAGGGGGAGGGGAGAATGAAGAGTCATTTTTTAATGGGCACAGAGTTTCTGTTTGGGACAATGAAAAATTTCTGGAAATGGATATCAGTGATGATTGCATAATATTGTGAATGTACTTAATGCCTCAGAACTCTACACTGAAAAGTTATTAACATGTTACATTTTATATATATTTATCACAATTTTAACAAGAAAAAAGCTAATGGCCTTTGTACAAAGCTTTGTAAACATTATGGCTGTAAGAATAGTGCCAACGTGTTCTGTCATTAATGTGCTCTCTGGTATTTTTTTGTCATCATATTCTTTGTTTTGCATGTGTTGATAATTTACCCATCTTAATCTTTATTTTAAAAATAGCTAGAAGCCTTTTATGTCATCAAATAGAAATTCTGTTGCTTGACTTGAATTAGCTAAAACTTCATTTTGGATAACTTTGGTTTTTATGATAACATTTGTATATGTGTCTTTATATTAAGATTAGTTATATTAGTATTTTCATTATTGAAAGCAATATTAATATTACATTTTATTAATTTATATTAATAAATGTATTTAATATTCAATATATTGGATATATTAATATTACATTAAGTTAATATATTTAATTATAAAATATATGAGTGACATTAAGGGGGGATGGGCGAAATGGGTGAAGGGGAGTGGGAGCTACAGGATTTCAGTTACGGAATGAGTAAGTCATGGAGATGAAAGATGTAGCATAGAGAATATAGCCAGTAGTAGTCTGAGAGTGTTGTATGGTGACAGATGGCAGCCATAGATAGAGATGTTGGATCACTATTTTGTACATTTGAAACTAATGTAACATTGTGTGTCAAGAATCCTTCAATTAAAACAGTATAATATGCTTGTCATATTGTGAAGAATTAATAGAAATCTAGCTGTCTTGGAAAAGTCTTCCTTCATTGCAGTATTTTGCTTGCAGGATGAAGATGAGCTGGACTCCCACACCATGGTGAAGACTAGTTCAGAAAGTGTGGGCACGATGAAGGCCACAAGCACGATGAGTGAAGGGGCCCAGACCATGATTGAACATAACAGCACCATGTTAGAATCTGACCTGGGGACCATGGTTATAAACAGTGAAGATGAAGAAGAAGAAGATGGAACTATGAAAAGTATGTGGCCTTTTTCCCCATTGAATATTAATTTTCTATCTTAAAAGTACACTTCTATTGAAACTAGAATAGGTTTTGTCTTTTTATAGCCAGTTGAGGAAAATTTTATTTCCGGGCATTATTAAGGAGAGTATGGCATAAATAATGTTTTTAAAAATTTAATATAGCAGAAAGCAGCACATCTTTAACTTATGGTTATGGAACTTTTTCTTTTAAGAGATACTAACCCATAACTTAATTTAATTTGTAAAGTATTTTTTTTTTATTTTTTTTAATGTTTATTCATTTTTGATAGAGACAGCATATGAGCAGGGGAGGGGCAGAGAGAGAGGGAGACACAGAATCCGAAACAGGCTCCAGGCTCTGCGCTGTAAGCACAGAGCCCGACGCAGGGCTTGAACCCACAAACTGTGAGATCATGACCTGAGCTGAAGTCAGACGCTCAACCAACTGAGCCACCCAGGCGCCCCTATAAAGTATTTTAGAGATAAAAAGATAGGATTCCTAACATTTACCTTCTCGATAAAAAAGCGAACATAAAATTCTGTTCCAGTAAATACAACATAATATTATTTCATGTTGTCTAAATTATCAGTTAAGCCACAGAGGACAGGGGGTCCAAGTTAAGAGAAGAAATAAGGGCTTGATTCGGAAAAGAAGAAACACTGGAAAGAAGGATCAAGAGACGGACATATTCATGCAGAAAATTCAGTTCGGTGCCTATTTACTCCTGCTTGTCATGTGTGAGGCACAGTGCCAGGCCTGCTGCAGGGGCTAAAATGACGATTAAGACATTCTCTCTGATCTCCGTTGCTTACAGAGTGATGAAGATAGAGATACTTTTTCAGACTAGCACTTCTTTTTGTGTCTAAGATTCTTTTTGTGCCTTTTGAGATTGCAGTTAACAGGGTAGGCCATTGTGATTTCACAGTTCTAGGCAAAAGCAGAATAATTACCTCTTGATCCCAAAACTGACCGATCTCTTCCCCCTCCTACCCTGGTCATATGTGATCAGTGTCAAAATCTCAGCACTACTGTTTGCCACTACACAGTGCTGCTTCTGAATGGCACAAAAGCAGTGATACATGATTTCTTGCATCATGGAGCCTAGAAAGTTATAAATATTCAAGTGACTTGCTGCTATTATAAAATGGAAATAGGCAGCAGTTTTCTCTGTGACATGTCTGTTTTCTTTTTTGCTACTCCCCCTGTGAGGCTGTTTGGTAAGTCTTACCTCATGGCTTCAAGCCATTTCTTCACTGCCCTTGCTTTCTTCACATTTCCTAGTACATGCAGCACATGATGGTTGTATTCTTTGAAAGGGAGGGTCGTGAAGCACAGGACGCAAGCAGATTGCCATATAGTTAATCCTGGGTGGGAACTGGGAAAGGGATATGACTTCTTTTTTAAATCTCCCACAACTGGTGAGTCTCCTGAGCCTTAGCCCTGGAAAGCAGCCTAAAAATTGTATTCGTGGCTAGGCTTCTGACTGCGGGAGGCCTTCTGCATCCATGACATGTTTGCACAACTACGTCAGATGGCCTTGTAGCCTCCAAAGCCAGCTAGTGATAGGGTACAAGGTAAGTGCCTTGCAGATTGAAAAGACCCTACTGTAAGACAGTTTACAGCATATTACCCATCAGCATGTAGCCTCACTTTTCCACAGCTGATAAAATTTCTTTTACTAAAACTGTATAATCCTTAGCAGACCAGTTGGATGATCATTGAGCTCTTTGCTATATCTTCTGGAGAGCTACTGAGCTCCCTACAAAACTACATAAACAACTTCTATGCAGTCACATAGTTGAATATCCATCTATAAGCAGTGGTTATTAAAAATGAGTTTTTATAGCGTCTAATTCATGTTGGGTTATATTTCAAGGAAGGGCTATGTGATGAAAATTTATCAGATGGCATACATTAAATTACAGTGCAGATTTCCACATATTTTTTTGTAGTGGCTTTTCGCTTTGACAGCCACAGAAACCACTCGTATATGTTATAATTTTATGTCCTAAGTATCATATTGTTTGGCCATAGAGATTTTACAGAAAGCTCATTTTTAAGTTGAGCAGATAGCGGCTTATATACTTGCAGTTGTTTATGTGCTTTAGCAAATCTTAAATCCCATGAGCCAACTTCCCATATAATTTAAGTTTCTGCAATTTAGACATCATTCTAGAATGTGGGACTTATGTGTTCCCAAAGGTCTAATCAACTGATGTTAGTGTAACCCTCAGAGTTTGTCATCCTGTAGCATAGCAATAAAGAATATAAAAAAGTTATTGATGTAGAACTTAGTTTTCCAGAAACCACATAATTAGTTTTGGGGTGTTTTTTTTTTCTGTTTGTGATCTAAATCTTCTTTATTTTTATTTTTTTTTTAATTTTTTTAATGTTTTATTTATTTCTGAGAGAGAGAGAGACAGCGTGAGCAGGGGAGGGTCAGAGGGAGAGGGAGACACAGAATCTGAAGCAGGCTCCAGGCTGTGAGCTAGCTGTCAGCACAAAGCCCAAGCGGGGCTTGAACCCACGAACCATGAGATCATGACCTGAGCTGAAGTCAGACTCTCAACTGACTGAGCCACCCAGGTGCCCCTGATCTAAATCTTCTTTAAAACATCTTAGATTAGTTGGTTTGAGCTCTCAGGTTATGTCATGTCAAAGCCCCATTTGCTAATGTGTCCTCAGCATTTTTGTTCCCCAAACAGATTATAGCAATATATTATTTTTAATTTTCTAAGATCTCTAGAATGTTATATTGTGTGCTGAAGATCCAGATTTCCTTAATCTTTTCCGTTGGAGTTTCAAACGAGTTATCTTATTATTGTCAGTGTAAATTATGTTTGTATGCTCTTTTATACCTTTATTCATGAAGCAGAAGTTACGGACTTATTTTCCTTACTTCTGAAAGATGTGGTGGTACGACTAAAGGAAGCAAAACTATTAAAAGAGCTTTTGAAAGGAAGTAGAGAAAGGTGACAAAAAATATTTAAAATTTGATCTGTTTTTAAAATAGGCATGGAGCACCTGGGTCGCTCAGTTGGTTAAGTGTTAGACTCTTGATTTAGGCTCAGGTCATGATCTCACGGTTCATGGGTTCGAGCCCCACGTTGAGCTCTGCGTTAACACTGCAGAGTCTGCTTGGGATTCTCCCTCTCCCTCTCTCTGCCCCTCCCCTCCTGGCTCTCTCTGTCTATCTCAAAATAATGCATAAACTTTAAAAAAAATAATAAAATAGGCGTAAGGGGGTGTTCCCAGAAGAGTCTCCAAACCTGTTTTCAGCGATGATGGCATTGCTCTCACCCTCCCTCTCCCATTGCCCCCACTCATATCTCCCTGGGGCCTCCCCCAAACCGATAGGATGTCCAGGCTTCAGGTTGGCAACCGGGGTCTTTCACAATCTGGCACCAGCCAGTGTTTACACCTGGGGCTCTCCTTCTTTATATATTGTACTTTATCCAATTGGATTTATGAATGTTTGACAGTAGGTATAAAGCAGGTTGGTTGTCATTAAGGAAATAAACGTTTGGAACTTTCCATCCTGAAGGAGTAGATTAGGACCAGGTCAAGAATCCACTGCCATCAAATTTATGAGATACTAGAGATTATTGCTTTGTGAGTGATGCTGGGAGAGTGATGGTTTCAGGAAAGAGAAGACTGAGGTCTTTTACCATGTTCAGCTTAGATCTATACAGCTCAGTTTCTGTGGTAGAACTTTCTGGTCTTACAGAGCTGGGGCTAGATTGGTAGCTCTAGTTGCCCAGAGAGGAAACTCTCTCTGTAGGTATCTGAGGAAGAGCCACATTTTCCAGTCAGTTTAGAGATTATATTTTATGGCTTTAGCTACTCTCTTATTCATATCCTTAACTTCTTTGCCCTATTCTCTTTCTCTTCTGCCCCTCCTGACAAAATGTGACCATGGATCAGTCTCTTTGTCCGTATTCTGTGCATCTTCACCATGGCTGCCGAGTGCTGATGGAAGCAGTCTCAGATCTATATAGATGGATCACAAGTTCAGGATCTTCAGAACTTTCCTGTAGCCCTGTGTTTCTCTGCCTCAGCTCTTTCTCCTGCAAAGTGGCTATTTTAGACCTTCACTAAGTCCCTTCCTGCCACCTCTCCTCTCAGTTTCAATAGGTGACCTTGCTTTCTGCTTCATAGAAAAACAAAATTATGCATTATCATGTGAGAACGTAGAGAAGCTATATAGATGCTTTAAACAGAAACTTTGGGATAAGATAAAGAGTCATCCTTAACTTCTCTCTCTTCCCCACCCCTCCCTGAATTAACATCATCTCAAGTTCTGCCTCCTGAATATCTCTGCCCTCTTCCCACCATCTCTGTTTGCATTTCTCTAGTGTCGATCCTCATAGTCTCTCACGTGAAAGCCTTTCTAGTTGATCCCCTGCCTCCATCCTTAGCCTTACCCTCCTCACAGATCCAGCATCTCTCTCTTCTGCTGTGACTCTCCAGCAACTCCCCATTGCTCTCAGTTTAAAGCCCAACATGGATTAAAGGGCAGCAGATACTCTGGTGTCTGCTCAGCTTTCTGTTTCGTGGCTCATTATTCCCTGTCCAGCCTTCTTCCAGCTTCTGAGCTTTTAAAATGCTCTTTCATGCCGTTGGCCTTTTGCACTGCACAGTCCCTCTGTTTGGACGGCTGCTTCCTTGGCTAATTCGTATTCATTCTCTCAGGCCCAGTCAAGGGCCTGCTTCCCTTACTGACCCCGCATGGAGATGGTGCCCTCCCTCAGGCTGCCAGCTCACTTCATGCTGTTACTCTGAATAGCATTTGTCACACTGTGTTGTAATTTCTTGTTTCTGTGTGATTATCTCTTTACTCCACTGTATTCCCAGTGCTTCATGCAGTATCCAGCACAATAGTAAAAATTCACTAAATTGTTCCTGACCAAATGATGTGGTGTAGTGAAAAGACCATAGGATTTAAAGTCAGACCATGTTTAATTGTGTTCATCTTTTCTGAGCTTCAGTGATGTATATTTGTTTCTCTGTTTTTTTGTCTGTATGTGTTTGTGAGGGCGGATTAACGTAGGTAAATACATCGAGCACCTAGCAGAATAGGTCATCAATAAGAAATAATCTCCATCTGATCCTCTGTCACTTTGGCCTCGCAGCAGCTTGGGAAACTGGAGCCCTGCTTCCTGCACAGTGAGGGAGGCCTGGGCTTCCTGGGCCATTGGGCAGCTGTGTCTTTTTCCTTCCCAGGGCAAACCCTTGCTCCCACCCTCCTCTCCTTCCTCCAAGACTTCGCTCCATTTCTAGTTATTCAGTAAGACAGCCAAAGGGGGTGCTGTAGGGAATAATGACCCCCCAAATGAACAGGGTAGCACAGACATAAATGTGAACAATTTGAATGGCAAGAGGAGGAGGAGGGAAGGGATCACTCAGCTGATGGGCTGATCTGCCAAGGAGAGGTATGATCGATAATGTGTGTGGAGATACCTTGCAAGTGAGAGAACTGTATCCCACTGTTTGTGAAATTTGACGTCTCTTTGACAAAAATGGGAACTGCATGAAAGCGTCGCAGGAAACATGAAAGAGTACATTTAAATTTTATTATTTTTTATTTTCAGAAAAGAGAAAAAAGGGTGAATTTCTCAAATTACAGCCGTCATTACTGGAGGGTCTGGCATGGGCCACCATTGTGCTCATGACTTTGCATACGTGATCTTACTGGCCCTTCACAAGGACCCTGTAGAGTAGCATTGTTGCTGCCATTTGCCCCTAAGGAAACTGACACTTGGGAATGTGAAGTGACTTGTCCAAGGTCTTACAGCAAGTAAGCGGTGGAACCAAAATACAGACACAGGTTTGGCCCCCAGATCAATGTCACTACTCCGGGGCTGGTGAGCTTGACATCCCTTTCGGGCAGGAGTCTAGAACATCTATAAATCCTTTAGGAAAGGAGGCCTAGCTTATTATAACTTTGCATAGTTTGCTGGGAACAGATCATGCCAAAATAATAGAATTTCCTTTTTTTGACAGCATTGTTAAGCTTATATGTTAGAGGCAATTGTGGGTTTGGATATTGTGTTTTAGGATTTTGGGAAAGTATTCGACAAGGTCTCTGATGCTGTCCTTGTAGACATGATGTAGTATGAACTAGCTGATAGTTCTGTTATGAGGGCTGAATGGTTATACCTAAGTGGGCTTGTATCGGTCAGGGTTAGTTGGAGGAAACAGAAACTGCTCTGGTATTTTAATCATAAAGAGATTTACGTCAGAGATGTGACTATTAGCAAAATCGGCAGAAAGGTTGGAAAAGAAAGCTGTATAGACTAGGCCTCCAGGAATGACTCTAAATCACACAAGTGACCCTGCCACAGTCAGGAAGGCAGTGAATCCAGTGGCTGCCATTGGCTTCTGGAGTTCAGTGACACAGATTGAGCTCAATCCCTGCTGCTCTTCAGGGATTAGAATGCTACCAGGGCTACTGTAGCCTGTGAGGCTGTTGACTGGATGCTGGCATGCTGCTCGCATCTTCACATCTTCAGCACTGTGCTTGTCAAAGGCTTGTGCCTTCTGCCTCCCTTCTTTTCCAGCCATGAAAAAGTGCACGTATCCAGGCAAGGGGTTCTAGGAAATGCAGTGTTTAGCTTTCCCCCCTATACAGTAAGGCGGCTTACCAGAGGCAACGGCAGTGGTTGCTAAATTTCACTCAGCCATAGTGTTAAATCTTAAATTGTCAAGGAGATTTCTCATTGTATGCTGTAGGGCCTAGGCCTCAGCCCTGGCTAAGCTTCACATTTTTTACAGAATCTTGGATGAAGCTATAGACTGAAAATCTGTTAGAATTGCGAACGACGGGAAGTAGAGCAAAATAAAAATAATATTCTAGACACGATTAGGATCTTAAGAGATCTCCACACACTGCAGCAGCGGGCTTGATTTACAAGACAAACCCTGCTCCTGGGTCCACATAACTAATCGCGGAAGCGTGTATCATAGTACCAGCCTCAGAGATACTGGTTCTGCAGCCCAGAGTAGGGCCTGGGCATCTCTTTAAAAAATAAATCAATCAATCAAAACAATAAAAACTGTGCACGTACTTCTGAGGTGCAGCTAGGGCTAGTAACCACTTTTTAGAACAAGAAAATAAGCAGCTTCACTCTGTTGTCAGTGCCTAGAACTTACCTGGAGTATATAGGAGGGGTGGAGACACAGTGGAGCGTATTCAGTAGAGAGTGAGCCAGATGGTACAGTTAGTGGAGGCCATGTTGTAGTGAGAATGGGTGGAGAAATAACTGGTCATTTTAGGTTTCATATTTTTTTTTATTAACCTTCATAACCTGTTTATCATTGATGAAATATTGGGTTAAGTAATTGTAATCGAGTATATATTTTTTAAATGTTTTCTTTTCATACATTTATAATATAGTGATTTAAAAAATAGTTCTCAGTCTTATTTCATTTTGGACAGCACATTTATCTATTTTATTAATAATTAATTAATTTCACTTAATTACTAAGAGAAAACCAATTCAGTTCTGCTTTAGATTTTTAGGAGTATATCCTAGAAATAGATACTAGATTGATTTTTTTTAATTGGAGTAAATAGTGTTTATTTTCAGGCATTTTTATCTGCATATAAACCTACATAGCCCTTGCTAACATTTTACAAGACCAGTGCTCTAGCCACTGAGGTATAGGGCCTCGCGCCCTTGCTAACGTTTTAAACTAGTATCATTAACTTGTTCCCCAGCAAATTCTTAGGTAGATGATACTAGATCGATTTTAAAAGAGTTTAGGAGAGACACCAAGAAGGGGAGACTGACCCCTGAGTATTCCTGCTCCCTCATTCCTCTAATGTCCCTGAACAGAATTGTAAGGGAGAGACCATTTGCTCTGAGTAACAGCCTCCCTGGCCCGTTCTTTGCTAAGTAACATCTTCTCCCTCAGCTCTCATTCAGTTCCGTTCCTTCTCTCTTTCTCCCCAAACCTGTTTTAGGAAAGTATCAAATATGTAGATAATAAAATGCTTCATAATGTTTTATGTTCATGAGTCTTTTCCCCCCAAAATTGCAGAGCCTTGAGCCAAAGGAGTGAATCACTAAGGATGGAACTTGAGATGCCAAGAAACAGTTAACCAGGGTAGCAGAGTGTGTAGGGGAAATCCCTTTCCCACCTCAGAGAACTCACCATTCTTTCCTGAAAAACTGTTGTATGCATCTTTAACTGGTAATAATTGATCTTGCCCATGACATAGCAATAAAAGTGGCAACAGTAAACTACAGCTCGCACCTGCAGCTGGGTGCACATACCATAGTGATATGGGCAGTTAGCAGCCCTTGATTTCCCTTTATGGAAATACAAAATGTCCAGCAGATGTGTGGCTACGGTGGTTTGGAGTTACCTGTGGGTACTGAATATGGTCTGCTCTCTGTGTGCTCTTGGTCCATGGGATGTCAATGATGTGTGACCAGCTTGGGGCTGTTAGTGTAGGTATTTTGGTCATAGGATTCCTCTTCTACTAGCAAAAGCACAGACAAGCATGTAAATAGGAGTCTTCCTTGCACAAACAAAAATCTTTCTTGTAAAGGCCTCTGAAGAAAGGTTTCCATAGACACACAGTGGCCATTACAGTGCTCATTACTCACACAGGAAATCATCCCTTTTATTTAACTAAAATCCTTGGGCTCCAATTTGTCTGTTTTCCTTCATTCTGCCCTCAATGGAGATGGAAAACAGCTGGTCACTATTTTCTGTGGAGGAGCCAGCCCTTCTTGTATACTTGGATACTTATGAAATTGTATCCTCAGACTTTTTCTGGCTGAACAATTTCAGTCCCTTTAACCTTTGTGCAGGTATTATTTTCTAAGCTTTTAATCTTTTTTATGAATAGCCTCTGGATCTTCTCCATGTTGTCTGTATCCTCCTTTGTTTTAAAATAGTCCGATGAAGTTAAGAAAAAGCTGATGTCAGTAGCTTCTGTACTAACATCCTGGTTTTTATGTATATCCACCGTACTCTTGGCAGCAAATTAAAGGACAGATTTCCAAGATCATTAATCAGGTGGAACACCCACATCTTAAAATATTTTTAGAAGAACAAATTAGGTAATATTCATAAATTCCTTTGATGTCAAAATATCTTAGGCTAAAGTTGTGATTAATTGTTATTTCATTCCCTACACTTAAGTGTCTTTGTCATAATCATGTTAAGAAATTAAAAATTAAACAAATTACATTTTGTAAAGTATTTTTGAAATCCTTTATATTATTTAAATTATCAGGAAGGCATTTCACCTGCTTAGAAGACATGTGCAAATTAAGAAAGTTAATGACTAATTATGAGAGAACTGGCATCTTTGCTAAAGGTATTATATTCACACAGTTTAGTTTCCTTGTACATGCTCTGGGGAATGTATGAAGGGGAAGCAAAACAATTTTTTTTAAACTTTCAATTGCACAAAGGGATTAAGTGGTGATTATTTTATTCTTTATTGCTCAAAAATTTTTAGTTCCACAGCAGGTAGTTGAAGGAATTGGGACCAGAATTGAGGAACCAGGTAATTTGGAACATTAAGTTTATTAATAAAATAAATAAATAAATAAATAAATATAAGCTAGGGTCAGAATTTAGCTGTAGCTGGAGAAATTGATGTCCATTTATTGTGATTGCTCTTTCTATGTTTAAAAAAAAGTATTTGCCATAGCAACCGCAGTCACATAAGACAGAACTTAACTGCCTCGAGATTTTCTGCCACACTCTTCTGTTGAAGGGCCTACTATCCTCTTTAAAACAATAAATTTTAAGTCAGAGACATCACCCTCCCTGTCCCACACTTCTGTGCGCGTGCATCTCCTTGGAGACCCCATGGCACGCCCTGGGCATGTGTTTGACATTGTGTGATTACACATTCCTAGGCAATTACAGCTGCCCCCCCTTCATAACTTTTTAAAACAATCCTCACCTAGTTTTGTCCTTAGAAATTTTTAAAAAGTTGTTTGTACCATGTTCTTTATGTATAACAAAGATATATTCCAAATGTTAATACATTCAGGATTAAATGTTTTAAATTAAACAATGGAAAATATTTGGAACTGTAAGCACATAATTTGAATAAAAAATTATGTGTCAGCAGATCTTGTTATATAAAGTTATCTGAAAAGAAAAATCCAGTCGAATAGACTTCCATCCTTTATGTAAGTTGATTTTTGGACTGTTGTTAATGCTCTGTGAGAATGTTTCTTTCTAATTTAGGGATGGGTTATTTTTCCAGATTGTGAGTGTGGAGCCCAACAGGCATTTTACCATGGGTATTTAGGCCAGCCTGTAAAAGACACTTAAAAGGATGATGTATCTAAAATGCAATGAAAATTAAATCACTATGTGTAATAGTAGATTTCAGGTTTCAAATCGGGGTATTCCTCCAGTAAAACTGGAGATTGTTGCTCTTACCTCTTCCTACACCCTCTAGTTGGGAATAGAAATGTATCAGTTAGGGACTGAGTTTGGCCCTGTGTACCAGAAAACGCAAATAATAGTGGTTTTAACAAAGTAGGATTAATTTCTCATTCATCACGAGATCAGAAGCAGAGCGTCCTGTGTCAGTGGAGTGATTTCATGCTGTCATTAGTGACCCTTTCTGTGACACCGTCTTTGAGGTATTACTCTTCCCTTGTCCTGATGCTTAAGGAACAACTGCTAGATCTTCAGCCATCAAGTCTGCATTCCAGACAGGAAGAAAGAACAAGAAGAAACGGGGGGGGGGGGGCGGGGGGGGTAGTACCTGTATCAAGAAAACAGAACTTTCCTAGAAACCCTCATGTTTTGTGTCGTTGGCCAGAATTGTGTTACATGGCCATTCCTCTCCACAAGAGAGACACCTTGGCACCTCAAGGAAGGGAGGATCTGTTGATATTAGGGTAGGCAAATATTTCACTTGAAGACACGGAACACTATTGCTTGCACATGTGACTTGGGATAGAAGTTCCCGATTAGGATAGGGTTAGGACCAGCACAGCATTGTTGGGATGTAAACATAGATTCCCAGAATGAAATTTCTTAGTCATTTTCATTTTTCTCTTAGTCAGCTCCCAGGATTGGTCTGTCTCTTCCCTTTCTGTTGCCACTACTTATTTCTGCTTTTACTGTTCTGACTCACCGCAAACAAGAATGCTGTCTGGCTTTATCCTTCTTCCTTACTCCCTGTGTCTCTAAAAGAAGTGCCTACCCAGCCCACATTACTTTCTGTTGTGAAGGTTGTTATAAAAGATTAAAGTTTTCCCTCCTTTATTCTCTGTATTGGAAAAGAAACTTTTTAAAAATTATTCTTTTATTGAAATCTTCCATCTTTTTTTTTATTTTGAGGGAGAAAGAGTGGGACGGTGGGGGTTGGGGGGGCTCCCTGCTTGGAGCCCTATGCCAGGCTCAGTCTCAAAACTGTGAGACCATGACCTGAGCTGAAATCAAGAGGCAGGTGCTTTAACCAACGGAGCCACCCAGGCGCCCTAGAAAGGCAACTTTTAAGATTTTATTTTTCTCCTCTCCTTTCCTGTGCACGATGTTGCTGTTAAAATGTAGGTATTACTAGAATAACTGCTCTCTAAATATTAGTTTCCAATAAGAAAACATTAATCTTCTATTTTACTGAGATACAAAGCTCTGAATTAAGAGTCACTGGTGTATCACAAGATCCTGACAGTTTCAGTGCAACACCAGGACATTGGTGAAGATTCTGGGATGAAGACTTTCGTATCTCCTAGTTGAGGAGAAAACAAGAAAGACTAACTAGAGTCGCTGTGGTGAAGCCAGTACTGACTAGTGCTAAGAGCACTGTGAGCCTGGCTGGTGTGGGAAGCGCGAGGGGCGGTGGTCAGGGAGTGCTGTTGGCTTCAGTGGATTAATGATGTCACGTTTTTGTTTTGTTTTGTTTCCCCAAAGTACTTACATATACAAAATTCATTTTTTAAAGAGTGCTCTTTAGAAATTTGCTGCAGTGAAAATCTCTGTTTGTCAAATGCAGTTAGTAATTGTGACCGTCATGGTTTCTTAATTTTTCAGGAATTAGTTCCCAACGAAGCCATTTTTACTCTTTCTGATTCTGATTTTATTATATAAATATTGATAACCCTTTCTCATACCAAGTGTCAAATGTTTGAGATCTCTATGTGTGTAAGCCATCTTAAGACTAGCTGGTTAAAATAACAACTTACAGCACAAATAACCAATGCTATTTCAAAATTATTCTTCTCCTAAGAAAAGAATATTAAGCAAAGAAAGTTTTCATTTGAGAGATTATCTCAATCCCCTTCATCATTTGACTTACTCAGTTATTTTATAGAAAATTCATTGAGCTACACTTGTAATATTTTATTATTTATTCTCATAAAAAAGAAAGAGGTGGAGAATAATCGAGGTTAAATTCCTGGATTTATTTTGTAATAAAAGTTTGCCATGGGAACCAAATTGTAATTTTGAAGATAAAGATGTTTTGTAATAATGAGGCCCAGAGGCAAATCAAGGGTTCTTAAAATCTGTTGAAAATGTTATTGGAATGTATGTGTCCCATTCAAATGTTGGTAATTTAACCTTGTCAGATTAAACAATTTCTTTTTTTTAACAATAGGAGATCTTAGGGAAGAAAATGGATAATAAAATACCATAAACATAAAATCTTTATATTACATTTATTGATTATTGAAATATTGTACCTTTCCCCCTACATTTTGTTCATTTTTAATGTATCAGTGAAGTCTTTCTGGCAGGAAATCTAAAGATAGCTTTGGCTGTTATCTTGATACATTGTTTCTGAGAGGGTCTTTTTTCATGGATTTTGTACATGGGAGATGAGAGTGTTGTAAGTTCTGAAGGCTTACTATGAAAATTGATATTTTATACTATCCTAATTTTGACGGAATGTCTCAGTATCTTTTCAGGCGGTACCATTTGGGTCCCAGATGTCTTGTCACACTTATTTTCAAGACTTCTAAAGCCTGAGCAGTTCTAATTGGATGATGAGTCTGTAGATAAACAGTTTTCCCCCTATTTTTCCACTAACATATGCATATTCTAAATATCAGATTCCTTCTGACTTTCCTTGGACAGATAATTCTAAAAACTGTAGTAGTCACAATAATTTCTCAAATTTATTATTGCCAATACATGGTTGCTAATAATGAAATACTAGCAGCCTCTACTAATTCAAAAATAACGATGTTGAAATGCCACATGCCATCTCATTAGCTCTTCCTCATGCCATCGATGTTGGACATCTGGGTGGATAATAAGAAACACTCATTGATGATCATAGTTATCTTTTTTTTTTTTTAATGTTTTTTATTTATTTCTAGGAGAGAGAGAGAGACAGCATGAGCAGGGGAGGGTCAGAGAGAGAGGGAGTCACAGACTCTGAAAGAGGCTCCAGGCTCTGAGCTGGCAATCAGCACCGAGCCCGACACGGGGCTCGAACCCACGAACCGCGAGATCATGACCTGAGTGAAAGCCGGACACTTAACCGACTAAGCCACCTGGGCGCCCCTGATCATAGTTATCTTATTTGTGAAAGTATTTGGGTTCCTGCATTAGGGAACTTACAGCTTAATGAAAAGATAAACTCAGAAGCACATATAAAAGACATAATTCATAGGCTAAAGATAAAAAATAAGCATTACTTTTACTAATAATTATTCATATTTGTGTACATTGTATCATAATGACTCACTGGATCAGGGATTAGATACAACCATTAAAATACCCGTAAGAAAATGAAAAAGGCCTCTATGTAGGCATTGAAAAGTAAAATTACTTGTAAATAAAGATCTGCAGATGTATAGAGAAAAACTTGGTCAACTTAAGAGAACAATTGCCTTAAAAACATAGTCAGCAGGGTCTTGAGATAGTTGTACATCCATGTTCATTGCAGCATTGTTCACAATAGTCAAAAGTGTTTATTGACAGATGAATGGATAAGTAAAATGTAATTTATTCATACAATGGAATATTATTTACCTTAAAAAGAAAGGGAATTCTGGCACATGCTCATACATGGACGAACCTTCAGGACGTTAAGCTTTAGAAGTAAGCTTTAGCTTCAGAACTGGTAAGTTTGAGACGACTCTAACTCACCTCTGATGGAGTAGTCCAGAAGTAAGCAGTAGGAAAGGCAGATCTAGAACTTAGAAGTGAGCTTTAGAAATAAAAAAATTGGTTTTCTGACTTAAATATGGCAGAACTTTAGAAATAGAACTCAGAAGCAAGACCTAGGCTGGAGAAGTAAGAGTTAGCAGTCACAAATAAGTAGGATAGATGAAACCATGGGACTCCAAGATGAGGTGGAATCAGCCAGAAAGACTGTAAGGCAACAAAGACATGTAAGAGAAACCTGGGTAAGTCCTTACAACTTCTTTAGCTTATAGTGGTGTGCGATGACAATAACAATGGAGGCTTAAATGTTTAAAAATAAATGTGTTTTAAGATTTTACTTCACTTGGCAGACTTCAGTATACTTGAAATGATTTTTAGTAAAATTATGATAAAGATTCTTGCCAAAATTCTCAAATGTTTTCTATAGTCTAAGAATATTGTGGATCTTTGCCTAATCGTTACTTGAATTTTTATGTGGCCTGGATATTTTTGTTTTTTCATTATTTCATTTTACTGTGTTCTTCATTAAATTGACAGTGTTGGCCTTGAATCTGACCAGTGCAAATTTATTATATTGCTCAATAAAAAAAAATCATATTTCAATAAAAACCATACTTCTTTAAATTTAAGAACTTAAGCCCTCTGTGTGTTCTTTGTTTACCTAAGGAAATGCAACTTCACCACAAGTACAAAGACCGTCTTTTATGGACTACTTTGATAAACAGGACTTCAAGAATAAGAGCCATGAAAACTGTAATCAGAACATGCATGAACCCTTCCCTATGTCCAAAAATGTTTTTCCTGATAACTGGAAAGTTCCTCAGGATGGAGACTTTGACTTTGTAAGTACATTTTAATTCTTCCATTTATGTTTTATCCTTCTTCATTTTATCATCACATCGAGAAGCACAGTTTGTATGTGTGTATAAAATTATGACAGGGTATTATTAATATTCAGTATATAGCTATATATGTAGGTGAGGGGATGGTGAAATTATAGTTTACTTATAGATGGGTATTTGCAAAGAAATGTAATAATTGCTTAAAGTTAAATAAGTCAGAGCCCAAAGTTAGAGAAATATTTAGGACTCTTTAAAAACTAAAATGACAGCTGTGTCAAAAAATGTTTTAGGGGCACCTGAGTGCCTCAGTTGGTTGAAAGTCTGACTCTTGATTTTGACTCAGGTCATGGTCTCACAAGTTGTGGGATCAAGCCCTGTGTCAGACTCTGCGCCGACAGCATGGAGCCTGCTTGTGATTCATTCTCTCTCTCCTCTCTCTCTCTCTCTCTCTCTCTCTCTCTCTCTCTCTTCCCCTCTCTCTCCCTCTTCCCCTCCCTCCCTGTAGTTCCCCAGTCTCTCTCAAAATAAATGAACTTAAAAAATTGTTTTTAATAATGCAAATACCAGATATTTCTGACAGTAAATTTCCTTTCCAAAGTAAATAATAACAAAGATATTTATGATATAGACTTTGAGGAATTTGCCTCAACTTTGGTAGTTAATTGAATTAATTTCTACTGGGTGTTAATTCCACTTGGTTTGTCAGAAATAATAGTCCTGTTGTATATCTAGTTAGCATATAAATTTTAGTATAAAATTGCCTTTTTGCTTCTTTGTTATATTTTCTCTTTATTTCTACTGTCCTGCCCCTCGTTATTCAGTCTTTTTAAAGACTGTGTATAATATAGGTAAACAATTCTATGGCAATTATTTCCACATCTTGAGGGATAAAATTCTCAAAATGAGTTCTTTAATGGAGTAGAAGTTTTTATGGAGTAAATTTTTGCCTTAGCATGTTTTAGACAATATCTTGCTTTTGCATATTGTTCTGTAAGATTTTTCCCACATAAAACAACTATAATCCTATATAGTTACAGCAATATATATAAATGCATTTCTTTATAAGTGAATAGAATTTTAGATATATATGTATCTTTATTATTTTTTAAATGATAGTAAGCCATGTTGCTTTGTCAATATGCCCTTAACTGCTCTGGGATTATAAATATTTTTAATGTTAAGTACTTTTGTCCTAAATATTGTGATTGTGTTTTTAAATAATCAGGTACTAAAGTTTCAAAACCAATTCCCAATGTAGTTGGTACAAATTGCTAGCGAATATCAGTGAGGGCGCAAGCTTGCCTGAAAACATTAGTTGTAATATCTATTTACTTCTGTTTTTTCAATTTTGAAGTTAGATATTTGAAAATAAAATCTGTATTTCTGTATTAGTTCTGGGAAGATTTCATTTTAAGCTGTCTACTTTTTAAAAAATCATAAATTATTTGAAATGCTGACATTCAAGCTTTAAATCATTCATGAACATGATGAATTATGTAGAGTATTTAGCATCAAAGAACTTTGTCTTGTCTCAGTTGGAATAAATCTTAATAGCCTCTCAGAAACAGTTTGAAATGAGCTACAAAGTAATGAATAAATTATCATGGTTAAGAAATAGCAAATAAAATGATTTAACTCCATTTCACTTAGTCTTTGCTACCACCCCAAAACTTAACAGCTTAAAATAACAAATATTTTATTCACAATTTTATGGGTAGGCATTTTGACTAGGTTCGGTGGAATGGTTCTTCTGGTCTTACCTGGGGTCTGTCAGTGGCTGTAATCACCTGACAGCTTGACTGGATTTGAATGATCTCTCTAAAATTACCTCACTCTTTAAAACAAAAAAAAAAGGGGGGCCCCTGGATGGCTTAGTCGGTTAAGCGTCCGACTTTCGCTTAGGTCATGATCTCGCAGTTCGTGTGTTCGAGCCCCGCATCGGGCTCAGTGCTGACTGCCAGCTCAGAGCCTGGAGCCTGTTTCAGAGTCTGTGACTCCCTCTCTCTCTGACCCTCCCCTGCTCACGCTGTCTCTCTCTCTCTCTCCTAGATAAATAAAAAACATTTTTTAAAAAAAGTTAATTTTAGAGAGAGAGAGAGAGAGCACACAAGCAAGGAAGTGGCAGAAAGAGATGGAGACCGAGAATCCTAAGCAGGCTCTGTGCTGACAGCAGAGAGCCTGATGTCGGGCTCAAACTCATGAGCTGTGAGATCATGACCTGAGCCGAGTTGGACACTTAACCGACTGAGCCACCAGGCACCCCTAAAATTACTTCACTCGTGTATGTGTGGCAGTGGTGCCCACAGTAGCTTAGGCCTTATGATGCTATCAGGCAAGCCTAGCATTTCTGTGTGGCTGTAGCAGCCTACCAAAAGGGTGGCAGCAGAAGGTATAAGGCCTCTTCAGACCTATGCCTTGAATCTGCACAGTGTCCATTTATAATAGCATCAAAAAGAATGGATACTTAGGAATAATTTTAATTAAAGAAGTGAAAGACTTATACACTGAAAACTACAGGGTTGATTAAAGACACCAGTATAAAGAAAGATATTTCTTGTTCGTGAATAATAAGATTTAATATTGTTAAGATGTCAGTATAGTCCAAAGCAATCTACAAATTCAGTGTAATCTGTACCAAAATCTCAATGACATTTTTTTTTTGCAGAAATACAAAAATCCACCCTAAAATTCATGTGGAATTTCAAAGGACTCAAATAGTCAAAACAGTCTTAAAAAAGAGAAGTTGGAGATCTCATTCTTAACTGATTTCAAAACTCACTACAAAGCTACAGGAATCAAAACAAGAAAGACATATAGAGGAGTGAAATAGAATAATGATCCCAGGGGCGCCTGGGTGGCTTAGTCGGTTAAGCGTCCGACTTTCGCTGAGGTCATGATCTTGCGGTTCGTGGGTTCGAGCCCCGCGTCGGGCTCTGTGCTGACTGCCAGCTCAGAGCCTGGAGCTTGTTTCAGTCTGTGACTCCCTCTCTCTCTGACTCTCCCCTGCTCTCGCTCTCTCTCTCTCTCTCTCTCTCCCTCCTAGAAATAAATAAAACATTAAAAAAAAAAAAAAGAATAATGATCTCAGAAATAAACCATCCCATATATAGTCAACTGATTTTTGGCAGGGGGACCGAGACCATTCAATGGGGAAAGGACAGTCTTGTCAACAAATGATGCTGGGGAAATTGGACAGCCATGTGAAAAAGAATGAGGTTGGGCCCTTACCTTACACTATGTGCAAAAATTAACTCAAAATGAATCAAAGATCTAAACATAGAAACTAAAACCATAAAACTTTGAGAAGAAAACATAAGAGAATCTTCCTGACATTAGATTTGGTAATGATTTCTTGGATATGACACCAAAAACACAGGGAACAACAACAAAAAATAGATAAATTAGGGTACATTAAAATTAAATTTTATGTGCATCTAAGGAGACTGTCCATAGAGTGAAAAGGCACCCCATGAAATGGGAGAAAACATTTGAAAATCACATATCTGATAAGGGGTTAACATCTAGGATATGTAAAGAACTCCTATAATTCAAAGCAAAAACCCCAAACAACCCAGTTAAAAAATGAGCGAAGGACTCAAATAAATATTTTTCCAAAGAATATATACAAGTGGCCAATAAACAAAAAGATACTCAGTATCACTAATCATCAGGAAAATGCAAATCAAAACCACAATAAGATACTGCTTCACACTCATCAAGACGGAGATTATATAAACACAAAGAGAAAATAACAAGTGTTGGTGGGGATATGGAGAAATTGGAGTCCTATGCGCTTTAGATGGGAATGTAAAATGGTTCACCTGCTGTGGAAAACAGTATGGCATACCTCAAAAAAATTAAACATAGAATTACCCTGTGACCCAGCAGTTTCACTTCTCAGTTATACCCAGAAGAATGAAAGCAGGGACTTGAATAGAGATTTGTGCATTCATGTTTATAGCAGTATTATTTATAATAGTCAAAAGGTGGAAGCGGGCCAAGTGTCCATTGATAGATGAATAGATAAACAAAATGTGGTATATACATACAAGAGAATATTAGTCAACCCAAAAAGGAAGGAAATTGTGATACATCCTCTAACATGGCTGTAACATGAGTGAATTTTAAAGATGTTACGCTAAGTGAAATAGTCGATCACGAATAAGTGATTTCACTTGTATGAGGTACCTGGAGTAGTCAGATTCATGGAGAAAGTTGAATGGTGGCTGCCAGGGACTGGGGGAGAGAGGAAAGGAGAGAATTCTTATTTAATGGGCACAGAGTTTTCAGGGTTTTTTTCCAAGATGAAAAAAGTTCTGGGGTTGGGTAATGGTGATGTTTGCATAACATTGTGAATGTACCTCATGCCACGGAACTATACACTTACAGACGGTCAAAAGGGTAAATTTGAAGTTATGTATTTTTACCACAATAAAAATAAATAAATAAGGGGAGGGGAGAATTCTCATAGTGTCATTTCTACCGTATTCTGTTAAGATATGTCACAAGGCCAGTCCAGATTCAAGGGATTTAGATCGATTTTACTTCATGATGGGGAGAAGAGCAGAGTCACATTGCATAAAGTTCTACAGAATGAAAGGATTTGTTGGGGTCATCTTTGCAGATGTTCTACCAGAAATTTTCATAATTAAAATTAAACTGAAATTAAAATATTGAATTTAGGAAATTGGAGGTCATTTGCTACTTTTGTCAGGGCCATTTCAGTACCCTGCTTTTTAAATTTTCACACGTAACTTTTGACATGTAGCTTTCCCACTGTCCCTCTTAGGCCCTTCTAGTTTTGTAAATTAGAGCATTGAATTTCCAATGGCCAAGTAAACCTCTGGTAAAATTGTCAGCCTGTCATATATTTTGGAGTCCTTCTATCTGGAAATTGCAAAATTTGTTAGAAAACAATAAACTAAGTTAACAAATTAGTTGGATTTGCATGGATTGTGCTGTGCACTATAGGTAAATTTATAATGTTTAGACAAGAAATAAATTAATTAAATTCTAAGCCAGAGCAATAATGTAAATGTCATGTGGTTTTGCATAAGCAGGGACTTAGCAAAGGCCGGAGTAGTTTGTGAAATTATATTGTGGAGGGGGACTTTACCTTAGCATTGCAAGATGAGTAACAGAAGGAGGGAAGGCAGCACCACAGAAAGATGTGTGTAGTAAAAAGCTTAGAGGTAGGAAACCACAAGGTAGCTTGGATGAAAATCAAGTAGACGAAATCAAGTTCATTTGGAACAATATGATAAAGTGGAAAGGTGGGTCTGGCGAAAGAAAGGTAGGTCTGTTCTGGAAAGATGGTCGAAGCCTCGAATGGGAGATTGCAAAGTCTGAATTTTTATTTCCTAGACAGTAGAAAACCCCTGAAGGTTTTCAAGCTGGAGAATGACATGATGAAAGTGTTTTAGAGTATTAACCCTTTTTTGTTTGTTTTTGAGAAAGAGAGAGAGAGAGTAGGCAGGGGAGGGACAGTCTCCACACTGTCACTGCAGATGAGAACCATCTCACGAACCATGAGATCTCACGAACCATGAGATCATGACCTACCCTGAAATCAAGAATCAGATGTGTAACTGACTGAACCACCCAGGCGCCCCTAGGATATTAATCTTGATGGTAGTATGCAGTATTGATTGACAGGAAAAGATTAGAGGTAAGGGATATCAGTTTTATGAAACAGGCTTGAAATAATATAGTAATAAAGTAGAAAAGAAACAACAAAAACAAGTGTAGGAGACGTTAGAAAAGATTAAAAACACAGAAATAGCTGACTTACTAGATTAAAGAATACAATTTTGGGGGTGCCTGGATGGCTCAGTGCATTGAGCATCCGACTTTTGGTTTCAGCTCAGGTCAAGATCTCATGGTTTGTGGGATCGAGCCCCACATTGGGCTCTACACTGACAGCACAGAGCCTGCTTAGAATTTTCTTTTCCTCTCTCTCTCTGTCCCTCTCCCACTCTCTCCCTCTGTCTCTCTCTCAAAATAAACTTAAAACAAAAGAATACAATTTTAGTGAAGGTGACAAACCTTAGGTAGTAGAAAGTGGAAGTAATAAAAAAAAGGAAGGAAAATGCTCTCACAGTTAGGAAAGAGGCTTTACGAGGTCATGACTGGATCCAGTTTTTGAAGAATAATTTGTTTTCTGACATATACAAAGCATGTAGCCTTAAAAAGGCATGTGGGGTGGGGGGAAGTGGACACAGTTACTAGAGTTCGTTCTTCCCCAACATTTACACACCTGTCAGCTGGAACTGCTGCTCAACCCTGTCGTCACTTTGAGGAAAGTGGAAAATGTAATAGCTACTGAGGGGAATGTAAATGGGAATAAAGAGATGAATAAAGGAAGGATTAGCAGGGGATGAATAAAGAATTGCCAAGAGTCTGGTGAATGTGGTAAAAAAAAAAAAAAAAGTGTGAGAGGGGCTAAAGGAGTAGGAAAAGAGGAAGTATGGGTGCGACAGAGTGGAAGGCGGTTGATGGGCAACTTTGCTTACAAAGGAAGGAAATGGACTAAAAGCAAAGACAGATTTCCACTTAAAACACCAGCTGGTAATGATAAGGGAAATCTGGTCTCATTCATCCCATCATATATTAGATATAGAATGTTAAAAAAAAAAATGTGACTCATCAAAATACAAAGTGTGCTAAGGTTTATGTGTTTATCTTCCCTCTTTATGATGTGTCTCAAGACCACCTTCCAAAAGAACTGGGTTTTTATGTGATTCCTACATCTGTTATGTGGAAGTTGCTTAAAACAACGCAAAGTTGTTTTGACCATATTTCCAATACAGAAGGCTTATCCTTTTGCATTGAGGAAAATAGGTTTCAAGAAAGAAAAGAGAACATTTAATTGTCTTTTGTAGTATTTGGAGCAGATTCCTGATGGACAGAACTTATTCAGAGAGGCACTTGCTAGACAGATGTGCAGAGTAGAAAGCATTATTTACGTACAAGCCTGTATGCAACATAATTTGTGTATTTTCTTTTAGCATTTGTATTTTGGATTTTCTGTGAACTGTTTTTAATGTTAATGTTCCTGGTTGTAGTGAGATGATAGGAGTATTAATTAATGATTTCACCAATTTAGGGTGAATTTACAATTTAGGGGTAAAATAAAGATAACATAAAATATACTAATTGAACCAGTTATTTTAATTCTACTAAAACATGTTCTGTTTAGGGTGTGCCTATGAAGATTCCTAAAACAAATATAAAAGGCAAATCTGTTTATTATAGCACTAGTCTAATGTTTCAGTTTTTGTTAGAATTATTTCCAAACAGCCCTAGGATCCAGATTGTTTAGTGTTAAATAGAAATAGCGTGTAGATCATGTTTTGCAGAAATTACAGTATCATACTTAAATAGATATATTTTGGGTAACGTAAAGATTTTGGAACAAGAACAAAAACTTTAAAAGCCATCTGTTAGCCTACTATATTGGGTTCCAATCCTTAAAAAATTAAAAAAAATTGGATTGACAATAATTACTAGTATGAGAGGGATTAGGTAAATCAGCCATGTTCTTGTCTTTGACTCAAACTGAAATGTTAAATTAACCTTTCTTGATTACTATGATTTTAAAATATTTATTCAATTTGCGTTGCCTTTTGAGCTCATGGGCACAAGACTCCTCCAGAGCAGCACTGGAGAAAGAGTCTCAATAATGGTCGCAGAGGAAATATGAAGTCCTCCCCTCCAAGTACAAATTTGCCTCAGACTTTCCTAAGTGATTTTCCCGTCTACTTTTGATTCCTGGATTGGCAAGTCTGTGTGGTTCAAGAGAAACAAATGAGCAGACTAACACCTCACTGCCCGAAACACAGCGAGCAGCGAACCCAGAGAAAGTGTTCCTGGAGCCACCGGGCGCATTTTAGGAATCGTCCCTCATTCTGGAGAAATCTTTCTTTCTCAGGATCTTTTTGCCCTCCTCCAGTGGCCAGCAGTTCTGCGGGTAATAGTGTGGAAACAGTGGTAAAACACAAAAGCCCGTGCAGACGCTTGTAGCAATGCAGCCCTTTGGAAAGCGGTCCGCGACACGGGCCCTGCGGAGAGCCGAAGCCAGCAGCATCTACCAGTTTTCAACAGAGTAGCAGTATGGTATCATCTGCTTCATCTTTTTAAAGAGATGTTGGCTAAGAGTTTCCCTTGTAGTACACTCCTTAGTCAAAGCACTTCTTGTTCTCTTCAGTCCCTAGTTGTGTGGACCGAGGAAACCACTTCAGTTGAGTGAAGTATTTAAGCATATTGTCATCGATTAGCTTTGCATTAATTAAGTGATTATTGTCAAGTATTTCCAGATGTTTGCAAAAGTATTAACAAAGTATGAAAAGATAACTGTAGATATGGCAGATTTATTTCTTCTGGGGTAAAGAAGAAATAAACACAGAATCTCAAGTGTTTTAGTGGCGAGCCCTGGATAAGAGTTTATGATTACAGGTGTACATGTGGCATGAACTTGAGTGTATGCGGCACATTATGCTTTCACTACGCACTCCTTCCTTGTAGAGCCAACAGGAAATTAAAATTAATGAGAAGCCTGCACTTTGAAATACTTGAAGAATTCTTGACTATTTCAGTCCTTTGCCAGCTCACGAAATCTGTGCTGGCAGTCGAATCCAACAGATGGTGTGTGGCGTGTGCATAGTTATATCATGTGATTGTCTAGGTCCATGTAGAGTTTTTATAAGATTTTGACCATCAGAATACTGAGGCATTTAAGGCAGTCATGACCTTTGTTTTGAAAGGAGAGTGGCCTTCTTGAAAGATATGTGTTTATTTACAGGCAGGAATAAAATGGTACTAGTTAATTACTCACTGAGCATTTAAACTGCATTTAATTGATTTTATAGTAGTTAAAGTCAACAAAAACTTCAGTGTCTGAACTGCTACATTGGTTCCTCAATAAAATTTAATCCATTTGGCCGCCTCAGGTAGAATGAGCATTTTGCTTCCTTATTCCCAAACATGCTGTTTTCAAAACTTCAATAACTTCAGAAAATGTTATATAGTGGTTGTATCTGGGCAAGACCTATTGGAACATTAAGCTAATTCTGCTTATTTAGGTAATTAATACCTTAAGTTAAAACTGACTATATCATCATTTCCTTTACAAATTAAAGTGAGCAGGCCTGTACTTACTGGATTCATTAAGATAGAAAGCACAGGTGCACTGTGTGGTTTCTTGTCATCATGTTGGAATTTATTAAGATGTTTAAAGCACATGGCAAAAAGAAAAATGGCTTACCAAGAAGAGTTCTAACAAGCATACACTTTCCTCATAGTAATTTGTTCTTTTTAAAATGTCATTTATTTAGAAGATTGTGATGAAAAATTGGCTACTTTATATTTTAAAACAAAGATATTATACTCCAAGCATGTGTTATGGCTAATGTTGATGTCTGAGGAAGTTATTTTGACTGTGTGGGCTTTCTGTTCATAACCTCACTTTGAATGCTTGGTTAATAAGCAGTGGGGACTGTTGGGATAATTACATCAAAAGAGATGTTAAGAACCAATAGTGGCATTTAGGATCAAAGAGTGGACAATATAATTTATCACCTTTTAATAAAAGATTGATACCCTTAGGTGCTTACTGCTTAAATAATCTATTAGATTTCAAGTAAGCTGTTAGGATCAACTGAGGTTACTGGTAATACATATGTCAGGTTGTGTTGGTAATAAAAGAGTAGTTTTCTACTTTGTCATAAATGAAATTTCTTTAAATCTAAAATTATTTTTGTACTTTCATACTTAATTCAGATTTTTGGGATATCCATGGTAGTTTAGTGTGAAAACCCTTTACATAAGAAGCTTCCACACTACTCCCTGATAGACGTCTTTCACAGAACTATACTGTTCTTTTTGGGATTAGTAGATTTCTTGGCCTGGTCAACCTAACAGTGACTCCATTCTCTCCCATCTTGTTGTTAGGTTGGCAACTTTTTCCCACAGAACTTCTCACTCAGTAAAATAGAAATGTTTCATTAGGTTGGATTCTTCATATTGGAGGACTTTCCAATAAACAACTTTTTTTTTTTTTTTTTAATTCAAAACGTAGTTGTCTTGATTCAAAGCCAAACTAGTTTGGTTCATAATTTTGTCTATCAGTAGCAGAAAAATCTTCTTCCCATAAATATTGACAGGTCTTAAGGCTATAAATGAAAGAGGGTATCAAAGTAATATATAGTAGCAGATAAAAGAATTTTGGAAAACAAATGTCTTAATTTCATTATTTCATTTTTTTAATATAATTTATTGTCAAATTGGCTTTCATTCATCTATTTTGAAGGTATATTTTTCATGGTTCTTAACAAAGGAACTGATTTATTTATGAAGTAAGTAGTAGTGCGTGTTTAACTTGATATGCAGTATAAAGTATAATTAAAGCTGTTGTTAATTAGTAAAGTACTTTACAAAAGGCCCAGTAACCGGCTTAGAATATCCAGTTGTGACCCTTCAGGCCTTCAGTAGTTAGTTTTTAACTTTCTATATTAATTTGAGAATGCAGTGAAGTTATATAATAGAGTTACAAATTTATAGATGTATAAAAAGCGAATAATCAGCCATGCTCTTCTAGTAACTAGTCAAATGAATAGTCAGTTGTGAATTATTGTTGGTAATGGAAGAAAGACCTAAAACAGCTAGTCATTTTAATGATTTTTTTATGAAAAGAAATGTATTCTTTTTCATTCATTAGAACTTCACTGATGGTACAAAATTCCTGGAATTGCCTTACTTTTGATCTTAAACATTTAATCATTCTTGCCCCAGCTCTGAACACTGAAAGCATTCCCTTAGCCTTTCTATATAAAGTACGATAGAAACAAGATGCAGGTATGTCCCCACCTGGAATTGCAGAGTTCATTTCATGACAGCTAGAATCTGCAAGCAAATTCTATTTTTCCATTTTCCTCTATGATAGTATTATAGATGTAGACTTCCAGAAAAATATTCTTTAAATAACTGAGTTAAGGAAGTTAAGTCATTGTACAACCTTAGCAGTCTGGCAGTCAGCGTTTAACAGCAGCTGTTTAGATATGCTACCAATTCACCTTTTTATTGTCATTTTTTAAAGTTTTTATTTAAATTCCAATTAGTTAACACAAAGCGTAAAATTACTTTCAGATGTACAGTATAGTGATTTAGCACTTCCATACAACACCGGTGTTCCCCACTGCAAGCACTCCTTAATCCCCATCACCTATTTCACCCATCCACCCACCTCCTGTCTGTTTGTTCTCCATAGTTAAGAGTCTGTTTCTTAGTTTGCCTCTCTCTTCCTCCCCCTCCCCTTTGTTTATTTCTTTAGTTTCCTAAATTCCACTTACGGTATTTGACTTTCTGTGACTGACTTATTTCACTTAGCATTAAATCTTCTAGTTCCATCCTTGCTGTTGCAAATAATAAGGTTTCATTCTTTTTTATGACTGAGTAATATTCCATTGTATATATATACCACATATTTATCCACTCATTAGTCAATAGACACCGGGGTGTTTCCATAACTTGGCGATTGTAGATGCTGCTGCTATAAACATTGGGGTTAATGTGTCCCTCTGAATTGGTATTTTTATATTCTTTGGATGAATAGTTAGTAGTGCAATTGCTGAATAGTTCATAGGGTAGTTCTGTTTTTAACTTTTTGAAGAACCTCCATACTGTTTTCCACAGTGGCTGCACCAGTTTGAATTCCCACCAACAGAGCAAGAAAGTTCTCCTTTCTCCACACCCCTGCCAATATCTTTTCCTTCTTATGTTGTTGATTTTAGCCATTCTGACAGGTATGAAGTGATACCTCAGTGTAGTTTTGAGGTCCGTTTCCCTGATGATGAGTGATGCTGAGCATCTTTTCATGTGTATGTTGGCCATATGTATGTTTTCTTTGGAAAAATGTCTATTCATGTCTTCTGCCCATTTTTTAAATTGTATTATTTGTTTTTTAGATGTTGAATTTTATAAGTTCTTTATATATTTTGGATATTAATCCTTTATCAGATATGTCATTTGCAATTATCTTCTCCCATTCTGTAGGTTGCATTTTGGGTTTTTTGGTTGTTTCCTTCACTACGCAGAAGTTTTCTATTTTGATGAAGTCCTAGTAGTTTTGTTTTGTTTTGTTTTTTTTGCTTTGTTTTCCTTGCCTCTGGAGACATAGCTGGAGAGAAGTTGCTGCAGCCATCTTCTGGCCAATGGTGTTTCATCCATTTTGAATTTATTTCTGTGTATGGTGTAAAAAAGTGGTCCAGTTTCATTCTTTTGCATGTTGCTGTCCAGTTTTCCTAATGCCATTTGTTGAAGAGATTGTCTTTTTCCCATTGGATATTCTTTCCTACTTTGTTGATTAATTGACCACATGGTTATGGGTTCATTCTGGGTTTTCTGTGCTGTTGATCTATGTGTCTGTTTTTGTTCCAGTACCATACTGTTTTGTAATGTAACTTTGTAATGTAACTTGAAGTCCAGAATTGTGATGTCTCCAGCTTTGCATTTCTTTTTTGAGATTGCTCTGGCTATTTAGGTTTTTTTTTGTGGTTCCATACAAATTATACAATTGTTCTAGCTCTGTGGAAAATGATATTGGTATTTTGATAGAGATTGCATTAAACGTGCAGATTGCTTTGGGTAGTACAGGCATTTTAACAATATTCTTCCAATCCATGAGCATGGACGGTCTTTAAATTTCTTTGTGTCATCTTCAGTTTCTTTCATTAGAGGTTTATAGTTTTCAGGTCTTTTGCCTCTTTGAATAAGTTTATTCCTAGGTATCTAATTGTTTTGGGTACAGTTGTAAATGAGATTGAGTTTTCTAATTTCCCTTCCTGCACTTCATTATTGGTGTATAGAAATGCAATCGATTTCCATAGATTGATTTTGTATCCTGTGACTTGACTGAATTTGCTTATCGGTTCTAGCAGTTCTTTTGGTGAAATCTTTTGGATTTTCTATATATAGTACATGTCATCTGCAAATAGCGAAGGTTTTACTTCCTCCCTGCCAGTTGGGATGCCTTTTATTTATTTTTTTGTTGTCTGATTGCTGTGGCTTCAACTTTCAATACCATGTTAAGTAACCGTGGTAAGAGTGGATATCCCTGTCTTTTGTTGTCATTTTTTAAAAACATTTTCCAAACTTAGTCACCCTGTGAGCTCCCTTCTGTATTTTATGAGTTACCCTCATCTGTGAGCATTTCTTCCTTGTTTAAAATTATTTATACTTTTTTTCTCTTGACCCCACATTAAAACTATCAAGTTTTCATTCATTTGGGTACTATGCCACATGTTTGCTGTAATTTATGATAGGAAGCTGCATTAAACTTCAGCATCTGACATTGTTTTTCTAAATACCAGTTATTTAAGTTCAAAGTAGTGTGTGCAGTTTGTTTGCATGTATAATTTAACTGCTCAGAATTTTTCTGTCCTATTGCTTCCAGCTAATGAAATTTTAATCAGTAAAAATAATAACCAGTATATGTTGAGAGTTTACTACGTACTGAGTACATTTCAAAGTACTTTCCTAACACTGCTCCTTTGCAGAAGGTATTGTTGGTATCCCTTCCATACCTTTTTTTTTCTTATAATTGAAATTGGAAACTAAGGGACATACTAATGTGTTCAGTGGCCAAAGTCACATAGCTTCTAGATGGCAGAGCCAAAATTAGAACGCAGGAAATATGACGTTAGAGTTTGCCCTATACTGCTTAACAATTACAGTACTACTAAGCCTTTATGAAGAGGTTAGTTTGAGTCGTAAGATAAAGTCATTAATCACGGAAAGGAGAAGGTAGGTTAATCATGGCACCAAATCCAAACTAGGTAAAAGCACAGCTGAAGACCATTAGACTAAAGTAAGTGTTGAGGCTTGAGGCTGCCAGAGGTGCAGGGCTCAGAATGAGTTGGCTTTGCTACCAAAACAGAAGGATTTCTGTATACTTCAGCAGGGCCAGAGAACAGGTCTCAGTAGAGATAATGCCTGCTGTACAGAGTAATATTGGATATGATGCCGGAGTGGTCTAGGTTATAAAGACCTTAACAGCAAGCTGAAGTCTAACATGTATTTAGCCTTAATCCTATGGGCAGTGGATAGCCAGGACAGAATTGATATCAGGAAAGTAATTCTTATCAAATTTGTTTTTTATGGTTCCATACAAATGTGTTGAGAACCAGAAAAAAAACCTGAATAGCCAAAGCAATCTTGAGAAAGAACAAAGCTAGAAGTATCACAAGTCCAGATTTCAAGATATGCTACAAAGTTTCAGTAATCCAAGGAGTATGATACTGGCACAGCACAGACACATAGATCAGAGGAACAGAATAGAAAGCCAAGAAATAAACCCATGCTTATATGGTCAATTAATCTACAACAAAGGAGGCAAGAATATGCAATAGGGAGAAGGCAGTCTCTTCAATAAATGGTGCTGGGAAGATTGGACACCCACATACACGGGAATGAAACTGGATCACTTTCTTACGGCATATGAACAAATAAACTCAGAACAGTTTAAAGACCTAAACTGAAGCCATAAAACTAGAAGAAATTGTGGGCAGTAAGTTCTTTGACATTGGTTATGGAAACATTTTTCTAGATATGTCTCCTTCGGCAAGGGAAACGAAAGCAAAATTAAAATAAGAAGTGTTTTCACAGCAAAGGAAACCATCAGCAAAACCACAAGGCAGCCTACTAAGTGGGAGAAGATATTTGCAAATGATATATCTAATAAGGGCTTAATATCTACAATATATAAAGAATTTATACAAAACACAAAAATACAAAGAATACATTTAGTCAGTGGCTGTCTTTAGAATCAGTAATACTTGTGCCTCCTCTTCCTCTTTGATCAGAGCTCTAGTCTTCAGAGACAGCCAGAAACTCTCACTCAGTGTTCTTTTCAAAGAATAAATATTACTGACTTGAGAAATACATTTTGGAGTATTTCATGTTTCTATCTCTATAGAAATATTTTAGTTTGTTCCTTCATGCATCATTTATCCAGTGAATATTTTTTAGTCCTTACTACATGCCAAACTCTATAGACTCGTAATTCAAACAAGTTGCCGCCCTGGAAAAGCCCACAGGCCACTGATGGGAATAGACATCCAAGCGTTTAATTTCACCCATAGATAATTTGTCCAGACCCACTAATATGAAAAATATGATTGTAGTAGAATCAATAGGCTCAAAAAGTTTAAAAGGTGAAAATGTGCAAAATTTTAATTGAACTTTTTGAATTTTTGATTGAACAGTGATATTTGACATTCAGAATTGATGCTGTGTAAGATTACAGAAATTCTGGTGTCCTTGGATACACAAGAACATGCAGTCACGTGGACCAGACTGAGAATTCTTCTAGATTATTTATTTAAAGATTTAATTTTGGAGTGCCTGGGTGGCTCATTTGGTTAAGCGTCCAGCTTCATTCAGCTCAGGTCATGATCTCCTGGTTCATGAGTTTAAGCCCCACGTTGGGCTCTGTGCTGACAGCTCGGAGCCTGGAGCCTGCTTCTGATTCTGTGTCTCCCTCTCTCGCTCTTCCTCCCCTGCTTGCACCTCTGCACTCTGCACCTCTCCCTCTCTCAAAAATAAACATTAAAAAAATATGATTTAGCTTTAAGTTTCTTCAGAGAAATTTAAGATGAATAAGGTAATGTTTCTTTACCTGCTTTTTGCTAGGAAATTTTTAGCTTTATGCTAATATTAAGTGGTTACTTGCACACATGTGGCACATGTTTGTGTCATCTAGAATTCTGTAATGAGACTTCAAAAAGTACGTTCATTTTGTATCTCCAAGGTAATATTTTATAATTTCTTTCCCCTATAAAAGTTGAGCCTGAAGATTTAACTAAAAATAAACAGAATTTGTGCAAAAGCTTAGACAAATTCAGGCCAAACATCACCATCTCCATTTATTGTTATTATTTTGAAAGATTAAAAAAAATCACATCAGTTTAAAAGCTAAAGCTATTTTTAAATGTGATACATATAGAATTTTTATCCGAGTTTCTTTTTCATAACTAAAACATTAAAAAACAGTACCATGTATATCAGTTTTGCTGTTGGTAATAATTTAATGCATATCCTCTAAGTTAAATGAATATTCCTCTATAATGTCCCCTTTACTTTAGAATTTAGGAAAAACTTGTTTTATATTTTAAAAAAGTATCAAAAACTAAAACCAGCTTCTAATTGGCAGAGGAAGTACTTCTAAAACATTGGGACTTTTCTATTCAGGCTTTGTGTTCTGTTCAGATACATAATGTATTTCCAGGAGAAAATGGATTATATTTATGTGCCCATATATTTCCCTGAATCACTGTTAGAGAGCTATTATTTAAAATCATGATAAATTCTAAAAGGAAATGATAACAGTATAAGTAGGCTTTCAAGAAACATTACAGTTCATGTTTACTCAATTTCATATTAATGTATTTAACAATATATTTGGCTTCCTGTATTTAGGGTAGCATCAATTAACTTTTCTGTAAGGGAAAATGTTTTAAAATCCATAAGTGTGGCTATACATTCTCTTTATGATTTTTAGAACAGAAAGAAATTTCATTTAATTTTTGTATCTCTAATAAAAATAATCACAGGTATTATATACAGGTAGTGATACTTCTTATTTTTTATATTGAGTTTCTTACATTGTTATATTTTAAATTTTGTTAGATACATAAATATTAAATTACTAGATACTGCATTTGAAGTGATTCAAATTCAGTACATGTGAAAAGCACTTGTCTCACTAGATTTTATTCATTTATTTAATAGGAACCAAGTTTTTAAATTAGTATTTCCAGACAATGGGAAAATATTAATAAGGTTAACATTGAGATTGGAACATGTTATTGTTTATATTTTTTGAGGCTTAACTTGGGATTACTTGGTTTAAATATAAGTTAATATATAATAGTTTACTCTTAGTTTTCATTTTTAGAGTAACCTACCAAGAATTAAACCTCCTTTTTAGCTTTTAATGTTTATTCAGCAAAAATATGGTAAGCACCCTCTCTGTGCCTTTTTATTTCCCTTCAGAAACTAACTCAGTCAAGGGAACCACTTGCAAAACATCCCTATATTGTGATCTGCTCTTTCTACTCAGAAAAAAGGGCATCCTACTTTATTTGTGTAGCTGTTAGATTTCAGATCCTAACCCCCCAGGCATATCAGATGCTTGCCAAATTGAAGCAAATAACAATTACCAGTGACTTTATTTCAACTTAACAAAGAATTAGTTATTTGTAAAACTAATTGTACATCTTTAGATTCATCTTCAGTCTGTTTGGTGTTTTCTTATTTGTTAAAATGTGAATTCTGGCTGTAAAAAACTGGATTTAGACGTCTTAAATAAATTATTAACAGTTCACAAGGATATTAGTTCATAGTATCATTGAGAGCATCTATGAATAAATCTTATAACTATTTACTAGGATTTATTTACAGTTAAAAGAAAAGTTCTTCTGAGGTTAACAGGGACTAAAAGAGAAGAAGAGTCTGTGGGTGGGGGCAGGAAACATGGGGGCATTTGGCCTGGTAAAAATTTTGTAATTATTTGCAAAACTAATTAAGAAATTGTGAGGAGAAAAATAGCATCTATCACTGTCTTTTGACAGACAAATATAGGGCTTGCACATTGTGGTGTGGTTCTGGGTTAGGCATGAAATTGAATTTGACTGCTAAATAATACTAGCAGCGTAAGAAATGGCATCTAGTGTCTGTAGTAATCCTTTCTTCATTATGGAAATTTATTATGTATTAGAATAATAAGTTTTGAAATTATTATTTTATTATGCCAGTTTTTACTCTGATTTTCTTTATATTTGTGTGTAATATGGGCACCAATATTGACAGGATTCATTTTAAAGTCTAGTGTTTTTCTTTTTTAAACTTTTCTTTTGAATTTTTTCTAGGTTATCATATAATACCTTGATATTGAACCCTCTAAAATTTCAAAGTAGAAAACTTATTTTTATTAAATAAGAAGTGACTTGAATAAACGTTAATGAGGAATATATTTCAAATAAAAGCTTAGCAAGTGTTAGAAAAATATTAATTTCCAAATGCATTTTTCTTATTGAATTCTATTATCCTATGAGTAGAAAAATAAAACTTTTGATAGAATATGAAATATGAATTTTAATGTGTAGGTGAAATATTTAATACTGATAAAACTTTAGATTTACTTACAGTCTTTCTAAGACTATTTGTTAATCTGAGTATGACTGTGTTCTCATTTTGTTTCTTTTATTCCCCAGTATGTACTTTGATTTATGGTCAGTTGGAAGTTTGAAAGTCTCAATCTATAATAAACTGTAGCTTTGGTTTAGAAGATTGTTTATTTTATGCCATTGTTGCTACCAGAGCTGTTTGATTACTAGGTAAGAGTAATCAAATCAAATCAAAATTCAAAGTATGTCATTTTCCTTAATAAAATAATTCTATTAAGACGTTTTCATTAAATTCCCCAACCTATTAATAATCTGCATAACCATCATCTAACTGAACACAGGGGTTCACAAGGTAGTTATGTAAGATGGCCTAAGTATTTTAATGCTAACAATCTAGATTTTTAAACGACAAATACATTTTACACACACATAACCTATACACACAGCCCTCTGTTCAAAATTTTTAAGAGTTTTAAAAGTAAAATAAAATTTATATTGGTGGGCCAACCATAAGAGTGTTGAGCAGAACCTTAGAGAACAACCTAAGAAATTGCTGTTTAATCCTGTCTAAACATATTTTGTCCCAGTGAAGAGAAGGTAAGGTATTTTGTTCCTATAATTATTTTACTTTCTGCAAGTTTCCTTTCATCATATGCTGAATCTCTATCAGGTTAGATCATTAGACAAACTTCTTAGATTAAAAAAACCCAAAGGTAGATGATTAGGAAAAGACTTGATTGGGCAAATTTGGGATGAGTTTTAGAAAGCTTTTTATTTTTTGAAACCAATTTCCCTGAGCTTTTGTTTACTCATTTTATAAGGCATGTAAGAATACATCATTAGTTTTTAACTTGACCTTTCTTAATTCTTTTGCATCTTAAAAGAGATCAAGACCATATGTTTAAAATATTTACTGGAAAGCTTTTTAGAATATGTGCACCAGTAATTTTGCCTACATTAATATCTGTCAGATTGTGATAGTAATTCTTAGTCCTCAGTTGTTAAGATTTTCCCATAATGTTTCCCTAAATTATGTCATGTTTTTAATAAATCTAAACAATCATCAACCGTATTTTTAGAAATTTTTTACAACTTTATTGAGAAATAATTCACATGTCATATTCTCATTTAAGGTACACAGTTCAAAGGGGATTTTTTTTAGTATTACACACAGTTGTGCAGCTATCACAACAATCAATTTTAGAATATTTTCCTTGCCCCCCAAAATAACGCTCTAGCCATTCGCAGTCACCCCTCATTTCCCCCAACATCCCTTTCTCACTATATTCCCAGCCAACCATAATCTCCTATCTCTTTAGATTTGCCTTTCTTGACATTTCACATAAGTGGAATCATACAGAGTGAGCCATGATTATTTTTTCTACCTCCTTACTAAATAGGGGATTATAATAGGATGACTAGAATATCTTTTTTACTTGGGAATTTGCCAACTATCAGAATAATAATAGATAATATAAAGTATTTCTTAAAGTAGCATAGATGTAACTTGAAGTATGAAATAACGTATTTTTAAGTGGACTCTCAGGACCTTAAATACTAGGGTAGTGAAATCTATTTACTGTATATTAGGAATCAGTTGTAATACATACATAGTTATGCCCCAGGAGCCTAGCTTGTCCTGCATGGGGGTTTTGATTTTCACACAGTTTTTTTTTTTCCCGTGGGTCTGGCTTAGGAGTAGAACTTGCTTATATAGTCTCTGGTTAGCCTCCGTTGCAACAGATCCACCCTGATCGCTTTGTAGGCTGTTTGCAGTGGCCGCACAGCGTGGGTTTTCTAATTTCACAGATTCCATTCCAGTGTCAAACCACATGTTGTGATTTTTTTCTTTCAAAAATATGATAACTGTATACATTTGTTGAGAAATGTAGCTCCACCCATTTTGGCCTAGTTAAACCTAATTCATAGGTAATAAATTCAGTGGTTTTTTAAAATAAGTATTCCCTCAGAATATTCAGTGAATGTTCTGTGAATATTCAGTGAACTTATTCAGTGAACTTCTTGTGGGTAACCTTTCAATTAGTTTTTTATTATATATGTTTCCCAAACTTTCTGATCTTCAGAATGATACAGAGTCACTGAAGATTAGGTGATTTTTATAGACTTACCAACCATTTTCTTGGGCACAGTTGTAATAAGTAGTAATGTAGGAAAATGTACTTATTCTCAGAAGATGTGTGCTGAAGTATTTAAGTGCAGAATACCAGAATGCTCTGCATATACTTTCCAGTGGTTCAGAATAAAATGTGTGTGTGTGTGTGTGTGTGTGTGTGTGTGTGTGTGTGTGTGTGTGTAAAGCAAGCAAGGAAATATAGTAAAATGTTAACAATTGTTGAATCAAAACAGAGGGTATATAGGTGTGTTCATTGTGCTGTTATTTTAATTTTTCTGGGGATATTTGAAATTTACCATAAAGGATTAGGAGAAAATACATATACTCCCTTTCCTTTTCTGTAAATGTGTGCTCCTTTTGTCAAGGTATATAGCATTTTATTTTTTTTTTTAAGTTTGTTTATTATGAGAGAGATGGAGAGAGAGAAAGCGGGGGGGGGGGCAGGGAGAGAGGGAGAATCCCAAGCACACTCCCCATTGCCAGTGTGGAGCACAACATGGGGCTTGAACCCAAAGACCGTGAGGTTATGACCTGAGAGCCACCCAGGCACCTCAGGTATATAGCATTTTAAAATACTTGACCCAAGACAACATACATACATTTTATTTCTTTTTTTTTTTTAATATTTTTATTTATTTCTAGGAGAGAGAGAGACAGCGTGAGCAGGGGAGGGTCAGAGAGAGAGGGAGACACAGACTCCGAATCAGGCTCCAGGCTCTGAGCCCGACACAGGGCTCGAACCCACAAGCCGCGAGATCATGACCTAAGCGAAAGTCGGACGCTTAACCGACTAAGCCACCCAGGCGCCCCACATACATTTTACTTCTAAAGATGCTTTTATTTGTATTTGTTTCTACCTTTGCCTTTTTTTATTTCTTAAATTTTGTACACCAAACATTGTATTTACAGGTTAAACAGTAATCATACACCTGCCCAAATACCCACCACATAGGTCAAGTGATATAAATTCAAGTTTCTTAGACGCCCCCGTGTATCCTCCTCCACTACCCATGGAACTATGCACTGTCCTTGCTTTGTGGGAATTATTTCTGTTCTTTGTAGTTTTACCAACCAGGTATGGATTCTTAAGCAGTATATTTTTGAGGATCATCCATGTTGATGCATGAAACTCTAGTTCACACATTTTTAAAGATATATAGTATTCCATTAAATGATTATTCTATATTTTTATGTATCCATTCTCTATTGACTAATATTTGAAGCATATCTAATTTTTTTGGCCATCACAAACAGTACTGCTATGAAATTTTTGTACGTTTCCCATTGCTCAGTACTAACCCTTGCTATTGCCAGATTTTTTAATTTACCAATGTAGTGGCTATCAAATGGCCTTCTGTTATGGTCTCAGTTCATATTTCCCTTAATCACTTATAAGATTGAATATAATTTTATGTTTCTCATGGGATTGGCCATTCTAATTTCCTCTTCTGTGAAATGCTTGTTCAAGTCTCTTAGTTTTCCATTAAGGTTGTCTTTTCTCATTGATTGTAGGAGCTATTCATACATTCTGGATTTTTTTTTCAATTATTTTTTTTTCTGCTACAAATGTAGTCTCCCATTATATGGCTTGTCTTTTCACTCTCTGTGGTGTTTTTAATGACAGAATTTATTAGTTTTGATATAATTGAATTCATTGGCCTTTGTTAAGGTATACACTTTCTGCATCGTATGTAAGAGAACATACATATATTTTATTTGCTGACTCCTAAAATTTTATAGTTTTACCTTCCACGTTGTTTTGTTTTAATTAATAGAACTTTATTTTTTAGAGAAGTCTTAGGTTTACAGAAAAATTGAGCAGAAAGTACAGTTTCCAAATATCCCCTCTCCCTGTCTTTCGTGAGCAGCCTGCCCTCCATTTCTCTTATTAACGAGTCATGTGTTACATTTGTTACAATCGATAAACCAGTAGTGGTACATCATTATTAACTAAAGTCCACAGTTTACATTCGTGTGTACTCTTTGTGTTGTACTGTTCTATGGATTTTGACAGATAAGTCATGCCATGTATCCACCATTACAGCTTCATACAGAATTGCTTCGCTGCCCTAAAAAACTCCCCTGCACTCCATCTATTCATCCCTCCAGCTCTTCCCTTAAACCCCTGGCGATCATTGATCTTTTATATTGTCTCAGTAGTTTTTATTTTCTACAATGTCATATAATTGAATTATGTAGCCTTTACAGACTGGCTTCTTTTACTTAGCATTATGCGTCTAGGTTCCTCAGTGTCTTTTCATGGCTTGATAGCTCATTTATTTTTATTGCTGGATAATATTCCACTGTAAAGATGTACCACAGTTTGTTGGTTCATTTACATATTGAAGATTATCTTGGTTGCTTTCAGTTTTGGGAATTACAAATAAAGCTGCTATAAATATGCATACATTTTGTGTGGCCATACGTTTTAGTCATTTTGGATTGAGTCAGAAATGGGTCCAATTGCATAACTAGTCCCAGTATCATATATTGAAAGAATTGAAAAATCCATCCCTTCTTCACTTTATGAAGTTCTGTCTCTGCCATAAGTTAAGTGTCTGTATATGAAAGATTCTATTTGGAGGCTCTCTGTTGTGTTTTATCAGTCTATTTGTTTAATTAAACAAATACCATACTGTCTTAAATTTTATAACTTTATTAGAAGTCTTGCTTTGTGGAAAGGCAAGTTCCCCCACCTTGATAAATTACTTCTAGAGTCCTTGCTTACTCTTGACTCTTTGCCCTCCCATGCACATTTTAGAATCAGTAAATCAAGTTCCACAAAAACTCCCGTGAGACTTTGATTGGTTCTATTAAACCATTAGGTCAGTTTAGGGAGAATTGACTTATTTATGGGTTTTGAATCTTTAATTTCATACACATAATATATCACTTTATTTAGAGTTTTTTCAGTTTTAAATTTTTTTAAATGTTGATTTATTTTTGAGAGAGAGAGAGAGAGACACAGAATGAGAGTGGAGGAGGGGCAGAGAGAGGAGAAAGAATCTGAAGCAGGCTCCAGGCTCTGAGCTGTCAGCACAGAGCCCGATGCGGGGCTCAAACCCAGGAGCTGTGAGATCATGACCTGAGCCGAAGTCAGACGCTTAGCTGACTGAGCCTCCCAGGCGCCCCTTTTCTAGCTTCTTTTTTAAGTAAAAAGTTAAATTATTTTTCAGAGTACTTTTTAAATTGAATGAGTTTTGGGGCGCCTGGGTGGCTTAGTCGGTTAAGCGTCCGACTTTCGCTTAGGTCATGATCTCACGGTTCGTGGGTTCGAGCCCCGCGTCGGGCTCTGTGCTGACTGCCAGCTCAGAGCCTGGAGCCTGTTTCAGTCTGTGACTCCCTCTCTCTCTGACCCTCCCCTGCTCACGCTCTCTCTCTCTAGAAATAAATAAAAAAAAAAAAAAAAAAAAAAAAACCTTAAAAAAAATTTAAATTGAATGAGTTTTTAAATATTAAGTTTTTGTTAAGAAAATATAGATAAACACTATGTATTATAAAAAAAATATAGATGAAAGTGTGACTTTATGTTGTTTCTGAAAAGATGAAGAGGAAGGGGGAACCAGCAGAAGAGACTAACAAGGGACAGTCATGGAGGTGGAGAGATAACCAGGAAAGTGTGGCATCGTGGAGGTCCTGGGAGGACAGTGTTCTGAAAGGAGAGAGCTCTCACATATTCACATTCTGCTTGAGCTCAAGGAACATAAGCACTGGTCATTTACTCTTGGGTGGTTAGCGACAAGGAGGTCATTGGGGATCTTGATGAGCAGTTTAGGTTCTTAAATTCTTTCAGTGTAAAAGAGCCTCCCCAAAGCGCCAGATCAGGACAAAGAAGAATTATTACAGTAACTTGAAATAATGATTTATTTTATGAACAGGTCTCTTGAAGGGCAGGGCCATGTCCTGCTTCGCGTGGTACCCACCACCGTGGGAGTTTCCACTTCTCCTGTTTTGTCACGCACAGTGAAGAGACCCACGTTGCTCCAGCGTGGAGTCTTGGGACCCCCTGGGACCTCTTTTCTTCAGCAGCTTTCTTAGAGCTCCCTCCCCTCCTGCCCCAGCCCTGCTGGAAGAACTTGATAATAGGCATTTTCTCTACCCTTCAGTCAGTCAACACCTTCACATGGGGATTTAAAAACAGAAAGGTTTGGGAGATTTTTTTTTTTCCATATATTTTTAAAACTCCATTCTAAGCCACAGCTCTGTCTGCCCGCTCTATGAGAGCCCTAGCTCAAATTACTGTTCCTTCCCACCTTTTGCATACTTCTAGGCTCACTGTTTTGTGATTCTCTTAGTTTCCCAGCCCTCACTGGGCTGGCTGCACATCTAACTTTTCAGTTCACCAGGCTAAAATCTCTACCCCTTTAACGACAGCCTTGCGGTCTTCTCTCATTCAACAACTGTTTTCCTTGGTTGCTGCTACCATTTTCTATATGAAACTTCTAATACTGTGTTGTGATTTTTTTGACCTGATTTTGTGTAATCGCTTCTCTTAAAAAAAATTACTCTGGGATTTTAACTACTGCTTCCTTAACTAGGTTATTTATTGTCACTGTGCTAGCCACACATTGTTTTCTGAGAGGGATGGCATTTCGGTGTCCATGTTGTAAGAGATCTAAAGTGTAAATAAGTTGCTTGTATTTCTAGTAATTTCTCTGTCAGGAATCAGGAGACACTTTAAGTAAAAGACGTTGCTTCAGTCACTGAATATTATATGAGCTGTGTGTATAACAGCTTTATTGAGATATAACTCACAACTCACTCATTTAAAGTATACGATTCAGTGATATTTAGTATATTCACAGAGTTGGGCGTCCATCACCTCATTCAATTTTAGAACGTTTTCATGATCCCAAAAAGAAACCAGCAACCCCGGCCATCACCCCCACCCTCCTCCACCCACAGCCCAAGGCAGTCACTAATTTACGTTCTGTCTCAGCCTGTACATTTGCCTATTCTAGACATTTTATCCAGATGTAATCATGTAATACGAGGCTTTGGTGTCTGGTTTCTTTCCCTTAGCATTATCTTTTCAACGTTCAACTATGTTTTAGCATATATCAGTCCTTCATTCCTGTTTATGGCTGAATAATATTCCATTGTGTGAATATACCACATTTTGTTTATCCATTTAGGAATTGATGGGCATTTAGATTGTTTCCACCTTTTAGTTACTACAAATAATGCTGCTGTGAACAATATTGCACAGGTTTTTGTAAGGGCTTCTTCATTTCTCTTACATATATGCCTAGGGTGGAATTGCAAATCATATGATCATGTTAGGTTTTAACCATTTGAGGAACTGCCAGACTGTTTTCTAGACTGCACCATTTTCCATTCCCACCAGCAGTTTACATGGGTTCCAGTGTTTCCACATCCTCACCCAAACTTGCTATTATCTATATTTTGATTATGGCCATCCTAGTGGATATCAAGTGATATCTCATTGTGGTTCTGATTTGCTTTTTCCTAATGACTAATAATGTTAGTATCTTTTCATATGCTTATTTCCCATTTGCGTATATTCTTTGGAGAAATACCTATTCAAATCCTTTGCCCATTTTTAATTGGGTTAGTATTTTTATTATTGAGTTGCAAGAGTTCTTTATTCCACATCAAGTTGCTTACTAGATTTATGAAAATTGCAGGCATTTTCTTCCATTCTGTGGGTTGTCTTTTTACTGTCTTGATGGAGTTCTCTGAAGGACAAAAGTTTTAATTTTCATGAAGTCCAGTTTGTTGGTTGGTTGGTTTTTACTTGTGCTTTGGTGTCATATCTAAGAACCTTTTGCCTAATCCAAGGTCATAAAGATTTACACTTAGGTTTTCTTCTAAGAGTCTTATAGTTTTAGCTCTTACCTTTAGGTTTCTTGTCCATTTTGAGTTAGTTTTTGTATATGGTGTGAGATAGAAGTCCAGTTTCATTCTTCTACATGTTGCTATCCAGTTGTCCCAGTACCATTTGTTGAAAAGACTGCTCTTTCCCCCACTGGCACTCTTACAGGAAATCAATTGGCCATAAATGTGAGGATCTAGTTTTGGACTCTCAGTTCGACTCCTTTGCTGTTTATGTGTCCCCCTGCCCGTACCACATGGTCTTGATCCTTGTAGCTCTGTAGTCAGTTTGGAAATCAGGAAGTGTGTTCCCCCCAACTTTGTTATTTTCAAAGATTTTTTTGGCTATTTAAAAAAATTGGGAGGGGGGTAAAAAAACACAACATAAAAGTTATCATCTCAGCCATTTTTAGTTGTACAGTTCAGTATTGCTAAGTACGTTTATATTGTTGGGCAACCCCTCTCCAGAATGCTTTTCATCTTGCAAAAGTGAAACTCTGTTTACTGTTTCTTTTACCTCATTTAACTGTCTCCCTATTTCCCCCCTTCCCCCAGCCCCTGGTTCCCCCAGCCGCTGGTAACCACTGTTCTACTCTGTGTCTTTATGAATTTGACTATTTTAGATACCTTATATAAGTGAACTCATACTGTATTTGTGTTTTAGTGACTGGCTTATTTCACTAGCATAAGGTCCCCAAGGTTCATCTGTGTTATAGCATGGTAGGGTTTCCTTACTTTCTAAGACTGAATAGTATTCCATAGTCTGCTTTGGCTGTTTTGAATGCCTTGAATTTCCGAATTTTAGGCTTAGCTTGTCAGTCTCTGCACAGAAGCCAGCTGAGATTTGGGAAGTACTGCCCAAGCAGTACTCTTGGTCCTGTAGATCGATTTGGGGAGTGTTTCCCTCTGGACAACCATAAATCTTCTAGCCAGTGAACATGAAGACCCCAAAATCTTCATTTACTGGGGTCTTTATTAATTTCTTTCAGCAATGTTTTTTCATAGCTTTTGTTAAATTTATTCCTAAATATTTATGCTTTTTGACAGAATTGTTTTTCTTAATTTCATTTTTGGGCTTGCTCATTGCTATTGTATAGAAATACAGTTGGTTTTTATATATTGATCTTATATCCTGCAACCTTGCAGAACTCATTTATGAGTTCTAAGAGTTTTTTTGGTGGATTCCTTAGGATTTTCTCTATACAAGATCATGTCATCCGCAAATTGAGATAGTTTTATAGTATTGTGTTTAAATATATTAATTCAACAAACACGTATTGAGGACTTTCTCTAGTGTCAGGCACAGTGTGCTGTGTTGAAAATATAGAGATTAAAGGCATGAACTCTGCTTTCATGAAGTTTGCAATCTATTTAGGCAGCAGATCTTTAAACCAGTAATCACACTTCAGCATCATAAACACTGTGGTTGAGATACATAAGGTGGCGTGGTAGCACTGAGGAGAAAGTCTGTTACACTGGGGCAGTTAGGGAAAATTCCACAAATGAGTTTATATAGAGTTCTGGACCATTTCACAAATAAGTAGCCATGGTTATGATAACTTGTCATTTCAAGGCCAAAATGACCTTGAATATGTAAGAATTTTTCTGTAGTACTTCAGCTTTAAGATTTTTCAGGTCTATCAAAATTTAAGCAGATTTGCATTAATAGTGAGACAACACATCGAGTTTTCCAAGTATATACAGATGTTTGATTATGTAGTAAATCTGTTGCTATAAAAGCGTATGATCACATTTGGAAAATTGCTATTGCATGTCTTGGCAGTTTATTAAGAACTGAAAACTTTTAAAACTAACTGGTGTTTTGATAGATTAAGTTCAAGGCCACCTTTTGTTTAAATGATGTTTTGTTTTCTGTAATTAGACCATGCTAGGTGAATTAAGTACGTAATTAAAAACAGAGGTTTGGCTAATTCAGAGTAAATGAGTACAAAATACAAGGTCATTATCCATCTCTAGTGAGACTCCAGATGAACAGTGCACATGGAACTATTTATAAAACATTTTGCATGGTCAGAGCTCCTCTAGGTTGCTGTCCATGGCTTTTAAATTAAAGTATTCACAGACTTTCTTAGAAAAATGTACCTGTGTTATAGAAGGATGCTCCCATTTACTGTGTTCAACTGAATGGAAAATCAAAAAAGACTAGAATCTCATCTTCTATCCCAAATTAGAGAGGTAAGGCATACTTTTCCTATTTCAAAAATGAGCATTTAGCATGCTGTTGGCACACGGAGCTCATGTTAGAGCTCTGATAACTTTGGAGAGTTCCGAGTCTCGGTTGCTTTCGTGTTTGCAGACCCTGGAGATGCGCAAGTAAAACACCTCAGGTTTAATCTCTTTCCTCGGTGCTTCATCACAGAGGGCACCACGGGAAGAATTTTATCTGGAATATTTTGCCTTTTTATGGCTCAGGGATGTGATGCTTTTAGAAAAACAGCTGTTTAATTTAGTGACTTGATTCATGGAGAAATAAGAATATGTTACCGAAGTACAAAGCTTAAACTTCTCTTAGAAATCACTTTACTATTCGGCTCCGGGCGCCTCTTGGCTTTTTCCTTGTCATTCTCCCACCTGTCAGATCTGTGCTTCAGTTTGCCTGGACCTCTCAAGCATCACCACCCATGACTTTATCTATGCGTCATTTGCCTGTCTCTGTCAACACTGTTTAAAGTTGATTTACTCAGGGGAAAAGATGGGTTAGGTCTCCCAATAAATGTTTCTGTAGTCTCTTGTCAAGCTCTCATTATATACTTTAGGAATTAACTTTTTAAGTATCTGTCTTCTCCTCGACGTTTTAAATTCTCCTAGGACAGAGATCATGATTGTTAGGCTCAGCACCATATCCCAGCACCAAGAATGGTTTCTGGCTAATACTAGCTGCTCAAACAATGTTTGTTCAGTGAACCACTCATTGGGTAAATGCTGCAGATCTTTACTATGCTGTGTTAGATACTGTACCAGGCAGTGGTAAAACGAAAATGATAAGGGGTCTCTTACTCCTTAATCTCAAATAGCTTAAAATTAATTAAAAGACCTTTCTGGGCATTTATTATAAAGCTTTTTAGATTAGGGAAATAGTTTTGATAACTACTGCTCTGGGATACCAGATCTATTTTAATATCCTAATGTAAGCCAGTTAAGTACTTAAGATGCCCATGCAAACAATTATAATGCAGTAGAGTCACTGTTTAATGGAAGAATCTTCAAAACTACAGTTGAGAATGTATAAAGAACACCAAAGTCTACCTGATAGACAAATTAGCATTTAAACAAGTAGCTAAAAATAACTAAGAACGGACCAGCAGACAAGTGGTGAAATGGTGCTACAGCATGTGCAGAAGAACTGGGCACAGGAAAACAAGTTCAGTGTTGCCGGAGCATAACGTTGAGCTGGGAAGTGGTACAAATGAGGAAGTAGTGGGCAGGTACATTGATGCCATACAAAGTTGAAAAGGTAGCTTATAGATAGCAGAGAGCCACTGAACAATTAGAACACATTTCCTCTCAAGACTAGGTTGCAATGATTAAAATTAGAGGTAGAGAAATCACTAAGGAGACTGTTGGAAAGTGACATGGTCCAAATGAGAAATGAACAAAGGCAATGGAATAAATGCAAAGGAAGAGGTTTGAGAGAATCTGTTGTCCATAGTGATTTGATCTGGGAAATAAGGAAGGGGGAAGAATCTCAGATGATTCCCAGATGTTTTACTTGAACAGCTGGGTGAGTGATGGTTCCGTTCAACTAAGTTAAGACATAACAAGTGACTTCTGAAAAAAAATTTTTGTAGTATTTATTTTGTAATAAATATTTATTTATTTATGTAATAAAAAATTTATTTTTTATTACATAAAAAATATTGTAATAAAATATTTATTTTTGAGAGAGAGAGTGTGTGAGCAGGGGAAGGGCAGAGAGAGAGGGAGACAGAATCTGAAGCAGGCTCCAGGCTCTGAGCTGTCAGCACAGAGCCCAACGAGGGACTCGAACCCACAGAAGGACCATAAGATCTGACCTGAGCCAAAGTCAGATGCCTAACTGACTGAGCCACCCAGGCGCCCCAAAGTGACTTTTTAAACGAGGAACATGATGAGTCAGTTTTGGACATAGAAGTATTGTCATTCAGAATCAGAGCTCCACAGAGATATATCTCGGGGCTAGAGATTTCAGAATTCTTGGTAATTTTTGGACTGTCATCATTGAGGTCATGAATATGGAGGGAGAGTAACAATAGGAGAGTAACAGTATGGAGGGAGGAGATCTTTTCAAGAAAGAGGAGGTGAATGTGTAAAAAGTTTCAGCAGGATTCATTCATATAAGGACCAAAAAACTAGAGATTAGATTTGATACTTAGAAGGTCAATATTGCTTTTATGTGGAACAGTCTCAATGAGATCGTAAAGCCTAAAGCCAGATTGGTTCATGGTGAAGAGTGAATCAGGAAGAAGTATACGCCTTTCTAGGAGTGGCTTGTGAAGAGAGATCAGATGATCTTGAAAGAGTACATAGGGTTGGGCCACCTGGGTGACTCAGTTGGGTAAGCCTCTGACTCTTGGTTTCGGCTTAGGTCATGACCTCACAGTCCATGAGTTCAGGCACCACATTGGGCTCTGCACTGATGGCACAGAGCCCATTTGGGATTCTCTGTCTCCCTCTCTCTCTTACTCCCCTCCTCCATTAACTCTTTATCTTTCTTTCTCAAAAATAAATAAATAAACATTAAAAAAAGAGTACATAGGTTTAAAGAACCTTTTGGTTTGGGTTTAGATATGAAAAACTTGAGGATTTTTATATGCTAAAAAAAAGAAAGAGCTAATGGCAAGAGTTTGAGGATTGACTGAAGATAATCAATGGAATGAAGTCCCTAAGGAAAGAGAGGGAGGGACCCAGAGCATTGATAGAGAAACCACATCTGGTGGGAAGAGAGAGGTAATCTGGGAGGAAGGGTGGGTGCCGGCCTGGCGATGAGGACAGAAGTAACAGTTGGAGATGCCACCTAATCATTTAGTCCCCTTTCCGTTTATCAGTTCTCCTACCAATTACCTAGTAAATTCAGACTTGAACTACCATTGTAGGTTTCCCTGATTCCCCTACCCACAAAATCCATTTCATTCCTGCCAAAAAGCCTAATACCATTTTTAGGATCACTTCCTTCAACCACACTGAATGTTGTTCCCTTTCTCAAAACGATTTCCTTTGTAAACTGTCATTATTCTCAACATATTGACACTTGAGCTTTAGGTCTTTCTCCAGTTTCATGCCTCTCTTCTGGATTAATTTCGTACTGTTTCTCTCTCCTATTCCAAGTTCCAAGTTAACAGAATCAGATAAACTTCTAACAAAGTCCTGGCAGTCAGGAAGACATCGTTGTCTCTAAATCCTGCTCTTACAGAAAGATCCTTGTGGAATGAACCAGAAGTCACAGCTTAGTTCACTTTTGATAGAGGAAGATATCTAACTTCTTTTGCTTGTTGCTTTTATTTTTATTTTTACCTCTCTTCTTCTCTACCACTGCCACACTGTCTTCTAATTTTCAGTATTGGAGAATTTAGGGATATTCATTTGCACCATTTAGTAATCATTAAGGTGTTTCATTGAGCTTCTTGGAGAAGAAACTTTATGAAAATTTAGTAATAACAAATGAATCATACAGTGATTTCACCAAAGTCATGACTTAGTCTTTTAGAATATGATCTTTTAATCTTAGCTGGTAATTTATATTCTTTCCTCTTATTTGCAGTACTATTTTAGAAAATATTTCAGGCATACATTTGAATGTTACCTTTTATGTCTTGTTAAAGCATATTAACTAGAGGTGAATTTGAGGCTTAATTTTGCTTGCGTATTAAAAATAGCCTTTGTTGGGGTATGTGGGTGGTTCAGTTAGTTAAGCATACAACTCTTGATCTCGGCTCAGGTCATGATCTCACGGTACATGGGATCAAGCTCTGCATCAGGCTCCAAGCTGACAGCACAGAGCCTGCTTGGGGTTCTCTCTCTCTCTCTTCCTCTCTCTCTCTCTCTCTCTGCTCCTCTCATGCTCACACACTCTCTCTCAAAATAAATAAATAAACATTAAAAAAAAACCTTTGTCTAAAAGAGGAGTAATAACTAAGTATAAATAACATCTATAATAGGATTTCTTTTTTGTGGTTTTTAATTACTTTATTGTCTGTGTAGAAAAGAAAGCTTAATATGCCAATTTTAGCCTTCCTGTGTTAATACTATTCTCATGGTTTTAGAGGCTGTTTTGACTCATGAACCCACATCCTTTGGTATATTAACTTTAGTTTTTATTTGTGAACTTCCTAGCTGAATTTTCTAAAATTTTTATACTTGCTAAAGAGTTAAAATTTTTTAAAGAGTTAAAAATGAGATTAAAATATTTTTGTACTAATTGCTACTTTTAAGCCTGTAGTCAGTTGAGAAAATAGATATTTGTTTTCATATTAGTATGTTAAATAATCCTGAGACCACTCATTGTCATATATTTGCAATAATATATTTTAAATGTACTATACCAAGTTACAGAGTAAGGGGTTTACTATTATTTTGTTAGGGTAAGAACAAATAAAAAGAACACTATGCACACACATACACACACACAGACGTTTTTGTGTTTATCTTGTGTATGCAAGGAAATAGGTGTGGATTTCCAATCCTGCCTCTAATATGGATCTAGAAAGATTTGTTAAAAATCAGATTCCTGACTCTGAAATAGAATCTCTAGGTGTGATAAAAGTATTAGACTATCGGTTCTCAAACCTGGTAGATATTCAGAACCACCTTTTATTTATTTTTTTTATTTAAAAAAAAATTTTTAATGTTTTTATTTATTTCTGAGAGAGAGAGAGAGAGATACAGCGTGAGCAGGGGAGAGTCAGAGAGAGAGGGAGATACAGAATCTGAAGCAGGCTCCAGGCTCTGAGCTGGCAGTCAGCACAGAGCCCAATGCGGGGCTCAAACCCACAAACCATGAGATCATGACCTGAGGCGAAGTCGGACGCTTAACCAACTGAGCCACCTGGGCACCCCCCAGAACCACCTTTTAAAACATCTAGATTTTCTCTGCCATGAACAGAGAACAGAGAATTTGTAGTCTATAAGTGGCTTATGGAATTTAAAAGTTTTTTATAAAGCTCCCATGTGATTCCAGTGATCCCTTAGGTGTGAGAACCACTGATTTAGTGGTTTATTTTCTCTGTGCAAGATACTGTCCTGGGTGCTACAGTTATCTTAAAGATTACTAAAACAGTCTTTGCCTTCAAGGAATTTACAGTATATTTGGGGATTGGGAACAGTGTAAAAAAAGGTAGGAAAAAAAAAAAGGGTAGGAAAGACTACTACATAGCAACTATATGTATTTTTCAAAAGAGCAAAGTGCCCTAAGATCTAAAGTCAAGGGGAAAAAAACAGTAAGAGTGTCAACTGTTACCTTTATTAATGCTATTATTTAATACTGTTTTGAAAGTTCTGATACAGTAAGACAAGAAAAGGAAGTGAAGCATAAATATTGCAAAGAAAGTGAGAAATCCCATCTTTAGGGAATTGAAAATATTGCCTAACTAGAAAACCCAAGATAATCAACTAACATTTATGAGCAGTATCAAAAGCTGTGAACTGACCATAAGAAGGTCAGTTACCAAATTTTAAAATTGCTTCCTCCAAACCAGCACAAAGAAGTGTGTTTTTAAAGATGCTACTTGTCACAATATACAGAAAAATACAATCATACTTAGAAATTTATATAATGAAGTAAACTATAGAACTTAAGTAAATATAGAACTAACTATCCAAACTATAGAACCTACAGGACCTAAGAACAATTTAGTAAATGGAAAAACATTTCATATTTGTTAATGGAAAGAGTTAATGTTTTAAAGTTATATATTCTCTGGGTGCCTGGGTGGCTCAGTCAGTTAAGTGTCAGACTCTTGGTTTTGGTTCAGATCATGATCTCTCGGTTCATGAGTTAGAGCCCCATACTGGGTTTTTCACTGACAGCATGGAGCCTGCTTGGGATCCTCTCTCTCTCTCTGTCTCTGTCTCTGTCTCTATGTCTCTCTCATCTCTTGCTACCCCTCCCTGCTCTCTATCAAAAATAAACATTTTAAAATTTAAAAATAAATAAAATATATTCTCCTTCCCCCCTCCAAATTTCTCTCCATCATTTAAAACAATTCCAATTAAAATTACAGGGTTTTTTGTTTTTTGTTTTTATTTTTGTTTTTTTGCCAAACCTGACAATGTATTTCTAATGTTTACCTGAAGAATAAACCAAACAGACTTCTGAGAAAGAAAAAAGTGAGTACTTGCATGAATAATTAAAATAGTCTAGTACTAATTTAAAAAATCAATATAATAAAAGAATTTTTCATTATTAGGAGATATACACTAATATCTATTATTGAATATGTTGAATATGATTTTGATACAGTTAGCTAAATGTGTGGAAAAAGTAAATTCCATATTGATTAAAGATTCAATGAAAGTAAAGAAATAATAGGGAAATGTAGGCGAGTATGTATGTAATCTTGATGTGGGGAGGGCTTTTTTAAATGTATCATATAAAGACAGGAACCACTTTTTAGAAAGGGCTTTATTTGACTACAGGAAGATTTTAAGTTTCTGCACAATAATAAAATAACCAGCTAACTGAAAATCAAGTAAGTTAGAAACAAGCATTTATAAAATGGTGCCCATAACCTTAATATGAAAAGGTTATCATGAAAAGATTAACTCATATTGAGCTGGAAAGGAGAATTACATGTAAACTTAAACTTCCAGAGGAACAGTTTGGCTGTATGTATCAAAACCTTTAGAATGTTGTTATATCCTTCTACCCACGTCTAGGAGTATAATCTAATGAACTAGAGATGTGTAAAAGATAGTTTTAAGGGGATTTTGACAGCATCGCTTAATAAAAATTGAAATCAATGTATATGTCTAGAGAACCACTTCTTGAAAGTCACCACTCTCCATTTCCAGGGTGCTGGTCTTATTTTCATGGTCGAAGGTGGAGGCTTCTCCATTTTAGGCAGCAGAATGGAGAAAAGGATGCTAAAGGGTACATTCCAGCCATCTTGCAAAGAAGGGCCCAGAAGTTGCCCTATAATACTAGCCAGTATTAAGTCCTGTGGCTACACATAGCTGCAATAGAGACTGGGAAATGCCGTCTTTCTTTGGAATGGCCGTGGGTTCAGCCAAAAATGTTATTCTGCGGAAGAAAGACAGAACAGATATTGAGGGGCAGCTACCTCTCCTCTGCATTTTCATCTTCCATTACTTACTTTAGCCCTTCTTTTGAAGGCATGGACTCATTTTGTCTGTATTTCCACAAACTGTGTGTCGAATCTGTAGACCATCTAGGTGAGTGAGTCTGCGACTCCTTTCTCATACCTGGGAGCTGCATGTCTCTCTTCAGTTTCTGTCACTAAATTCCCTAGCAACATGTCATTCCTTGAGACTTGATGCATTCTTCCTACCCAAATATGGGGAATTACTTGCAGTGCCTAGCAGATGAGATTATTGCTACTAAACATTACCAGCTGGTTTATAACATTTGGAAGTAGGAAAAGAACCAACTCTAAATCTCCCGTTCTTCCTTTCTACTCCCTCCACACCCTACGTAAGTAACCGAGAAACACGGTCAGCTTTGCACTGCATTGTTTGGAAGTTACGAACATGGAGCAATCCTTGTACCATTTTCTGTCCTTTCATACATCGGACACACTGTGTAAGTTTGTATCTGAATCCCAACCCTTGAGGATCTTTCTTCCTAATTTCAGCAGGAAAGAAGCGTATTTGTGCCTTATATGACAGGAAAAACTTTTCAATATTTTATCTCAATAAAACGTCTACACTTTTGCCAGCAACTCTGCGTACATCCTATGCTGAAGCCATGACAGTTGCCTAGCTTTTCTTTAGTATTTAGAGCTGTCACTCATTAACCGGCCTGTGTCAGAGAAGAGAGAAATGGGAGAAGGGGGAGAGAGGGAGACCGGGAGGGGAGACAGAGAGAGGGGAACACTGCCATCTTTTTTCAGTTTTGTAACTTTTCACCTCAGATGATTCTGGGCTTGCTTAATGTATAGAGAGAAACTCTAGTATTCTTAGTTATGCCCAAACTTGTTCCAATTCTCTATCATTGCTATTAGCTGTTATATTCCATGGGAGACATGAAGGACAATAGACATCCCATTTTGCACACGAGGACACAGATTATATAAGTAACTTTGCTCATGATCACACACCTAGTAAATATTGAAGCTGGATTACATATCCTGATCTTCCTGATTTCAATGCCTTCTTCTCCGTCGTAACAATACACTGAATCCGTAATAATAGCTGAATTCTTCATATATCTTCACATATGTGAGTGGTGGGCAGACAGCCATGGGATTGTGTGTGTTCTGTGTAGTTTCTGAGGGGGCCACTGGTTAGAAATGAAGGTACATTTTTAACTATGTATTAGAAGAGACATTTTACAACAAATTAGACTTAATGCAGAAGTGGAATGGGGATGTCTTTTGAAGTTAACAATTGTCTATCACAAAATATTCAGACAGGGTTTTGAAGGAGGCAGAGTAAAGTAGTAAAAAGTACTGGACTTGCAGCCTGGGCATATCAATTCTGATTTTACCTGTGTTTATGATGTGTTTGAATTGAATTGTCTATTTGGGTCTCTGAACTTTCCTATCCTAGTGAATTCAGAGAAGGAGCTGGACTAAATCACCTCACTTTCCTATTGCCTTTTAGATGAGTGGCTTACATGTTATATATGCTCATTAAATGTTTGTCAAGTGAGTGTCACAGCGTAGTCTCCTCTCCCACTGCCAGTGCCGCTTCCTTGATCTTCTCAGCTCACAGTGCTCTCTCCCTCCTTCATGCTGGGATTTTGTTTATCTGTTCCTCTCATTAAATGTATCGCTTTCGACTTTATAGTGAACTTATTTATAAGACTGTTAGGAGGAAGATCTGTATCGTACCCACTCCTGTATCCCACACTGTGCCTTACACAGGGTAGGCATTCAGTAAATATTTCTCCAGTAACTTACCTGAGACCTGAAAGAATTCAGGACAACATCTTTGCAATCATGTCTTTCTCTTATTTTCTTTAGAAAAAGTCAATTAGGATTTTATCAGCAGTAGATAAATGCATGCCCACAGACTAAACAGAAGTCTGTATATTTGCTGCTTGAAGTGAACTTAAAACTTGCTGAGATAGGACACTGACACTGGCAGCCACCTCAACTCGGTGTCACGTACTGAAGGGAAAAAAAACTTACTACTCTGTCACCTGGAACTCATTAGGGTTTTCATTTGTGTTCTGCTGCCTTGACATTGTATCACACTGGGAATCTGAATATTGTTTGGCTTTCTTTCAAAGTGTTGTTTCCTGAGAAGATATTTGCCTAAGATTCATTCATATTCCTCTAATCTTTCTCCCTTTCCCCATTCTCCCCTAGCTCCACCTTTTTTTCTACTACTTTCTCATGGCTTACCTTTCTTTTACTCTCTAAAACTCAAATGACACCCAGGGGTTTGCTCTATAGTATATATGGTGACGTGGAGAACCAGGTGGGAAAGTGGAGAACCTCGTAATTCAAGGGAAAAATAAAACACCTCAAAGTTGTAAGTAGCCTGCTTCAGATGTCACTTCTATGAGAACTTCCTTGAATCCCTTCACCATTTTTTACCCAGTCTTTAATGCCTTTACACTATCTCTCTCCTCTGCGTTTATATATGTTTCCCTAACCAGATATGGGCTACATTTCATTCTTTGTTATTATATGGTGTTGAAAAAATAAGTGTGTGGGCATGATTCATCCAGACAACTTCCTGTGGTTTCTGAGAGTTTTTTCACACAGGCAGGCACATTATTCCTATTTTATAGATGAGGAAGCGATGACTTAAGAATCAAACTTGCCCAGTGCCAGAAAGCTAGTAAGTAGAGGAGCCCACATTCAAATCTAGGGCTTCCTGGAGCCCAAGTTCTTTACCTTTTTCACTTTGCCACCAAAATATGTCTTTCACTGTATTCCTCTCTTCCAATTTCCACTGCTGCCACCCTTAGCTCTTCTTTACGTCTTCCTTAGAGGTTTGCTATGGTCCCCTATTTTGTCTCCCCCTTTGCCATTCCTGCTCATGCAGCATTCTTTCGATCGTATCATTTCCTTTGAGATATTTGTGAGGGCTCCTCACTTCCTATAGGATCAAAGCTGAACTTGTTGATATGTCATGAGTCTGCTCCATGATCTGCCCCCATTACCTCTCCGGCCTTTTTTCCCCACTCCTGCTTTCTAGCGTCCGCCCCCCCCCCCCCCCCCCCCACTTCACTATCCCCTGCCATGCACATGGCAACATCCAACTTCTTTGTCTCCACGTGTGCCTGTCTGTGTGATTCAGGAGCACCCTTTTCATCCCTGTTTAGCTAGTTGAAATTCCACCCAGCTTAAACCCACCTCCCCTAGTTGGAATTAATCTCTTTCAGTGTGTGCTGCCTTTGTATTGTACTTACTTGTGACTATGCATGTCCCTGATAATGCATTGGAAGTCCTTCAAGAGTAAGGACTATAACTTTGGTTGACTATATTCCAGAGTTCATACAATAATTTGTCCATAAAACAGACTCCATAAACTTTTGGGTGGCTAAAATGAATCTGACCTCCAGGGCAACAATAATGGTTCTATGTAAAATTCAAATTGAGTAGGGTGAATATGGATTGTTTCTTGAACTGCCACTAAAGTATTGGATTTATAAATAAAATTCTTCCAGGTAAATCAAATGCTTTTGTTAAGAATGCAAAAAAAAATCAGATTTATTTCTTCAGTACTTAGTATGCTATAATTATAGTCTCTGTATGTGTGTGTGTACATACATATATGTATATATAACACGTGTGTATATAAAAATAGGGTCTTGGATTTTTAAAGCTTATATTTCCCATAATAGTAAATATTTTTAAATAAATCATTAATTGCACTATTGAAAACCTAGTTTCAGTGTTATTTTCTTCATATTTGCTTTAGAAAAAACAATAAAGTGTGGTGAACTAGTCCATTCACATGGAAGTACACATATTGGTATAAAAGGTCCATGAACTTGCATTTTTTTTCTGTTCTAATTTAATGTGGACTGTTCACTTCTTTACCTAGCTGTTACCTACTCTTTAAAACCAATCTTAGGTGTACTTCCTCTAAGAGAGCCCCCACCCCAATTTATATTAGCACGTGCAGTTGCTTTTTTTTTTTTTTTTTTTTTTTGCCTCTGGCAGTTATCACTCCCAACATAGCAGCATGCCTGAAGTACAGGTAGGCATTCAGTAAAGGTTTGCAGAATGAACAAATGAACAGTTGTAAGAATAGCACAGTTAAATGTGTGTATGCATCTGCACTAAAAGCAGAGTGGCAGATTTGTATACACAGATGCAAAAGATTCTTCAGGATACACTCTCTAGTGCAATAAAAGCAGGTTGTAGGAAAAACAGATGATTCTGTTCTTATAAAAATATTTGTGTGTGTATGTTGGGAAAGGGTCTGGAAGTTATGAAATAAATCAGTTTTCATTAATGAGTTGAGTGTTTGGGAGTGGAGAGTAAGAGGTAGGTGTTCACTGTTTAGTACATTTTGTATGGGTATTATTTGAATATTTTCTACCTTTGAATATGTGTACTACCTTTGTCATTTTTAAGTGAAAAGTAAAGTAAAATGTTAGTGCCTCTGCTCATAGTATTCAGTGATACTTTTGTATCAAACTGAAGCTATTTTTAAGGATAAAATTCAGCATCCCCTCCAGTTTTTGTCGAAGGAAATTATTTTCTTTCCATAAATATTTCCTGGTGCTTTTGAAAACTTGTAGGACTTAGAATCAAGTGGGCTGCATTAACTATTTAAGGCATTGTGGCTGCTCCTCTGTTAGGAAACTAACTCTTCCTGTTCAGTCCATACCACTCTAGGCCAGAACAGTAGAGGCAGTTTTACAAGGTAGTAAGAAACTAACTAATTTTCACCAAACAGAGATAGCAATCTTCGATTTTTTGGAGCTTCCTTCATTAGCCTTTATTTTCAAACACACCCCTGGGTTCTAATTGCTAACTTAATTTTCATGCCAAGGAGCAGCTGGCCTTAATGACAATGGTAAACCTTTCTTCTGAGCACAGGCCCAAACTGAAAGTACCAGTTAAAGATAAGATAACTCAGCACCCCCTAAATTAAATTGGTTATCCCACCCCTTGCTTCCTTATCTTTTTTATGAACCAGGAAAATGGTCTTTACTAAAACAAGCGTTGTTGAGGCTTCAGAGGCCTGGTTATTTTAAGGTCGTTCCTAAAATTTTTTCACATGGTCCAGTTGCCAGACAGATTGTACATCAATTTCCTGCAGCATTTGGCGGGCCAGTGCATTCACCGCCTTAAAAACAATTTGAATTTATTGATTTTGAAATTTGTGATTACTTTCTAAAGTTTTTCCCCCATCTAAATTTACTTTGGAAAAACTATCCACAGCAGAACGCATTGGCCCATTTTTGTGCCAAGACTTTCAGGGAAATATTTCATATGATTAATATTGTGTGGCTAATCTGGTGTAAAAAATCAATTTTATCCATTTTAACTTATGAGAGCATGACCATCCTGTGTGAACTATTTAAAGAGCCTATGACTTCTCTAATCCAAATTTAAGTGTTTGTTACTGCCTTTATTTATATGTGTTATATTAATCACTGTTAATTAATATTGAGCCACATTTCTTTTTAAGAGGTGAAGCGTATGTTGTTAACAGACCCATATCTTTTCATTCCAGAGCAGTACCCTAACCTTGCCTTGGGCAAGCTAATATTAGTGGACTCCGGAATTGGCTCAGTGACATACCCTAGTTCACAGTACCAGGCTATTTTGACAGGTCTGGATTCAGTTAGAAACCTTCCATTCCTTCTTATCTGTCTATTTCTTTAAACCCATTTGTCCTAAAAGATTGGACAACATTATAAAATCTGTTTGAGGATTTCATGCCATCAAACTCAACTTTTTTATAAAACATTGGACCATTTGTTACTTGGTGAGTGCATTAATCTGAAAGCTTTAATGTAAACACTTTGGAGAATCAAGAATAGCTGTTTGTAATGCTTGTACAACAGTCTATTATCCTTAGAGTTACAGCACCTCACAAATAACATAACTTCCACCCAGGGAATAATTGAGTCACCACAGAGGTCTGGCTCCCTTGTCTCGTTAAATCTTCTAGAATTGCTTAGAGGTGGCTAGCAATTATTCTTCTCTGTTTGGCATGTGTGGAGAGTTAGGCACTGAGCAGTTAGAGGTCATGCACAGAATATCTAAGGAGGTGCTGTTTGAGTATTGGTCCTTGAATCACTGCTCAGCAAGCATTGAGACTTAACTCCTGAGGGCCATCTCCTAAGGACATGCAGTGACCTACCCATTCTAGGCATTGGCAGTCCCTGCCCTCAACTACAGGTTGTTACATTTCATTGTATGTTTCACTTTGATCTTTATATAATTTCCTCACAGCATTTATAAAAATATCTGAACTTTTATGTAGTATTCTGATTTAAATTTCAAATGAAGAGGGGTACTTGGGTGGCTCACTTGGTTGAGCACCCCACTCTTGATTTTGGCTCAGGTCATGATCCCAGAGTTGTGGGATCAAGCCACAAGTCAGGCTCTGCACTGAGTATGGAGCTTGTTTGAGTATGGAGCTTGGAATTCTCTCTCTCTCTCTTCCTCTGCCATTCCTGTGGACACACATGGTCTCTTTCTCTCAAATTAAAAAAAATTTTTTTTTAATAAATAAAATTTAAATGAAGAACGTTTTTAAAAAGCATTGTAAAATTGTCTTGAAAACATTTAGATTTGTCCTTAATTGCTGTTAAGATTCAAAACCCTTTGTTTTATTTCTGTTTAGGGAGAAATAATGCTTTAAAAGTACATAACTGCTCTGAAAGAATGCTGTGTATATTATCTGCAAGATTGCATGTCAGAAGTCCACCTGCTGTGTGTTTTGTCTTAGAGCTCCTTTGAGAAGGTGAATGCTGTAGAGGAAGGAGTGTCAGGATAGGTTTACACTTATTTAAAGTGTTGGGATGGCACAGGCAGGAAAAACCTTGAACTGCAATTCCTTCATGACCTTTTAAGATAATCTTTGACGCTAGCTCAAGGGAGGTATGAGAAGTGTGTGGCTTCGGTTGAATAAATATTATACTTCAGTGACTTTCTTGTGTTTTAGTATGGAAGGACTAGCTGACAAATACAGGAGAAGCCTGATTTTCAAAACTTGACTCCACTCTTTAAAAAAATATCAAATGTATTCTACCCAGTAATTTTCCCAGATGATACTCCTGCCTATTCAAACCAATACAGGCTGGTAACTGAGCCTTAGTAATTGATAAGTGTACAATATTTACTCCCTGCCCTTATGTATTTTCCTGCCTTTGAAGGAGGGGTTAGTTAAAAGAAATTCTTTATGTATCTTTCACTCATGGTGGGTTATATTTGGCAAAAGCCAATTGATCTCCAGATATTTGTCTCTGCTTCCATTCCTTACTCCCCACATTTTGTCCTTCATTCTGGAACCAGATTGATTCATTTTAAATATAGATCAAATTATGTCACTCTCTCACTTAAAACACACCAGAACCTCTTCATCACAGAGTAAAACATAAGGTCTTTCCTATGGCCTGTTGGTTCCGTTCATGTTCTGGCACCCAGCCCCCTCTGTGGCCTCATTTCCTACCACTCGTTTTGCTCACTTTGCTTCAACTGTGCTGGTCTTCTTCTTGGCCTTCACGTAAAGTCCAGTGAACTCCTTCTCTGAGGCCTGTGCTTTGGCTGATGCTACTCACAGATATTCCCTCACTTCATTTAGGTCACTTCCTAGTCTTTCCATTCCCTTACCCTGCTTTGTTTTCTTTCTCAATTGGCACTTGCCGCTACCCAACAGCATCTTACTTATGTCTGCTTATTGTCTCTTCCTTGATCCATCACATAATAGGTTTCAAGGAAGATTTGTTTAATGAATGCCTGATAGCTGTCTCGAATGTTTAAGAACTTGGTGTAAGACTCTTAGCCTTTATAACCTGAGACAGAAAAATTTTAGCATAAATTCTGACAGTAACTATCCATATGGATTTTCTAGCAGTGGTTGATGTATATCAAATTCATGTGAGGGTTTTTTTTTTTTTCCACAATATATAGCCAGTACCCTGCCTTCCCTCTCTCCCCAAAAACAATATATCAAACTAGGAAGGAAAGACAGGAGAAGGTATGTTGAGTAAAGTTCTTCCAGGTTATTTTCCTTCAACATTTTTTTATTGTAGAACTTTTCTTATTTTTTAGTTTTTTTTAATGTTTTATATTTCTTTCTGAGAGAGAGAAAGAGACCGCATGAGCAGGGGAGGGTCAGAGAGAGAGGGAGATACAGAATCCGAAGCAGGCTCCAGACTCCAAGCCAGTGGTCAGCACAGAGCACGACATGGGGCTCAAACCACAAACCGTGTGATCATGACCTGAGCCGAAGTCGGACGCTTAACCGACTGAGCCACCCAGGCGCCCCTGTAGCACATTTTTTAAAGCTGAAAATTAGTACAGTGAACACACATTACCCACCCAGATTTCAACAAATATTTTCCATATTTGCTTTATTTGTGTATGTGTGTGTATGTGTTTGTGTTCCCCAGACAGTTGTGATGCAAGAACATATCCTGAGTCCTTCCCCCAAATAGAAATCTCTGACTCAGTGGTTCTTATTTCTGTTGGGTTTCATTGTCCGGGTGGGGAGCCAGGGGTGGGAAGCATATGAAGGCTGGGTGTGCCTGGGCAGCCTCTGTAGTAATTATAAAGTGTGCCAGTCAGGACAGTGTAGAGAGAGATTGTCATCAGAATTGTCTGATATGGTTTGAATTCAGTACCATGGTACATTTGAAGAGGGTGTTTTTGTTTGCTCTTCGTGAATTTTCTTTTTAAATTACATTGAATTAGCCAGGTAGGTGATATAGTTTTTTTCCCCCTAATATTAATAGAATCACTCCAGCCTTTTTGTGTTTCCTATCTGCATGCTATTTCTTTTTATGTCCATTAACTTTAACCTATCTGTGCCTTTATATTTAAAGCGAAGTATGGATTTTTCCCCATAATGTTTAAGATGTTCCACTTGTCTTCTGGTCTCCATATTTTCTAAGAGAAGTTTATGATGATTTAAATTGTTACATGCAAGGGACTAATATATCATTTGTACATGTCACTTTTCTCTGTCTACTTTCAAGATTTTTTTCTTTATTTTGTTTTTCAGCAAACTTAGGCATAAACATTTGTGATTGCTCTTGTTTTAAATCCTTTATACAGTTGATGAGCTTCTTAAATCTAAATTTACATCTGTTGCTAAAACTTTAGAGAATATATTCAGTTATTATTTCTTCAGATTTATTTTATTTTATTATATATATGTGTACATATATATTTTTCCCCCATTTGCTCATTTTCTAACCTCTGGGACTCCAAGATACCTGTTAAATCTTTTGACATTATCCCAAAGGTCCCTGAAACTCCTCTTTCTTTTTCAGTCTCTTCTCTCTCTTTTTCAAATTGGATAATTTCTATTGATATTTTTCCAGCAGATCTTTTGTCATCTCCATCCTGCTATTAAGCATATCCAGTAAACTTTCATTCCGGGTACATATTCAGTTTTTCAGTTCTCTGAAATTTCCATGTAGGATTTTGTTATGCTTCCTATTTCTCTACTGAGGTTTTCCATTTTTTCATTCATTTGAGCATATTTTTCCTTACTGAGTTTAATTATAGCTGCTTTAAAGTCCTGTCAGTTTCTCAACAGGGTCATGTCAAAGTAGATCTCTGTTGATTATCTTTTCCTTTGAGAGTAGATCGCATTTTCCTGATTGTTGAAATGTCAAGTGATTTTGGATTATATCCCAAGCATTGTAAATGTTTTGTTGTGGAAGGGGAAAGTATTTTCGTTAACTCCCCCGGATTAGTAGTTGCTTTTTGTACTGTGTCCACAGTTGAAGGTTGTTATCTGTGAAAGAGTTACTCTATTAGGAGCTTACTCTGACATACCAAACATACCAAAAACTGAACTCCTTACATGCTTTTTGACCCTTTAACTGCCTCTCAGGCTTCCTGCTAAACTACATGCCCACACTATCAGACAGACAGAAATTCTTTATGTCTCCACCCAGGTGGAGTTGATCAGGGTAAAACAGTCCCAGAGATAAAGCCTGTCGTTCTCACAACTAGCATCCTTGTTTCTGCAGCCTCCTCACTGCCACCCTGACACACACCCTTTTGTCACCAGAGGTGAAAGAATTTTGATGTACGAAGCGACAGGTACCACTGCCATCTCATCAGGGGTCTGGGGAGAGAGGAAAACCCCAGAACAGGGTGATGACAGAAGCCAGGAAATGTAGTATATAAGAGTGGATGGCAGAAAGCTCTGTTAGTACAGGCTGGTGTGGATGTGGGCATGTATACATGAGCCGAAAGGGAAAGAGAGTTTAAAAAGAAGGAGAGACAGAAGGGCCAGGAGCCAGCTGTGCTCGCATTTTTGCTTGGCCTTTACCATGTGGTTTCATGTATCTTCAGAACAACCCTGTGAAATGAGTGATAGTATTTATATTTTATTTGAGAGGCTCAGGAACTGAAAGAACTCAGATGATTTTCTTCAAGTCACACAACTTAATAAATGAGTAGGCAGAAAATGAAATGTCATTTTGCCTTCCTAAGGTTGGTTTTACTCCTATGAAGTCACTTGGGAAGCCCTGGGGAATGGGGAGGGTCTTTCTAAGTTCTGCCACCTTCCTCAGTGAGAAGCCCTGGCATCTGACCTGGGAAAATTGGCTAAAAAGCTGCACTGTGACCCTCTTCTTTGTTTCAAGTCTTTCCTCTCTGCCCAGAAGGCAAACTTGATCTGCCTTAAGCTGAGTTTAGCTGTGGTAAGCCCCTCTCCACTTCTCAACAGCCCCTACCCCTTCCCCACTCCACCCCCAGATCTCAGTCTCCTCTGCTTCTTGACGGTCTTTGTAAGCCAGATCCTTCAGAAAAAGAGTTTCAGTACTCTTAGGAAGATACACAGGGATCACCCTGTCAATGAGGGGCAGATTATTTGAAGTTGAAATTCTTACTTACTGATTTCTCTCACTTCTCTGACCTCTAGTGCCCTGTCCTTGTGCTCGCTCTAGAATTTCCATCACATTAAGTAATGTCCAGAGAGAGAAGCACATTGCAGGAGGCATTGCCGCCTTCCACATATAGCTCAAGGGTCTGAATTCAGGTCCCTCTCTCTTCAGGTTTTTTCCTGTACCTCTCTATGTCCAAGACACTCAGAGAAGTTTACTGGTTCTCAATTTTGTACTCCAGGACCATTTGGTAATGTCTGGAGATACTTTGGGGGGAATGCTCGTAACATCTCGTTAGTAGAAGCCAGAGTTGCTACTAAACCCTCTACGGTGCACAGGACAGCCCTCCAAAACAAAGAGCTGTGCAACCCAAAATGTCAGTATTGCCAGGGTGGAGAAACCCTGGAACAGACTCCTAGAGCCTCTTCTCTGTGTCCTTTCCTTTCCCTGTCCCTTTCCTTCATTAGGGCCATTCCTCATGGTCTAATATTGTGCTAGGCCCGCACTGCCACTTTATACCTCATAACTGAAGCTTTCCCATGCCTGTCCAGCAGTCAGAGCTGCAGAGGTGACTCTTTCTGGTGGAAGGCATCTGGCGGAATGGAAAGTAACTGAATGAACTGCTAATGGACTCTTGGGAAAGAACCCACGAGTGGAATTTGTGGATCGGAGGAGTACAGGACCCCTCAGTCCTCAGCCGTGGCCATCGTGGGTGGGTCTTGGCTGCTGTGGAGCTGGAGTTAGGACTTGTCTGTCAGTGGATATATATGTGGTGGTAGAGGAAATCATCAACAGTGATGTAACTTATAAATGTTAGGGAACTTGAAAAATTTAGGGGTTGACTGTGTAAAAATAGTTTGGGCTATGGGTATTTTTGAAGTGAAATCAATTAGGAATAATTATCACTTGCTCTGTATCTATTATTTATGTCATTAAAAGTACCATGTTGATTCTTTGGGTAAGCTGTGTTTTATTGGGACTCTAAAATCTGGTCCTGCATTTGACTTTTTCATATGCCAGTAACATGATTGTCAGTTCTCAACTTAGAGAGAGAGACATCGTTCCCACCTGGAATCAATTTTTTCCCCCTTTTCTTTTGGAATGAATATCCTAGTTACAAGTTCCCCACAACCAGAACCTTTACCCATAGCCATTTAAGACTGCTGATAAACAAAAAGTAGAACTCTATTATAGAGACCTCATGTCAGTGTCCTTTGCAGTTCTGATTAGTCCCAGTAATTACCTTGGACCTTTCATCGCTGAGAGGGTGATGTCTACCCCATGTTAGAGTGTGTGGGGCAGTGAGCTCTAGGCACTGGACTAAGGTGCTCCCAAGTCTTCACATCTGCAAGAAAATCACTGCATGATTCTCACCTTCCCTCTACGTCTTTGGTTTTGACAAATTATCTGGAAAAAACAGAGGACGTTATTACATTGCATACACGTGGAACATGAAACTTTTCCCCCACAAGAGTTTGAATAAAAACTTTTAACTTATATTAAGTGCATTGGATTAAATGTCAAGTGTCAAATGTTGATGTTTTCTCTGCCCAGTATATCTACCTTTACCTTGAAATGTATCCAAGGTATAGATAGTGCTTATGGTGCTACATAGTTCACTTTAAAATAAACTTGAACGTCACGCTACCATACTTCATCATGACCAACTGTCATGACTGTGTCATGACCAATATGTCATGATTAGCTGTTATGATTAAATAACAATTTAATCAGACACTCACATGGTCCCGCTTGGGGGTAAGCTAAGAAAGGTAATTGGCACATAGAAATTCAAGGGGAACATTGTTCCAAATGGGGGGGGGGCGGTTATTATTATTAAACCTTTGGTTTACAAGATTCTCAAAGTTTTAGCCCACAGGGCCATGGTGGCAGTGTTCTGTTTCACTTCTTTAAGCTTGATGCTTAGTTGTATCATAGTATAGCTGTCAGATGTTGCTTTAAAAGTCCTTAAGAGATTTGATTATCTTTCAAAGGCATGCTTTTTCTGCTCAGACCTCATTTTTGTTATATTACATGGGGGTACTTTCTTCAAATAGTATTTAATCTTATTATGGATTAATATTTCTGATACTATGATTTTTTACTTTCCAAAACATAGCAGCCTTCAGAACAATCTAGTAAAAACCTATTGCAGTGAACTCTAAAACTGTTTTCATTGTACTTGAGAAATGAAAGGCTTTTGAGGTAAGCTAAGATAGACCATCTCTGTTATCACAGTCTTTCCTCTCATTATTTTTTATATAGATAGGTGTTCTCCATTCTGCCTCCTCTTCTGGCCACTGTTCTTGGTATCTCTGACCAAGGTTATATTCATATCTTAAGCAGAAGCCTGTCAGGCACATGAACTTGACAGTCTACTATAACCTCTGGCCTCTACCCAACATTAAGATGTCAACAATTTGAATTGAGGTTCCTAATATGAAAATTATGTCCATATATTGATTAGGACATGTTAGCTTTTTGAATGTGGATATACGGATGAGTTCTGATTTCAGGAAATGTCATCACAGTAACATCTTTAATCATTAATATTGAATAGTTCTGCATATCTTTAAATGTGCCATAGTGATGATAAACACTGATAAATTGATAAACAGAATCTTCCACAGTGGTTTATGAAATGTAAAATGGCACTTATTATTAATGTATTATTTATGATTCACAGACAGGGTGATGATGCATCATCCCTTGTTACTATCTACTATTAGCAGATATTACTAAAATAGTAATACCTACTCTTCTGCCTGTGTAAGCAGCTCTTTAGACAAATTACACATTGATTGCTAAGAATTCAAGCTTTTCAGTGTCTGGCCAAGGCAAAATTCCACCTCAGAATTAAACAGAATCAAGAGGAACTGCAGACCCTGAAAAGTAATTTACAAGATTAGGAAAACTGTTGCACTATGAGGATATATTTATGCTTAGTTCTTTTAGCTTATTGAACAAGAATTTGTTAGGCACCTGCTAATTGCTAGGTTAGGATCTGAAGGAGGAAGAGGAAGTAGACACTAGTGTAAAGTGCAGCTTAGGGGCTCAAACAAGATAAAAACAATAAAAATTCATTTGATTTTAGGGACCTAAGAAGAGTGGTTGGAGAACCTGATGGTGGGTAGGGTAGCGGGGGAGGGGGGGGGCAGAAGCAGTGTGAGGTGAGTTGAAGTGTGGTTACCATTTTAGAAAGTAGACACTTTTTCTCCACACATCTGAGAAATTTGACTTTTAAGAGGAGAAAAGAAGGGAGGGGCGCCTGGGTCGCTCGGTCGGTTAAGCGTCAGACTTCGGCTCAGGTCATGATCTCACGGTTTGTGGGTTCAAGCCCCGCTTCCGGCTCTGTGCTGACAGCTCAGAGCCTGGAGCCTGCTTCGGATTCTGTGTCTCCCTCTCTCTCTGCCCCTCCCTTGCTCACACTCTGTCTCTGTCTCTCAAAAATAAATAAAAACATTTTTAAAAAAGAGGAGAAAATTATGACAACTAGAGGGGTGGTTTGCTTTGTTTAAGACAGGATGTATTTGGAAAGTATTTCAGTTTTGATGCTTAAAGAGTTAAAGAGTTTGATGGTGCACAAACAAAGAAAGAGAACCATATAGTTAGGTTTCTCAGACCACCCCGGGCACTCTGGCCTTGGATCAGAGAGGAGCTAGGAGTCCTCCCTTAAAACAGAGTGTATGGAAGATGGGTGGGCAGGAATGTTTCTAAACTGCAAAGCTTTCTATTCACAAAGAACTAGGAACTTTGTCTTGTAATGCGAATCACAAGCTCCTTTCTTTAAATCAAATGTAGTAGCTTAGTTTCCTAGTACTTTTGATCTGTTCTTTATCTGCCATGCAAAGAAAGGCTATTATGCCTCCTAATCATCTCTCAGCAGTTATCAAAAAGTAACAAATTTTTGAAGGTACTTTACAAAACTAAAGTATTTTAAAATGCTAAGTACTTGAATAATCGTTCATCTTAACCTCATAACTTGGGAGCCATTTTGCTCCCAATTTAGTATGGATTTTATGATCCAGAGCTGTTATTTTCTTTTCTATTGCTTTTAACTTTCTGATTTTCACTTACCTTCTTTGGTGGATTTTTGCTAGTTCAGCAATAGTAATTACTATTGAATTATTTCTTGTAGATAAAGCAGAAATAATATGAAACCAAATTTTCTGGCATAAGTAAAGTATCTTTTGGTTTACTGTGAAAATTCTCATTTTCTGTGTAACAGAAGATAAAATTTTAGACTTAGCGTAATACCTTGTACATTCAATCATTTGAGACATCTTAGATTTTGAGGAAATTGTGTTATTTAAGGAAGCTACCTAATCATTCTGAACTTCATTAATCTTATCTATAAGGTCAGAATAATGCCTCTTTCCAGGTTTTCTGTCCCATTTCAGAGAATTATTATGAAATCCATCTGATATAATGTCTGTACATATGTGTTGTAAAGTGTAAAATATTTTAAAATGAAGAATACTAGATCTCAGGCTCTCCCGGCCAATTATAAGCTCCCCTTTAACTCGAAAGCTCACTTGAATAAACGTGCTAAGAAATGAACACAGCTAGCATAGGGCTTTCATTTCCTGCTTAAGCGTCACTGACTCACAAGTCTCTCTGCTAATCTACATCTGATTATAAAATCTCTAAGAAACTGTCTCTTTCTGAGGAAGAAAAATTATTGCAGCTGATAAAGTATGTATCTCTGTATAGTGTAATGTTTCAACGTGCCAGCTCTGAAATTAGGCTGCCTTGGATTCAAATCCTGGCCATGCTTTTTAGGAGCTAAATGTCTTGGGTAAGTTAAAGTTCTTGGTGCCTCTGAAAATTTTAACTCAGAAAAATGGTGGTATTAATAATACAATTTCACAGAGCAATTATCCATTAAATGAGATAACACCATAGTGTCTGCCAGTGCTGTGCACTCAATAGATGTTAGCTATTATGTATATGAAAGTTATAGTAATATGAGTCAATGTGTAAAATAATATTACTTGTAAAATAAGTACCTTCAAAAGATTAAATTTTAAACAGCTGAGTACTGACCAGATCTTTTCATTTAAGTAGCTTCACCCATGGGATTTTAAATACCTTCGGAGAAACATTTTCTCTCTTTGAATCATTATAATAGCTTACTTTTGGGGGTGCCAGATTTACACCGAATAAGTAGTTTTCCACCTACCTGTAGCCCAGAAATGGTAGTGGTGATTCTTTCTTTAACCAAAAAAGATTTTGAAATACTGTATACTATGCTTTAAAAAAAAAAAAAAAAAAAAATTGGAAGCAGGTCTCTGCTCTAAAAAGGCAGAAAACCTGTGGTGCCAAATCTGGCCACTAGAGGGTGCCGATAGCCAGCGACCTAGCCCTTCCTTAGAGCCTGAGATCTTGCCCTTGTGAGGGGTTCAGGAACTGCCACTGATCATTATCGGTGGAACTCAGTGGTGTCATGCTTTCTCAGTTCCAATCACCATTGATCTGATAGTGGCCCATCTGCCTTCTCAGGGACCAGGGATTGAACTGGAAGCCTATTCCCCTCCTTTGTAAGCCTGTTAACGCTGAGCCAATCGAGCTTTTCATATTACCCCTGCCCTTTTCAGAAGAAGCTCACCCATTCAGAAATCACGGTGATTACAATTCAGTTAATTTAGGAGGATTCAATTTTATTCTATCCTACTGCTTCCACTTTTGCTGCTCTCAGTTATCCTATAAGTTAATTTCTTAACGGGATTTAAGAGACTTTACAAAATAGTTACCAGTTATTCAATACTTCATCATTCTGCAAAGTTAAAAACCCACTACTTAAAAATCAATAAACAGTGCCTTCTTTTTTATCCTCAGAGCAAAGATTTGGCAGGTGATAGGGAAACCTCCACTGCTGTTGACCTAGCAAAACTACCCAGCAGGAAATCTGCCCTCTTTATTATTAGTTGGTATAATTCAGGATGACATTCATTAAGAGTCAGTAAAAAACAAAATTTGTAGCGATTGAAAAACTATAGAAAACGAGGAGATAGCTAACAGAATCTGTCACAGCCTGAGTATTTTAGAGTCCTCTCTCCCTTCCTTGGATAACATAGTCCAGCACAGTCAGCTGTTCTGACTGTCAGGTGGGCTAAGAGAGTGAGGGTGGTCTACGTAGAAGGCTCTGGAATGAGTAGAGGTGAGAGGAGCTCGTGAGCTTATGTCTGAGGAGGGGCCAGTGCCTGTGTGTCCCCACGGGGTGACCAGGAGAGATATGCGGTTTGGAGTGGATGTCATGGGAACCCAAAAGTGGACAGTGTTGTGTAGACCAGATTGCAGTATTTGCAGTGTTTTAGTCAGTTTGAAGGTAATTCCTTTGCATGCAGTGTCTTTCAAAATGACTTCCTCCTGCTCTGAATCTAATGAGGCAAAGGAAATTTCACTAATAATATTTTTGTGTAAGAATGCTTTGGAGAATTCCAAAGGTCTGTTAGGTCATTTCTTAAGGATTGGGAGTTACGTGATATTGTATGCTAATACAAAAAAAATTTCAGGATAACCACCATGGATTAGCTACTCTTTGAATAACAGCATGTGCCAGTCACTTGCTAAAAACATTTTCTAGAAAGTTCCTCAAGAGCACATTGAATTTAACAGCCATATACTTTTTAGTTACTTTTCCACAGGAAGTAAACCAACAGTCTTTCATTTGATAAGGAACTAAAGATAGATTTTTCCTTTTATTCTGATTAAAATTGGGCCTTTTAAGGCTGAGGTGAAATCTATCCTGAAAACTGAAATGTTAAGATTTACTAGCAAAACTACTTTATATTAAGCACATTATTCAAGCCCGAGCTCACCTCCTGATCCCCATGTTTCCATTAGTGACCACAATCTCCTGGCTTCCCAGGAGATGCACAGTGAGATTGGCCAGTCGAGGTGAGTCCCTCCGCATCAGGTGCTTGCTTCTGCTCCGATGTCCTCATTGCATTAGTGGCTCACTCAGAAGTCAGGTGTTTGGCTCAAGGGAAGATCTCGCCAAATGTTTGCCTCTGCAAGAGGTGATAGCGATAGCTTGTTCCAAGCCCGTGCTGGAAAGTTCTGGGAACGTTTGGAAATGCGCTCATTTTACAAGGTGGTGTTACAAATACAAGTTTGATGCCATGTTCTCTATTAAATTAGTTGATACCAAAAATAATTTTTAAAAATTTAATTCGGTGCCATTCTCAGACCAAAAAAAAACCACAAAACAAACAAAAACTTCATGAAGAATTCATTTTACTGTAGTCCCCTAAGTGTAAAAATTTTACTTTGCTATAAATTTTTCCCCTTAAGCTATTTTGCTTGCAAATGATGCTGACATATTACTCTATCATCTTAATTTCCAGTGATTTATATATAATAGTTGTGCATCTAAGATGATGACATACCTCATAAACACTACTGTCCTCTCCCTACAGCAGAAAGTCGAAAGTCTGAAACCTTGCATTTGAAGGTTGATAACTCCCCCCGTAAGACATATTTAATTTAGCCAGTTTTATGTTCACTTAGTCTCACTTTCTATTTTCTTTTGTCTTAGATAAATAACATTTATGAACATATCTTAGAAGTTATTAATGGAAGGACAAGGGCAGAAGCTGTCATCTTCAGTTTTATTCAGTTAGTGGTTTTGCTTTGAAGTTTGCCTAAAACTGACTGTTATTAAAGTAGGCAAGGATTTTTTTTTCTGTTCTTTTAACCTTTCATAGGAGCCCTCTGATGCGTTTTTTACTTTTAAATCCCTGAACATCTTCCTGGAGTTTTAATTGAATCTGTGAATTTGTCTCTTAATATCTGGGAAGCTTAAAATACTGTTTCAGGGGCACCTGGGTGGCTCAGTCGGTTGAGCGTCCAACTTTAGCTCAGGTCATGATCTCACGGTTCGTGGGTTTGAGCCCCGCGTTGGGCTCTGTGCTGACAGCCAGCTCGGAGCCTGGAGCCTGTTTCAGATTCTGTGTCTCCCTCTCTCTCTGCCCCTCCCCCGCTCATGCTGTCTCTCTCTCAGAAATAAATAAAACATTAAAAAATAATAAAATACTGTTTCAGCCATAAATCATGCCAGTCTAAAAGTAATAATTACGTTAAATGTTATCTTTTTGGTAAATTTTGTTTTCTGAGGTTCATGTGACAAGTAAGGATGAGTAACTTTGATCCAAATTTATCTTTGCTAAGTTTTTAAAAATCTTTTGCCATATTTGAGTCCCTGTTATTTCATAAATAGCTGTCAGACCACGATTCCTCTTCTATGGTAGATGCCTCGAAACTAAGTCGGTGGTACCTGCTAATTTGTAGGTGCTGTTTCATTATTTTAAAAAAACTATATTGCCGGGGTGCCTGGGTGGCCCCGTCGGTTAGGCGTCCGACTTCGGCTCAGGTCATGATATCACAGTTCCTGAGTTCGAGCCCCATATCAGGCTCTGTGCTGACAGCTCAGAGCCTGGAGCCTGCTTCGGGTTCTGTGTCTCCCTTCCTCTCTGCCCCTCTCCTCTTCCTGCTCGCTCACTCGCTCTCTCTCTCTCTCAAAAATAAGTAAATATTTAAAACAATATATTGCAAACTGAGTTTCATGGTTTGTGGTTCTCAGCTGACCTCTATTTAATTTAAAACTCTTTTTGTAGATTTGTCAAAGTAAAGTCTGCATCTTTATGATAGGAATATGGTCATAATTTACATGGTGAGAGTAGGTTTTGTGATACTGCTGCAGCGGCACATTGTACAAGTGGTTGTACTTGGTGGTGTTAGTAGGAACTCCACCCTCCCAGGCACTTCATTCAGTGCATGTTTGTCAAAAGAGTAAACTGTGCTATTTACTATCATTTGGAAGAAATTTTTTGACAGAGGCCATTTTTCTGGAAAAGAATGAGTCGGAATAAAAATAAATGTATCATCCAACTTGCGGAATAAACATGTAATGGAGCAGGAGACCGTCCCGTAGTGGAATAAACACAATATGCTGGGTAATACCCTGATTTTCCCAGATGCTCTTTTTCCTTTACTTAAGTTGTAAGTGCTCCTGCTTCGTAGCATGTGCGCGCGCACGTGCACACACGTCCACACACGCACATTTTTATTTTATTTATTTTATTTTTCTGGAGTTAACAGATATATGCCACAGTGTGGAAGGGGACTGTTCCTGTTACCACACACTAGCCACTAGAGTCCACAGCTGAAGACCGCAGTGCCCCACATTATGAGGAGAGCCACCAACAACGGAGGCCAGACCTCTCTCCGGGGTTTCCTAAGAGTCCTGCCATCTTTCATCCATTCAGTAAATATCGATTAGGTGCCTGTTCCAGGGAGTGTTGTTCTAGGCACTGGGGATGCAGCTGTTGAGAAAGTCCCTATCCGTATGGAACTCACAATCCAGTGGTCTAGTGGAAGAAGAAAGTAGCTCTTTTCTTGCTTAGATTAAAGTCAGGGGTGGAGGGATGTCTTCCAGAGAGCCAGTCACCAATTGGCGGTGCCTGCAGGAAAGGGAGTATCCCAGCCAGCTTCTTGCTAAGCTGGTCAAACCAGCAAACCCACTGATGTGCCACTAGAGCAGAACTCAGTGAGGGAAGTGCCAGGGAGTCTGGGGGGCAGATTAACATAAACATAAAGAAAAGATGCCTGGAAAAAGAGAAGACATCCATTTCTCTCCCAAAGACTTCTGTAAGTAGGCGACTTCCGTAGGTGGAGCCAAGGCCTGCCGGAGGACTGGGGTCATGGTGGAGTGTGCTAGGAAAGAAGAGCCTATGGGACCTCTCCCCTTCTTGGGTGCTGGTGGCCCCTGGAAATTTGAGAACACCCTCTGTAATCTCTGTGGCTCTGGAAATGGAGGTCAGATACCATAATGCTGCCCAGGGGGCTTGCAAGCCGCAGGAGAAAGTACCTCACCCAGAGAGCTGCTCTCCAGCAGGGGTGAGCACAAGAGTAATGCTGACCCACCACATCAGGAAAGCCACACACACCTCTTCTGCACAGACCGTCCGTAATCCACCAAACCGGAACAGGACTGAAACCTCCTTCCACTGACAAGTAACCATTTCCATCGCAGGATCCTGGTTTCCTTCCCAGCTCCCAGCACCAGAGGAGCTACAACTTGAAAAGAGATGGGAAGAAGGTTCTAGATGCAGGCAGCATCTCTTCCCCCTGCATGCCTCTTGGTCTGTGCAAGCCCCTACTGAGGGAAGAAACAAAGTCTATCATTAATATGACATTGAAGTTTATAATTAGTCTGGACTTGTAATAACTAAAAGTGACCAGAAATCAGTGAGCTCTGGCCAAGATTCCTGAAGGGACGTGTCAGGGAAATTTGGCATAGCACAGCTGAAAAAGTATGATTGGAGAAAAATGAAACTTGTATGTAATGGTTATACAAAGATTTGACTGCCCAATAAACTAGTTGCAGATATATTTTAAGGACTTTGTAAAAAATTTTTTAATTAAAAAAAAATCTATGTTTATTTATTTTTGAGATAGAGAGAGCACAAGTTGGGGAGGGGAAGAGAGAAAGAGAGACAGAACCCCAAGCAGGCCCCACACCATCGGTGCGGACATGGGGCTTGACCCCACAAACTGCGAGACCATGACCCGAGCCCAGATGAAGAGTCAGCCACTTAACTGACCGCACCACCCAGCCGCCCCAAAGACTGTTTTTGTAAATGTTTACTATCTTTCATACTAGTCATAAAGTTCATTTTTCAAGAAATAAAATATATGAACAAAGTTAATCAATCAATTTGTTAATCTCATTTATGGCTTAATCAATGTTTTAAGATATTCAAAGTATTAAACAGAATCACTAAGAGAAAGGCCTCAAAGCTAATAGAGCTTCTTCATTGGGCCCTTACTACATCTGGAAAGATTTAATTAGTAATTTGGTTGGTTTTTGTTTTAACATTTATTTATTTTTGAGAGACAGAGTGAGTATGAGCAGGGAGGGCCAGAGAGAGAGGGAGACACAGAATCTGAAGCAGGGTCTAGGCTCTGAGCTGTCAGCACAGAGCCCGATGCAATGCTCGAACTCAGGACCGAGAGATCATAACCTGAGCCGAAGTTGATCGCTTAACCGACTGAGCCACCCAGGCACCCCAGTAATTTGGTTTTAAGTTACTCACATTTTGTTATGTTGGGCCTAGAATTTTAGAGCCACTCACAGTATAACAGAGCTATACATGAATGAACTCCTCCCCGATATTTTTACCAGGAAAACTACTGCTAGAAACTGAAAAGCATAGAAGAAATGGGTGTTCAGCCACCATCAAGAAATGCACCTGAAGTGTCGTCATTCCTTTTTCACAAAGGGAGCTCCCCACAATTTCTCCAGGTCAGGGTGATGGTCAGGATGCTCACCAGCTCGCAGCTCGTTAGAAGATCTCAGCTGAACGCAATACCAAAGCAGCGAGCAGTCGGTCCGAATGGGCACAAGCCAAGTCTTGCTTCTGGGTCAAGGGGACATGTCTTGTTGATTTTGTCTTGGCATTTCTCTTACCGATAAAATTATGGCCTCTATCCCACAACACTCTGTAGAAATGTGTTTATTTTGATAGAGCACTGATTAAATTAAAAATGCTTAAACATATCACGTATTTCATAAGGCCAATTATAGCTGAAATACAACAATAACTTATAAATAAAATACTCCAGTAAGAGGAAGGGTGAGATTTTTAAAAGAGTGTTTCCCTACTTTTAATCTCTAAACAATCTGTCAGGAATTGTTTTCTGTGATGTCTGGATTTTGAAGTGCGTGTAGATCTTGGGAGACCTAAGAAGCAGCTCTTAGTAGGTTCCAATCCCAACTTCTGTTAGTGGGATTGACGTGGGCTATGAGTGGCTACATGAACACGTCTAGCTGGGTGACCTGTGGTGGGTCACTTGGGCTCTCTGGGGGTCCTGATCTATAAAATAGGGTTAAGAATATCCACCCCATGGGGCGCCTGGGTGGCTTAGTTGGTTAAGCGTCCGACTTTCGCTTAGGTCATGATCTCGCGGTTCATGGGTTCGAGCCCCGCGTCGGGCTCTGTGCTGACTGCCAGCTCAGAGCCTGGAGCCTGTTTCAGTCTGTGACTCCCTCTCTCTCTGACCCTCCCCTGCTCACGCTGTCTCTCTCTCTCCTAGAAATAAATAAAAAAACATTAAAAAAAATTTAAAAAAAAAAAAAAAGAATATCCACCCCATGAGGTAATTGCTAGGATGAAATGACTTAATGCCCGGGGCCTCTGCACGGTGTCTGACACATTGTAAATGATTAGTAGTCGTCACTTCCCCCTTCTCCTCCACTGAGATCCATAAGGAGTGGTTTTCTCCCTTTTCTGTGGGAATGAAAATAAAATCTAAATGTCTTAAATTTACTTTAGATGCTCTGATACTAAACAGATGCTTTGTGGCAGTTTCTAGTTAGGGAATATTTATAGTCCATCTAGTCAATCAGCTGTAGACGAGGGCCACTCAGCTCAAACAAGGTTACATGTAATTCTCTATCCAAGTAGGTAAATAGTGTCTGTTTTGGGAAGAAGGCTCTGCTAGCAGATTAATGTTAATATAGCTTTTAAGGGCATATTTTACAAAGGATTTGCAGAGAGGAATTCCATTTTAGTTCTGTAGCATGGCAAGTATGAAATTATCACAGTCTTCATTATTTTCATAAATGTGTATTTTAAATGTATACGTATGTCTTTCTTTAACAGGCTTCATACTAGTTTGGATTGACTTGAGAGTTCATGTATTCTTCTCAATCCAGAAATTAAATCAGGAAATAAATGCCTTAATATATCGATATTTTAATTGTTTTTTAACAAGTGTCCTACCTATTATCCCTGTTGTTCAGTCTTACAGAAGAAGACCAACCCCTTGCCTGTTTTTGTATATATATCTAAACTAATCAGTGGACTTGACTGATTTGTGCTTGTATTTTGGTGCATTTCCCACTCTCACTGTTAGCAAAATGAGTGTGGCCACATCCATGAACAGTGTTTTGTAAAAGCAAACCAGATTCTGTTCAACACAGTAAAAATCTGAGCTACAGTAGAATATTCGGGGGAAAAGGAGTATGCTGCTCCGGGCCACAAACAACTCAGAGCAGTCCGAGGCATGCCCTGGTCAATCTTACAAAATGCTATAGGCAATTCAGCATCAAAATTGCCATAGAAAATTATTGTTGTTAGCCATTCTGTTGATAGTTCATTTTGTTAGAATTGCTAGCAGATGGGAAAATAGATGAGTCAGGATACAGTATTAACAATCCATATTTTTTTAATCACAAGCCACTAATAAGGTCTGTAGCATCTGTGAGATTTATTTAAACAGTTGCTAGGAAGAGTTTGTTTTCCCAGTAAACACAGCAAACCTTGTACAGGATTTTCTTGATTGACTATTTAACTAAATGTGTTAACATTAACATATAAGGCCACTTGCTTTGTTGTGACAGTGTTCTGTTTATTTTGACAGACTGATTATACCAGCAACTCGTGGACCCATTAAGTCTTGAATGTTATCACATTTATGCATTTTAAAACTTCATAATCTTATTTCTGCTATTTTTTGATAGTAAGACTTTTTAAAAATCCTCTTATGTAAGTAGGACTGTTTTTGACAAAATAATACAAAAATCTAAGTGTTTTCCTCAGAGAGCTCTTAAGATGATATTATTTTAGAAAGTAATTCACTCATCATTTGAATGCAATGTATTAGGTTTTTATAGTAGGTTGGATATATAAACTTGTAGAAAGTTCTGACATTACTGACAACTCTTCTTGATCAGTAACTAGAAACTTTTCTTGTTCTCATAGAGTTCAGAAGTAATTCTAACGATTAAAAGTATGAACTATCAAAATGATCAACTTATAAGATTTAATCTTATCTTCCATCTTCTCACATCACTGCACTGTCTGTGCCCTTGCATGAGGCAGGAGCTAGTAAGTGAGCTGTTAATTTGCTTATCATTTATTTGGATTTTCTTTATCTTTTTTAAGGGATACTGAGAAATACGGTTTTATTGGATAGTGATCTGTAATCTCCTTACCCTCCTGGATGGAATGTGATAATCCAGGACTATTAGTAACAAAATGGGCTGTTCAGTCAGGCCATCACTGATGTACCAAACTATACCAGTTTTCAAACAGATGTTGACCTCTATTGAAAAGTAGCTTTGACTTTTCATTTAACTTAAAAACAATCCATCTGCTCATCTAATTATTGTTTAAAAGTTAGGGTTTTTATTTAAACACTTTCACTTGTTTTAAACAACCTTTTTATGAGGTGGGAAATCCTAGTCTACCAAGTGACCTGAAACTGAAAGAAAATGGCAATTCTACCTTTTGCTGAATTTCTGCAGTTTCTTTCATTGTAAAAAACTATTTTACAAACATGTCCTATGCAGGATTTTCTCTTCACTAGCCTTCATCACTGAATACTTAAAAAGCCGTTTTCCCTTTCAGCTCAGGTTAAAGACCCTGGAAATTTCTTAGCACCACACCCTTCCCACCCATGGTGTCTTAACATTTTGAATCTAGCACTCTGGCGCTCTAGCAGTGCTAGATTCAGAATATACAACTTGGGCGCCTAGGTGGCTCAGTCAGTTAAGCGTCTGACTTCGGCTCAGGTCATGATCTCATGGTTTGTGAGTTTGAACCCCACATTGGATTCTGTGCTGACAGTTTAGAACCTGGAGCCTGCTTCAGATTCTGTGTCTCCCTCTCTCTCTGCCCTTCCCCCACTCATGTGTTCTCTCTCTCCCCCTCTCAAAAATAAACAAGCATTAAAAATATATATATCAAACTTACTATAATGAAAAAAAATGCATTGACCTCGAGATCAGATTCTATCTCTGCCATCAATTTTGAGTAAGCTGGCTTCCATTTTCTCACCCAAAATAAGGAAGCTAGAATAGATCATTTCTGACATTTTTGTTTACAGTAAGATTGTGTGAGGTTTAACTCATAGCCCAACCTTATAGTTTATGCTTTTAAGTAAACAGTGGTTTGCTCATATGCAATGGTGTTTAATAATCCCAGGTTCACAAAGTGTTTCTCTGAGGCTCATATGATTCAATTTTTCTGACCTCAGTTTAAACTCTTTTTATGGAAATTGACTTTATTCTCTGTCCTTAATATGTCTTGCCCCCTGATACTTGTCATTTCAAATGTTCAAGAGAAGCAGAAATTCTTGGGAATAGAAAAACATGCCTTGGGGAATAAGACAATATTGTCCTGAAACTTATCTCCTTTTCTGTGACTGGGCATTTGAAGAGGTTCTGTGTTTGCTTATAAGCCCTTCCTGATACTGCATGTCGACTCATTTAGTCACTTAATCAGGTTGTATATCCTTGATGTTTATAACAATTGTCAAACTACAATTTTCTCTCAGAATGTTAAGATCTAAAAATCTAAGAATCACTGTTAGCTGTGCAAGTTCTGTGTTCCCATTAAATTCAAAACCAAATTTTATTAAATAGAAATAGCTTACAACATATAAAAGCCATTCCTAGATGAGTTATTCATTTTTGTACATTTGTTCACATACAGTCAAAGCCACAACGTATGCATAACCTAAGATGCTCTTCACTGACTTCACTTACAGAGCCCTAAACTGACAACTATGGTTTACTCTGCATTTATTTTGGAATTAGCCATCTGGCAGATGGCTGCGGTAATATAGCTACTTTGTGTTCCTTGTATTGTAGAAAGATGGCTCGTAAGTAACATTTCTTTGCTATATTTAAAAATATATACGTTCAAGTTAATTTACCACAAGCTCTGTTGATCCATAAACATAAAAATTCTGAAGTGATTTCCCTTCCGTTCTATGAAGATTTTCAAGAAAGCTAATTTTAGTGAATGAAACTCTTGTCACAGTAATGTCGATAATAATTCAGGAAGCTCAACTTTTCCTTCTTGTATTATCTTCATTGGCCTCCAAAATTGTTTTAATTTTGGATTAGCATTTTAAAAGGGTGATAGTGGGATGGTTTAATATTATAGGGCCATGTTTGTCATTATGAGTCGCCATAAAATTTTATCTGTTTTGTGACCCTATTTACTACTAAGCCATCGAGCAGTAGTAGTGCTTTCCAAGAAATTGGGAACGCTGGTCCTGCCCCATTTCCCCCAACCCCCAATCATCTTCATGCCTGTGAGATGCTTGGTAGTAGCTACAGAAATGCAGAGTGCTAAATATATTTTATTAGGACTTAATCATAAGTCAAAACTCAGCCAGAAGTTCATGTCTAGAATCATACCCACTGTAGAAAAGGTGAAAAGTTCTACAAGTTGGCTTCACATTTTTTTTTTTTTTTTTTGTCTAGATGACACCACAATCCAGTTACTTAGAAATCTACCGATATTTCTCTTCTATTAACAAAACGAGAAGAGCCTCTGACCACAAATGCTGAAGTTGGGGAATTATTTTCTGTTGGATACCTAGGTCATAAGATCAAGGAGAAAACCTTGTCTGGATGATCTGATCCTCATCAAGGAGCCTTGGGTATAGCCTGAATTCTGATGGCTCCCTAAATCAGTAGCTTTAATCTCTCTCCTGAACTCCAAAACTCCAAGTTATAATCTATATCTAATGTCTCCACCTTGTTCATATGTCAAACACTGCAGGACTAAAACTCCATTTGATTTACTCCCCTACCTTATTAATGATAACCCTGGGGCACCTGGGTGGCTCAGTCGGTTAAGCATCCGACTTCAGCTCAGGTCATGATCTCATGGTTCGTGGGTTCGAGCCCCGCGTCGGGCTCTGTGCCGACAGCTAGCTCAGAGCCTGGAGCCTGTTTCAGATTCTGTATCCCCCTCTCTCTCTAACCCTCCCCTGCTCACGCTGTCTCTCCCTCTCTCTCAGAAATAAATAAAACATTAAAAAAAAAAAAATGATAACCCTACCCCGTCACCCTAGCTAGAAGCCAGAATCATCCTAGCCTCCTTCTTCCTGACCCTTCATAATCAGCCAGTCAACAAAGAAAGCCCTATCAGTTCCATTGTCAAGTCTCTCAGATCCCTCCCTTCTCCATCTCTACTTCCTTTTTCCTGGTCCACACCTCATCCTTTCACTAGACTGTTGCAGTAACCTGCTGACAGGCCTTCCTGCCTCCATTTCCCCTATGATATTCCATTGTCTATACCTGCTAGTAGATGTATTTTTCTGTCTCCTATATGATCATGTCACCAGTTATGTTCACAATTATCTAGCATTTCCTTCTTGGCTACAGAAAGTTTGTGCAACGTGCTTAAAGGCCTCCCTTCTCCTTCCATCTCCTCTCCTGACCCCTCCCCCCATGGATCCGCCCTACATCCCAGCAGCCAGCTGAGGTCTCCAAAGGTACTGGCATTTGGGCACCTTATATGTTTCTGCTCATTCTTCTTCCCTTCTGCCCTGTCCTTTTCCCATCTTCTCAGCTTGCCCATCCTTCAGTCAATTAGCTGTGCATGGACCTGTGTTGGCAGCTAGATTGCAAGTTCTCCGTGGGAGGTAGAGTGTTCTATTCATCTCTGTATCCACGTGCTTGGTCCATAGAAAATATCAATAAATATTTTAATAAATGACTACTCTGGAGTTCTCTGACAGCCCACCTGCAAACGTAACTATATATGTTTCTTACATAGACGTCAGAATTTCCTGAAACCTCAACCTTACAGAGCCACAAATCTGAAATCAGATGTTTTAAAAAACAAAAACACTAGAAACAGGTGTTCCAAGCTTCAGCACTAAAACCATGCTCGGTCTTTCCTAAAACAGCCTCAGGCCTTCATTTCATGTGTTTATTCCTATTTAGTGTAATGCTTTGTAGGATTGCTTAATCACTTTTCTGGTTCCCAATAGATGAACAAATGCCATAAAGAGAGAATGATGTATGTCTAACGAGGGTCTTATGGAAAGGAGCTGATAGCTTTCTCTCAAATGAAGATAAAAAGCCAAAACGGAGAGAGAATAGATAGATTAGACATAGAAATTAATAATGGTGATTCATCATCAAGGAAAGGTTGCTTTAAGTCCTCTGTCCTCTGCTTTAGAAGCCAGCATAGTCTGTAAAGTACTTTATATAAAGATTGTCTCTTCCAAATGGTTGAAACAAAGTTTTTATCACCTAAAAAACCAAGCTTTAGATACTTCATAAATTTTCTTATATGGACCATCTAATCTCCTAACAGTCCCGGATAAAGGTTCTCCAACTTCACAGACACCTGTTTGTCACACGTTTTTCATACTGAAAATATACAAGCCTATTAGAGGAGGAAAACTTTCTTCTAAGAAGCTTCTTTCTCTGAATTTAGTCCATTACTGTAATATAATATTTATAAACTGTTGGTAATTTGCCCCAGTAAGGTAGTATAAGATACTTACAGGAATATCTTACTGCAAAAATTGTTTGTTTTGTTTTGATGCTATTTCTCCTGATCTTAGATTAACCCATTCCTTCGAGTCTTTTTTTTTTTCTGTACCTCTGTTTACCCCCCTCATGCCATGATATTTAGCAGTGTCTAAGTGTGTTTACAGTCTCTAAAGCTTAAATATTTCCCAATTCCAATTGACATGGAGGCATGAAACCCATGCATAAAAATCAATTATGAAATAATAAATGACCTTAGAATCAAATACTGAATTGTGTTGTTTAAATTATGAATGTTATATTGAAATTCAGAGACGGGAAGATTAGTGTGGACTGAAAAAGAGACAAAGTGAAATTGGATCTCATGTTGACAGCACCCAGATGTGTCTTTCTTGGGGAGACAAGGCTGTGTATGGTCTCTATTGGTTCTTCATTCCCCCCCCCCAGCCACCTGTTCATACAGCTCAGAAAGTTCTGAGGTCCCATCTTGGCTTATTCTTTATCATCCTAGAGATTTGAACATATTTGGCCATATAATAGTGGCGTGATTAATATTTGGATTAAAAATTAATAAAGAATATGATATAATAGAATACATTATATGTAAATGCATATAATGGTGTGATATAGTAAGGTAGCTTTGTTTTATGATAGGGCATATTGTATATATATTATATTGTGTGTGCATATGTATATATACACATGCACACATACACACACATATATATATGCACACACCAGAACTTTCCATACACCAAGGCAAGTGGTACTCACCTTCAGAGTCATCATCTGGGAGCCCACATACTCTTTCCCGTAACACTGTCATGCCTATATTTTTGGAACTCCTCTTTTGAATTTCCTTCAGAGTCTGTGACTCATCCTTTTCAGTATCCTCAGTGGTGACAAACCTTTTCAGTGAGGATGGATTTTTTTTGAACCAAGAGTAATTTAGGGCCAGGTAAGGTGAGGAAAGTGGAGGATCAAGCTGAAAAATACTATTTTTGGCTAACAGTGACATGTTGACTATAAAGTCAACGAGACTTTATAAGTATAAGACTATATAAGTAAGTTACTATATAATCTTTTATAAGACTATAAAGTAACGAGAGCACTTTCTGATTTGGCTCATAAAATAACCAAAAACAGTTCTCTTATTAAAACAAAAAATTGCTGCAAGTTTTATCACATTGAGACCAAGTCTGAATTACTCTCATGGAATTTTCCTGCTCTAGAGCAGATCATGATTCCCTAACGTCCAAACCCTGCTTTGCCTGCTTGGGACCCGCCAGCCCCTGCGTCTGCAGCAACCATAGTTCTTCCTCAACATGGCAGGGTTTCCTCCTCAAGGCCCTGCTCATCTCTGAGGCACCCCCTTTTTCAAGGACCAGCATGGTCCCTGCTCCCCTAAAAGGGATCTGCTTAGTGACGCTTCTCTCTTTTCATTGGGATTCTAATAAAAAAAAAAAAAAAAAAAAGAGCAAGAAGCAATAGATATTCTCCCCGAGGAAAATGTACACGTGAACATGCAAAATTTTGTACATGAGAAGCTTATTCATGGACTTCAGAACCTCTCACTGCAATCAATCTGTACTATATGCAGTAGGGTCTTGTGTCAGTCCCAAATGTTTCTAGTTGCTGATCTTACCCTTCTAACTAATATACAAGTTTCTTTCTTTCGTCTTTCTTTCTTTCTTTTTCTTTTCTTCTTTTTTTTTTTTTTTTTTTTTGAGAGAGAGAGTGCAAGTTAAGGGAAAGGCAGAGTTGGAGGGGGAGAAAGAGAGAAAGAATCCCAAGCAGGCTCTGCACCACCAGCACAGAGCCTGATGTGGGGCCCAAACCCATGAACCGTGAGATCATGATCTGAACCAAAGTCAGATGCTTAACAGACTGAGCCACCCAGGTGCCCCAATTTGCAAGCTTCTTAAGGCATGGAAATAGTTCAGTGCTTCTTTGCTTTCCTTACAGCACCTACCTACCAAGATGCTGAATATGTAATAGCATTCTGTAAATCACTGTGGTTTAACAGATTTTTTTTTAAACCACCTATCTGCCACCCTTGCTATAATAGTTTCTGAATGAGACAGTTTTAGATTTTTTTTTTAATCTTAATAAGATAAAGCCCAAGTGTTAGGTTATATATTTCAGGGCATCCTAAAATACGTTTCTCAGGAGATAATCCATATCTTGCTGTTTTCACATATAAAACTTTTTTTATGTAGATTTATTTTTGAGAAAGAGACAGAGAAAGAGAGAGCGCATGAGTTGGGGAGGGGCAGAGAGAGAGGGAGACACAGAATCCGAAGCAGGCTCCAGGATCTAAGCTGTCAGCACAGAGCCTGACACAGGGCTCTAACCCACAAACCGCAAGATCATGACCTGAGCCAAGGTCAGACCCTTAACCGACCTAGCCACCCAGGTGCCCTGCTGTTTTCACATGTAAATAATTACAGTAAAGCTCAAGATGCCACAGATCCTGTTATGTAAAATGGATTTCATCCCCCTGACATGAGGCCTCTCACCTCCTGTTATACAGAAAACCAGTAAAGGATTGCTGGTGTTGTCTCCAGAAGTCAGTGTAATCGAACCGAATCACTATGGTCGAACTAGATCTTTAGTCAAATCATATCATTATTGTCAAGCTATAATGTAGATGGTGAAAATTTAATAGGCAGTTTATTCTCAAATTGGCCAAGCATGTCAGAATTTACTTGGCACTGTTATCTGTTATATCAGGCTTGGGATATTTTGAGGCATAAATTAAAACCCTTACTGTATCAAAATGTTTGGGATAAAAGTATTCTAGGTACTTTAATTTTCTGATTAACCAAGTACTTAAAAATTGAGCAGTTGGTAAAATGCAGACTAGGATGGGTAATTTAACCTGCATTCAGTCTCGTCCCATTCTTGGGGGGATCTCTGCAAGTGTTCACAATTACAGTAGTGCTCCGGAGCTGGTGGGGATGGGAGAGGTTGCAGCAGATATATCCAGAGCATATCCTGAAAGTCCGTGCATTGGCAGTGGTGGGTTTGTCTTTCTGCCCTTTAAAAAACTAATACTTTTCGTCTGCTTTTTCTCCTCGTTTTTCTTTCCTAAAAGCAGAGGTTTTTTATTGCTTTTGTTTGCAGAATTACTTAAGATTCTTACAAGGTGTGGCTTCTTGATTCTTCAGTGAAGGAATTCCTGTTTTAATTATTGAACCATATTTCAAAGACATCGAAGAGAGTTTGCTGAAATATTCATGCTAAAACCCATTAGATTTTAACCTATTGTAGATAAGTTTACTGCATTAATATCTTCACTTTTTTTCTGCTTCTAGTTAAAAAATTTAAGTTTAGAAGAACTACAGATGCGGTTAAAAGCACTGGACCCCATGATGGAACGAGAAATAGAAGAGCTTCGTCAAAGATACACTGCAAAAAGACAACCCATTCTGGATGCAATGGATGCGAAGAAAAGAAGGCAGCAAAACTTTTGAGTCTGATTTCTTCTCTGTTTGTTTCTATAACTATTCTGGAGACCAAGAAACCACTAAGAATCAAAGGAATATTATATATATATTTTTTAATCCCTAAGATTTGTGCTCTACAACTAGGCAACAGTCCAAAATCGATGATGGTACCTATCTAGTAAGTTTCCAAAGGGCAGAATTTACAACTGTAGCCACTATGTTTTCATTTTTAGATACTGAAAACAACAGAAAGGTATTCTTCTCTAGATCTGTCAGCTGCATACCAGCACTAAAACTGTGTTATAAAACGAAAGCTGTGTTCAGAGACCTTGAAAATCTGAAGCCATTGTTTAATTGTACAGCACTGAAGGGCTTTATGTTATGATATTCTTTATTCTTATTTCTAGTAGCTTATTTATTGTATCCCCTAGGTAAGCTTATTTATTTATGCTGTTTCACTTTGTTTTGTTTTTAAGGACAAGATCAGGATAGCTTTGGTGAAGGTAGGGCATATTAATAATAGATGATAATGTACAACCAAATTATACTTTCAGCAGGGAGCTGTGGGGGTACATTCCTTGATTTCCAGGATAGTTTTCCAATAGAAGCAAAGCAATAATAGCAATAGTACCCAAATGGGCCAGACATTTTTTATACTGAAGCAATAATTCCATTTTTACCTTCTGAAATTTTGTTTAAATGTTTTTATTCTTGATGTTTGGTACAAACAGAACTATACATATTTAGATGACACGGAGCTATAATGTTTAAAACCAAAGAAATCAATGGAACTCTTGCACAAAACAAGTGTGGTAAATATTTTAAAAGAAATAAATCCTTAAGACAAATGCAGTTTGTTCATGTTTCATGTTTCGTGTATAGGTTTGATAGCTAAACTGTATCAAACTGTAATGAGCTCATCAAATGTATTTCTGTGAAAATGTACTCAATTGTCATAGGACTTCTATGTTGATTTCATTTATTTCCTGGGAATTGGTAAACATCATGTGCCTGACAATAACAAAATAGCAGAAACATTTGTACTGAACTGTACAAGCCTTGGGGACTGAATAAAAAGATTAAAACCATTAAAAAGGAACTCATTTCTAAACTGAATGAAGGTTTGGGTGATTGAGCTGGGACCAGTCATATCCGAAGCTACATATGGCCATCTGACAATGTTTGTTCTTTTGTGTGTCTAATTACTATGTGTAAATCATTAAAGACAAATAAATTTTACTGTGCCACCCAGCTTATTTCATCTCTATATCTTTGCAAAAAACCCAGCACCTGGATTCTGCCTTTTCCTGGCAAGGCAGGTGTATTAGTGAGGACGGGCTGGCTGGTGGATAACAACCGCGAAACCTCAGTGGCTCAGCTGATTTCTCACTGGTGCTCCATGCCCACCCTAGCTTGGCAGGACACCCTGCTCCTGTCACCCTCACCCAGGGACCCCACCAATGGCGCCTTCTCCCTGTAACGTTAGTGGTCACCCCAGCAAGGGAAGGAGCACCGACAAGTCACACAAGCTCCAGCCATCAGCCGCGCATGTCAAGTTGGCCGCAACTAGTCACATGGCCACTCCTAATTTCAGGGGAGCAAGGAGATGCAACCTTACCATGTGCCTGGAGGGGAGAGAAGGGGAATGCCAGCAGGTTCACTAAGCCCCAGAGAAGGCATATCATCTCTGGAAAGCTGCTATTCCATTTTAAAATGGCAGATGTGCCCCAGGTAATGCCTTGAAGTAGCATTTACCTCTGCTCTGTTGAATCCTTATAGGTCACATAGAAATTAACAAGATTGTTAAAATAGTGGTAAGTATTGAAAGATGTCTAACAGTAATTAAAAATGAAGACGGGGGGCGCCTGGGTGGCTTAGTCGGTTAAGCGTCCGACTTTCGCTTAGGTCATGATCTCGCAGTTCGTGGGTTCGAGCCCCGCGTCGGGCTCTGTGCTGACTGCCGGCTCAGAGCCTGGAGCCTGTTTCAGAGTCTGTGATTCCCTCTTTCTCTGACCCTCCCCTGCTCACGCTGTCTCTCTCTCTCTCTCTCTCTCTCTCTCCTAGAAATAAATAAAACATTAAAAAAAAATTAAGACTGAATTTACAGCATCTGCCTCAGCTGTGTACTTATGGACTCTACTTGAGACAGTCCAACCAGTCAGTCCACTCAAGCACCCTACCATTTTTAGCCCTTTCTTAATTGTTTTTCTTTTCAGTAACCTAATACCCTGCCTCATTTGGTGGAATCAAACGACTTACTTGCTACCATCCAAGTAAAACCACCCACGTGAAATGTCAAGAAACCTATGAAGATGATTTCTCTCCAGTTTGCTAAATTAGAAAATGTATGCAAATTAATTCAATGAGGCCTGTTATCCACTCTTTCTAATTCAGTCTCAACAAGAATCCTCCTTTTAATAGTAAACATTGAATGTTCCAATCACATTTGTAATTTGTATATAAATAGGTTTTATATCCTGTTGTTATTTTTATTCTTTCTACACACACACACACACACACACTCAAGAGAATTATGAACAGTGAGCATATTTTTATTTTAGAGACTTAGGAAGCTCCAGAATATTTTAGGATAATCTTTTAAAATTCTTCCAATCTTCTCAGTCTCTGCCCCCCACTAATCAAAAAAAGGAACTTATGATAAGTTTTGAAGAACCAAAAGCCATGAAAGAAAGCTTCAAGTCTAGGTAAGCCTTGATTAATCATGATGCTGAGGAAACAGTTTTCTAGTTATTTTAATGAGTTTAAGAAGAAGCCTCTTATTATCTTAACCTTGGCTTCAGAGAACATTCCAAAAATAGGTAAGTGTACTTTATGCACACCCCCGTCCTTTCATAAACGCAGAATTGTAAATGTGATTGTAGCTAATGAGTGAAGATTTTGTCTTGCCGAAAAGCCAGCATCATTGTATATGTTCTTCTGTAGATGAGAAAGTTTTTTTCTTGGATTTGGATGACTCATTTTACAGATTTAGAATACATTTAGCTTATTTAAGCAGAAATAATTATATGTTCATAATATGAGCTAATTTGGTCAATATGAATTGGAGAGGAAAATATTTTTATTGGATTTCAAAATAATAACATCTATTATTTGGGACATTTACTGTTTGTCAGACACTAGGCTAAACAGCCTTACATACATGACTTACGTGCTTTTGTGTTTCTTTCCTTTGCTTATTTATCAAATCACATCCCCGAGGTTTAAGATCACTCTCTACTCACTGAAGGATACATAGCTTCTCTAGCAGAAATTCTATAATACATCAATAAAATGTTTTTAACTTAGTCACAGGAAATCTTTCCAAAGTACTGACACGTTAGCATTCAGTAAGAATGCTATTTTTGTTTCCTATCCTGTATGTTAAAGATTAATGATTAAAATAAATCCTGAGGGGTGCCTGGGTGGCTTAGTCGGTTAAGCGTCCGACTTTCACTTAGGTCATGATCTCGCGGTTCGTGGGTTCGAGCCCTGCGTCGGGCTCTGTGCTGACTGCCAGCTCAGAGCCTGGAGCCTGTTTCAGTCTGTGACTCCCTCTCTCTCTGACCCTCCCCTGCTCACGCTGTCTCTCTCTCTCTCTCTCTCCTAGAAATAAATAAAACATTAAAATAAAATAAAATAAATCCTGAAAATACTGATACAACACTCTAAATAGAACATCATTTCTTAAAAAAAAAAAAAAAAAGTAATAATTGGAGTTAACATTGCATTAGTAAACTGTTGTCAGGCATATAGGCATTTAATTAGGTGTTTCATCAAAATGCTGTTTTGGAGCACTAGATACTGTTTTGGTCCCAAAGCTCAAGAATTGGGGGGTCTAAAGAGAAAACTACTTTGCTTTTGAGCAATCTGCTGAGATCTGGACCTTAGTTGGGTGGGTGGTTTGGTTCCTCCGAATGATGGCTTATCCTCCAGGGAGTCTGTCAGTTTCTTGTTTCATGTCCACACAAAATACCTGAACCTCAGCCAAGCACTTCCCTGAGCCATGAAAAGACCCCAAAAGAGGAAGCAAGTGACCAGTTTCGTTCTTCCACCAGCTTGGAAAACCAGCTTCAAGGACATGCTCTTCTCACACTGGATCATACCAGTAGTCAGGTTCCCTGCCACCATTTTTTTCACTTGATTAAGCTCTTGAAAGTGCTGATTTTGGGGGTTACTTTTCTGCCCACAGGACTTCGCCTACCAAGTTACGAATGAACTCTGCCTCCTGGCACTCAAGACCTGCATCATGCCCCAGCGGACATGACCTCATCTTACATAATCACTTTATTTGAGCCCTTTCTTCCACCAAACCGAGCTGCTTTCAAACTCTATTATAATGATGTGATTTATTATTGGATTATAAGGTTCCTGGGAGCAGAGACTTGGTGTTTATCCATCTTGTTTCCCCACAATGCTTTCTCGGATGTTAGATGAAATTGGAGGTAAATAAGGTTTCACTGAATACCATTAGCCCAAACAACAAAATTGTCATCACTAACCATAAAGGCTAATCTCTCTCTTTACATCCAGGTAATCGTGGTGACCACAATAATACTAGTGTCAACCAGGTTTTGAGCACCTACTAAGCTTTGCACTTTCGATTTTTTATCTCAAACCTTCATAACAAGATGCAGTCTTTTTCTCAGAAAAAAAAAAGGATTGGAGAGATTAAATGAGGTCACAAAGCTAGTCAATGCCAGTGTCTGTCTCCAAAATCTGCTTTTTCCACTAGACCACATTGCCTAATAAACACAGGAGGTCTGGCTTTAGAATGTTGGATGGGGTTGCTAAGCCTGCTTGCTGATCTTAGAAAGAGAAGCTTTTCAATTAAAACTTAGAAGAGGACCATTGTTAGCTGATGTGATCCTGTTCTCCATTTCAAACAAGACCTACATTTTCTGAAATGGCATCCTTTCTACATGAAGCGGGAAAGAAAAAAAGAATGCATTGTTTCCGGAATGACTTGCACAAAGATTTTTTTTTTTTTTTTTTTACTTCATTGTTAGGATATATCTGGAGTTCTTATGCCTTGAACATCTATGTTTTTTGTAAACTGAAGTGTGTCCATTTTACTCCCTTACAAAAGCTGTCTTGGATAATGAGTACTTTGGAGAAATACTAATCAGCATGGTGGAAGGTACATGGCCTCAGAAGCTTAATTACCTGGGTCCAAATCCCAGCTCTTCCTTTACACTTTGGTTGCCCTGGGCAAGACCACCATTCAGCTAATCTGTGTTTCCATTTCTTCATCTATAATAATAATGCAGCAATTGTGAAGATCAAATGTTCTAGTACATGTAAACTATTTAACAGAGTTCTTGGTATAGGGCACATAGGCATAGATTAAAAATAAGCTTTTAGGGGTGCCTGGGGGGCTTGGTTAAGCGTCCAACTCTTGATTTCAGCTCAGGTCATGATCCCAGGGTCATGGAATCAAGCCCAGAATCAGTCTCCACGCTGAGCATGGCACCTGCTTGGGATGCTCTCTCTCCCTCTCTTTCTGCCCCTCCATGCCCCCCTCAAAATAATTTAACGTTTAAAAAAAAAGTATGAATAAAACGGCTCTGTTTTTCATTGGTGAGCAAATTCACTATGACTTCTAAAGTGCATTAGAGTCTCCTGGAACCCAGGCGTGTGCTCCATTGAGGGCCTGGCCTACTCTCAGTAATCTGCACTGAGGAAAAGCATATTCAATTTTTAAGCGTGTTTCCTTGTCTGTCTAAAATGAAGTAAATAGTAAGCTAAACATTCCCTCCACCCCTGCCTAAGACTCTCCTTTCTATTTTAGGGATATTGTTGAGGCCAACATTTATGAAGACCCATCTGGAAATTGCAAGTTTATGTCCTTAAAGTTCTGTTTCACTAAAGTTTTAGCATTCTTGGTCCTTAAAAATATGAGTCATGCAATTGACGATTTCCCAACTTGCTTTGGTCCCAAGAAACTCAAAATCAGATTGACAGTTAAAAGCCTATGGGATTCTATGATCTGCATACGACCATTTCCATGATCCTATACTTATAAAATCTGAAAATATTTTTTTATTTTTTAAAATTTTTATTTATTTAGTGTTTATTTTCAGAGAGAGAGACAGAGCCTGAGCAGGGAAGGGGCAGAGAGAGAAAGGGAGACACAGAATCTGAAGCAGGCTCCCAGCTCTGAGCTGTCAACACAGAGCCTGACACAGGGCTCGAACCCACAAACCACAAGCTCATGACTAGAGCCGAAGTTGGATGCTCAACCAACTGAGCCACCCAGACGCCCCAACCTGGAATATTTTTAAAAAGAAAAAGAAAGAAAATATCTGTGGAGGTTTTGGTCCTTCCACTATACTTAGAAGGGTCTGGTTCCCTATTATGTGTATTTTTTACGTCTTCTCATAGTGTTCTTGTGGGTGTCAGATATGGTAATGGGTGTCAGGGGAGTTCGTTCTTGAGGTCCTGCACCTAGAACTCCCCTGGACTCTTCCACAGGTGAGTGTTAGCACCCAGGGGAAAAGGGATCCCTAGGGTATGAGACTCCTAGACACTGAGATAACCTTGTCTTTCCTCTTTGGAAAGGAGACAAGCTAGAGAACACCATCATGCCCTTGGCCCCTGTACCTCTGCCCTCGGCAGTCTGTTCAATTCACATTTACACAAAAACTGATTCAGGATGACCAGGCAAGCCACCATAGCTTCCAGCCACGAGTCAGACAGCAGATCAGAATTGCTAAAGAAGCCTATCTTCTCAGGATTTTTCCATTCCTATTCCTCTATTCATAAGCCACTGCATATTCACAATGAAAAGAGAAGAATATGAACCAAAAAATAAAGGAAAGCAAAGGGAATAGATTTTGCCTGATATTAACATGACGGTTGTAACCCCAAATTACAAGTAGTGTCATACTCTACATTTCCTCGATAGAGAAACAAGTCTATTCCATTTCAATGGAAAGCACTCAAAGCTAACACGTTCCAAAATTTTTCTAGGAGAAAACTCAGTGCTTGTCCATATTTAAATCAAGCAACTAGTTTTGTCTTTTACATTTTTATACAATTTTCCAAGGGGAGGGGGTAGGGGAGGGGGGAAATGGATGGTGGTCATTGGGGAGGGCACTTGCTGGGATGAGCACTGGGTATTGTATGTAAGCGATGAATCACAGGAAATCTACCCCCAAATCCAGGAGCACATTGTATACACACTGTATGTTAGCTAACTTCACAATAAATTATTTATATATATGTATATAGATATAGATATAGATATAGAATTATATATATATACGTTAGCTAACTTGACAATAAATTATTTATATATATATAGAATTATATATATATATATATATATATAAAGAATTTTCCAAGGTGAACTGTAATTGGTTGAGTGGAAGCTAAATAGTACCTGATATTAAAGCTCTCGGTTTTTATGTATTTTCTTTTTTTTTTTTAAGTTTTATTTATTTTGAGAGAGAGGGAGAGAAAAGTTGTGCACAAGTGGGGAGGGGCAGAGAGAGAGGGAGAGAGAATCCCAAGCAGGCTCCACGCTGTCAGCACAGAGCCTGAGGATGACACGGGGCTCGATCTCACAAACCATGAGATCCTGACCTGAGCCAAAATCACGAGTCGGACGCCCAACCACCTGAGCCAGCCAGGTCGCCGTACATACTTTTTCTAATGTTCCAGTTTGAACAGAACATGCAGGACGGGGCAGGCCTGCAGCTGTGCGTTCGTTCAGCCTCCCCATTTATTCCATGACAGCTTGCTTTCCTATTTAAAAAGAAAATTCTTAGCAAAAATATTCTAATGAGAAGACATAATAGGATTTGAAGCAAATGTCTTTGATGTTAAAAAACAAGATGCACGGTGAAATCTGAAACGTAGAGCTGTTCCATAATTAATGAACCAATGTACGAATTCATGAAGTCATTTTCTGTTGACCTTTCATGAAGTATATGGTTTTTTTTAAGGCACACCATAAATCCGTTAACGTGCTTAGAATGTGGACTTGGGAAATTATGTCTGATATTAATAGACTAATGAACCTGGGCCTTAACAAGTTTCAGCAAGGATTTTCAATTTTGAAGGTAAAGTAATTGCTTTAACAAGCAAGTTGTAATTTGGGGTATGAGTCCAGAATCTGAGGGTGGCAGGCAATCACAGAAATTGAAACAATGTTTTCAAAGTTCTTAATACAAAATCATTTCAATTTCACACAAATCTAATGAGTTGCGAGTGTTTTTAGTTCAGTGACTTCTCTTGTCTTGCCCAGTACCCTAACATGTATCCAAAGCAATGACCTCATAGGTATATGTGTGTGTGTATGTGTGTGTATATGTATATATACACACATATATATAGTGTATACAGGTATATACGCTATTTGTCTATAGTAACCATTTCTAGTTTGGCTGAAATGAAGCAATAGCTTCTTCTGGTAGAAAAGGGCCTGTCCCTACTCTGTCCAATTTGAAACAAATTCAGTGCTCTAGTCCTTGAGGCCATTATAAAAAGACAAAAAAGCTGATCTCTTACAGATTGGTACTCCTCAAAGGTAAGTGTCTCTGAAGCTCTGCCACTAACTTGCTGCATGACCTTGGGTGAGTTATTTGACCTTCCGTTAAGTCCCACCTTCTTTATCAGAGAACAGCTTCAGGGGAGTGAAAGCGGATGAGACACACCCGGAAAGTGCACTGCCCGGCACCCAGCAGGCTCTAGTGACATGCACTTTCTTTACTCACCAACAAACATCCACTGAGCACCAACTACGTGCCAGCTTCCAAGCTAAGTGTGGAAACACAGTGTGGAAACAGAAGTGGTGGTGACATGGTTCCTGTCTGCCCAAGAGCTGGTGCATATCACCGGGTGCATAGATACACGAGTGTGGTGAGTGTAATAAGAAGGCTACCACAAATCCTATGGCAGCAGGAACTGAGGAAGTCTTCACCGAAGGAAGCAATATTTGAACCGGGCTTTGAAGTTTGGGAAGGCAAGAGAGGGAGAAGGGCACCATGGGGAGGGAAGAACATATAGGAAGGCAGAGAGATGAGAAAGAATATATGGTATACCTTTCAGTGTCTAAGAAAGATCATTACACGACGATGTGGGTAGCGGAAAACATCAAGGACCATTTGCCTTTCTTGCTTTATCTACACTGCGCCTTAGGAGATGTTCTATTTGGGGTTGGGTTGGGTTGGGTTGGGTTGGGTTTTGCCAAACCACTGAATGTTTTCCATATCAAGTAATTCCAAGTAATATCTGGCCTATTTCCCGGTGCCCATGTCTACCAGTCACACTCAGCTGCACTCATTTCCATTATTTGATAGCATATGGAAGAAACGTTGTCTTTGGTGGCTCGCTGAGGTTGACTGTTGGGGCAAAGGGACCAGAGAAAGGTGGGTAGAGGGTCAGCAGCCGCATCTAAAGAAACAGGCTGACGCTGTTTCTCAAACCACTTCGCTAGCTGCTTGCCTTGAATGAAACACTGATCTCCTTTTTGTCAGTGGTTTCCTCCTCAAGACCTTCAGCATTTTCCACCTTCAGTTAAGGCAGTTTACCAAAGGACGGGGCATGGGCACAAAGGCTAACAACATAGCATAAATTAAAGACAAATTTAACAAGATAAAACAAAAGGGAAACAAACGTGGAGCAGCAGCCTGGAGCCGTGAATCACAGTAAGAGAAAAAATGGCTGACCGTGAATTTGGTTCAAAGCTTCCTAAGGAGCCAACGTAAAGAAGGAAACCAGACACAGTTTATACTGTCTAACTTGGCTGCTCAATGTGGTAGCCACTAGCACTTGAAATGAAGCTAGTCCAAACTGAGATGCATCCCGAGTATAAGATACACCTTGTATTTCAAAGACTTAGTATAAAATACAATGTAGAATATATCACTCATAATTTTTAATGTTTATTACATGTTGAAAGGATAATGTTTTAGATATATTGGGTTAAAATATCTAATTAAAATTAAGTTTAACTATTCCTCTTTTTTTCAAAAATTCCGCTACTAGAACATTTAAAATTACATCAAATACGGCTCAGCTCACATTTGTGGTTCTCATTATGAATCTATTAGACAGTGCTGGTCTATGAGATAAAAGCATTCATCTACTAATAATGGATAAAGTGTGGCATATCCATGCCAGGGAAGATGGTTCAACAATAAAAAAGAATGAAATAATGGGTACAGGGCTTCATTTGGGGATGAGAGCCATGCTTTAAAATTGATTGCAGTAGGGGTGCCTGGATGGCTCAGGCAGTTAAGTGTCCAACTTTGGTTCAGGTCATGATCTCACAGTTCATAGGTTTGGGCCCAGCAGTGGGCTCTGTGCTGACAGCTCACAGCCTGGAGCCTGTTTCAGATTCTGTGTCTCCCTCTCTCTCTGCCCCTCCCCCACTCGTGCTCTGTCTCTGTGTCTCAAAAATAAATAAACTATAAAAAATTTTTAATTGATTGTGGTTAAGGTTGCATAACTCTGAATACATGACAAGCCACTGAACTGTAAACTTTAAAAACTGAGTACAATATATTTAGCTATGTTATAGTAATAAAATAGAAGTTTTTGAACTTCAGCGGGTGAGAGGGGGTAGAATAAGAGCATATTCATTTGCTCAGAAGAAACTCAACTATTCTTAGCAGCGGTGTAAACTGTATCCCTCTAAGGGCACCCATTGGGAAGCATACCACCCATATTCAATTTAACATCAGTGTTCATTACCAGTATTCTCAAAGTAAACACAGGGAGGACTTTTGCAGGTCTGTCTTGTACGGTGTTTTTGACATTTGTCAGTGGCATCACACTCTGTTTGGTAAACACCCACATGCTAATGGATCTCAAATTCCTGCCTTCAGCCCAAGTCTTCCCCTTAAAACTCCATACCCAGGCATTCTTAGTGTCACATGCATACCTCACATTCCACATGGCCCAAGATCGTTCCCCCCTGTATTTTCTATCCAGTGATGCTCCCAGCTACCATCCCTTCACCAATGCTAGAAACCTGAGATTCCTTGAATTCCATTTCTTTCAACCCACACCCTCCCTCTGCCATGTCAGGCTTCCAAATCTCCGTCCCCTCTCCACTGCCCCTCAAGCGTTCATCACCTACTGCCTGGAAGATTGCTCCAGGTTTGTTCCCTTCAAATCATCCCCTCCATCATTCACTGGCACCGTCAATCCAGAATACAGTGGAGTCCCGTCACCTGCAGGATAAGGTTCATCAAAGCAAATACAGCTCTCTAAGACTAGGGCCCTGCATCCCCCTCTGAATATTCCTTCAAATGACCTATGTCTTCTGCTGCCCACCCCTCCTGAACCTGAAGGGGCCAGTCCAATTCATCCTGTCATCTCAGCTGAGGGATGCCTCCTCTGTGTGCCCAGACATGGATCACCATCACTGCACTTTCCATATTGCATTGTTATAGGACATACTTACTCTTCTGTCTTTCCTGCCATCTAAGCTACCCAAGAGCTGGTGCTGTGACCATGTTTTCCTAATCTCTGTAGCACCAGCACAGGCCCTGGCATAGCAATGTTTAATAAATGCTTGTTGAATAATGGATGAGTCGCAGATAAAAGAAGTATGATTTCAATTTTGGATCTAGGCACACGGCTAAGAAATCTTAGAAACCCAACTTTTAGGCACTAAATACCCTTATTTGTTTCCATGAGGACACACAGTGTCTCCAGTGTCATTCAGTATTTGCTGAACGGGTGGACAGGAAGGTAAATCAACGCATGAACAAAGCTACAGGCAGAGAGATGAACCGAAAACAAATGGCTTTCATGAGAAGAGGCCTGACATTCACAAAATTGTATCTGTGTCATCTCCCAAACCAAGATTACTCAGTATCTAATACTTTGGAGTCTAGGTAAGCATTTATTTTGCCCTTGAGCAAATAATTATTCGATCAAATGTGAAAATTCATGTGACAAATATTGCTGTATTTTCTGCATCTGACTACATTCTAAGGCCTGAATGAATATACCCAGTTTCTAAAAGGGGAGACATGAACTGCTATTATTGCCATTATGTAGTAAAAGTGGTGACATCTCTGTTCTAGACCCTTTGATTCATACAAAATAGACTGATGTATTTTGTCTATAAGAAAAAGGAACAGAGTCTTTTATTTAGCTCTGAGACGGTGTAATTTTTGTTTCTATAATTCTGTGTGAAGAATGCAGGGTATCTACATCTCTCAGGACAGTCTCAGGGCTTCCTGCATCATGAGGCACCAACCACAGCACTAAAAAATGATTTATAAAATGAAACATTCAGTTGATGTGGCAAGAAAATAAAAATGTCCTTGCATGCAGTAAAGTTAGAGCAAGGCTGCGTATTTTGCTACCAGTTCTAGTTCTTATTCTATAAATTTGCTCTATGTGTGATTAATATGCAAGATCCAAGCACTGATGACAGACCTGCAATCATCACCACACAACAGGTAGTGAAAAAGATATTTGTAATGCTCCTAAAGTACAAAATTGAGAAATTAGTTTAATGGAAAGAAATTCTCAGCTTAATGACACATTCATGCACAGGAGCTAGCAAAAAAGTGCTTCGGAAAATGAAATGAGCTCTAGACATTTACGCACCAGAGATATTTGGATGATTGGAACATGCCTCAACTAGAAATACACCTGAAATCTCAGAGCTCAGGTGAGGACTAACAGAAGAACGGGTCCTGTGCTTTTGGGAGTTTGACGAACTGGGGAGGAGAGGTGTGTGTGCTAGTTCAGGAAAAGTCGCTCAGGGCTTGAATTCTGACAGGGGACTGGCGACAGAGAGGAGAGGGCAAATCCAAGAACTATTTGGGAGATTGAACCAGTGGGGTTGGTCGACTAAATGGGTTTGGGGGATACAGAAGAGTGAGGGGTCAAGGATAGCACTGAGGACCCCAGCTTGGGCCACCCTGAACCGTGACACAGTTAATCAGAATGGGATTGGATTTGAGGGGTAGGATAACGAGTTCAGATTTGGACATGTTGATGTCACAGGTCTATGAGATGTCCTGCAGCAGGCATCCTGGGAGCAGGTGAAAGCACGAATCTGGAGCTGGAGGAGAGAGGTAGAGCTGGAAATGAAGACTTTTGTTGTCTAGTAGAAGAGTTTACGGAAAGAACTATTGGAGACTGAGCCAAGTGAAGGAAAAGGGGAAATGGCCAAGAATAAAACCCAGGGGGATTGGCAGAACAAGAGGAAGGGTCAACAGATTTTACAGTAGGCAAGGGGGGCTGAAGGGAAGCTGGAAGTCAAGAGAGGAGAAATTTCAGGAAGGAGATTCCTCGCCACTTGTTGAGACACATAGTAGATGCTCAATAAATGTGTGTTGAACAAATAAATATGTAACTACTGAGTTTCCATTTGACTTTATTTTTTTAATGTTTATTTATTTTGGGGGGTAGGGAGAGTGCACCCACATGAGCAGGGGAGGGCAGAGAGAGGGGGAGAGAGAAATCCCAAGCAGGCTTTCACAGATCAGGCTCCACACTGCACTTGAACTCACGAACCCATAAGATCAAGACCTAAGTCAAAACCAAGAGTTGGACATGCAACTGACTGAGCCACCAGGTGCCCCTCATTTGACTTTAAAACAAAATTTTATGCTCGTGCTAATTCATATTCTAGTGGTTATGACTGTTGGCTTTGGAACCAAATGGAAGTGGGTTGGAGCCCAACTCTGCCACTTCCCAGTTGGATGGCCTGGGACAAGGTACTCAGCCCTCAAATGAAGATAATGTTACTCACCTCATTAATTATCAGAGGGGGATGGCTAAATAAACTCTGGGACAAGAGCTGTTAGGAACAGATAATAAGAATGGAGTTGATTTTTATGAACTGACATGGAAAAAATTCTCTGAGTGATACTGAGGCATTTTCACAATGAGAAATTTACAAAATTACTCTTCAATACTCCAGGTATAAAGATCTGTCTGTATATATCAATAGGAAGTTATAGACGATATACGCCAATGCAATAATAGCAGTGACTCTGGAGAGGGAATGTGGGGACTGAGGTTGGAGGGTCATGTGGGTTTGAGTGCTTCCTATAAGGTTTAATTTTTTATGACAAATGTATTTGGCTATTACTTGTATAATTACAAATTAATTCCCTGTAAAAATACATTTAAAAATTATTCACCCTCCAGTATTGTAGTGGAGGCTTCAACGAGACAATGACTATAAATAAAACTTGTTTCCTGGCACAAAGAACCTCTTGTTCCACAGGCTATCTATATTCACCGTACTAGAAAAGACAACAGGAAACAAAATTTCTGAGCCCTGACTCTGCCTGGCACTTTCTTTACATCACATATTCTACAAGGTAGATGCTTCATGTGGCCTTGGGCTACTTAGTTATTTAACCCCTCTCTGCTTTAGTATCCTCAACTACTAAATGAGAATAATAACAGAACCTATTTTATAGGGTGTTGGGAAAGAAAGAAAGAAAGAAAGAAAGAAAGAAAGAAAGAAAGAAAGAAAGAAAGAAGGAAGGAAGGAAGGAAGGAAGGAAGGAAGGAAGGAAGGAAGGAAGGAAGGAGAAAGAAAGAAAGAAAGAAAGAAAGAAAGAAAGAAAGAAAGAAAGAAAGAAAGAAAGAAAGAAAGAAAGAAAAGTGATTAATAGATGGATAGTAAATAAATAAAGCTAAGTATTGAATAAAATGCCTTAAGATTGCCAGCCTAGGAGCTAAAGGCCCTTCATATACTTGGGACTGTCAGAGCCTCTGGCCATGGCCTTCCCCACACTTGATCTGAATTCTTCCCACTTCCTCGCCAAGCATCCATGTCTGTGTAGACCCCCAGAGCAGCTTCCCTCCCTCCGCACAGCCTTCTCGGTTCTGTCCTGGTCCAGTGGAGCAGGTGGTATGGTGGCCGCAGCTCTTCTTCCCAGATCCTGTCCCCAGCAACCTGGGCACCTGCTCTTCTCTCTGATGCCCCTCCTCACTGGAAGATCTAGCTCAGATGTCACCTGTTTGCTGAAGGCAACAGAGGTTCCACATTGTGCCCAACACCTCAGCCAGTGCACAGCAAGGGACACGTTCACAGTGGCACAGGCCCCACCGGCTTCATTAGCGTTCCAGCCAGTGGCCTGCAGAGCCCACTCGGTATGCAGACTGCGATGTGCCCAGCTAGCCACAGCGAAGACACAGCTCAGTGAAGGGCTCAGATAGAGGTTTTCGGGTTTTGGTTTTCGCTGGAGGATCAGCAGTGAAATATTAATGTCAAGACTGCCCCTCTGACCAGAACAAAGTGACGCCTGCCATTCCAACAGCAGGGACATCGAATGCCTTCTGCTCCAAAGCCTGACAGTGTGGGTGACCTCTGCTGGACCCTGCCCCAGAGATGGGGTGCTTTTACACTGATCCATTTTGACATTTCTTACCTGCACACTGGCTCATGCATTAGTCATTACCCGGTGGGAATGTCCTGGCAGCCCTTCCTCAGTCCTGGAGCTCGTTCAGAAATGTGCATCACAGGGAGTCCGTCCCTTCCAATCTTACTGGCGGCACTGCCTGACCAACATGTCACACGTGTCCGGCCTGGGAGGCTTTTCTAAGGATGTTCATTCAGTGAAAACCCTTTACAGGGCCTCCCAACCCTGCTTCAGTTATGCGGCAGGTCAGATGGACTCCCCAGCAACCTGTGATTCTCTAGCAGCACCCTCAATAAGAGGACCTGAACTCCGTGCTGCATGCCCGCTCCTCTGCCCTCGGCTTATTTATCATTTTCAGCATTTACTCTGTGCCAGGCGCTGTGTTGAGCACTGGAGATAAATATCCCTGCACTCTTGGAGCTTCCAATTAGCGGAGGTGACAGACACCACCCAATAAACAAAAATGACAAATTGCCATAGGGGCTAAGAAGAAAAAGTGCCGGATGCTGTAAGACATGAAGCAGAGACATCCGTGGCAGAAGAACTTCATTTGAATTGTGCGGAATGCAGGGAAAGCCTCTCTATGAAGATAATGTCTATGGGAGCCCTGGAGAGAGGCTTATTTCCACCTCTTTTCCCTGTCATTTCACCCCCACATTCACAGACACACAGCGGCACAAACACACCCACAGACATACACATGGGCACATAGACACAGATTCACAGAAAGACCCACAGACAGAGACACACGCACACACGTATACACAGGCGCAGATACATGGACGCATCCCTCTGTGACGTGTCAGAGCTGCTCCTGAAAGGCCATCTGTGGTGTCTTTTCACCCAATGTCACCCATATGAAAGAATTCGGGACTGAGGGCACGTGAAGAAGATGTTTCCATTGCACTCGGCACCGCACTTGGCAAATGGCTTAGCACTCTGCCAGATGAGGGCTCTTGGTTGATTTAGCTCTGCTTCTCGTTCCTCTCTTGGCATCATCTGCTGAGGCCAGCACTCCAGTCTCTCTGAATAAGTGACATCTGCACATTCCAGCTCCCAGGCATCAGCTCATCCCTGAAATATCAAGTCAAATGAGTCCTTTAGCATCAGGACTCGAGCGTCTGCAAGCTCTGAAGCTTTGACACACATTTACATATTCCCATGGTGGGCGGGGGAGCGTTCAGGTAAACGTGAAGGTTAATAGGACATTTTGACTTGCCTGGAATTTTTATTTTTTCACATGAGAGGGCTTTTTTAAAAAAAAATGAGACTACTGAATAATCAGTGATCTCATGTTTTAAAATTGGCAGATTACATAGTAATATATTTAACCGCCTCCAGTCGCTGGCTGCCCAGTTCCACAGCAGAGTGGAAGCTAGTGACTTCACCTGCCATGAGAAAGAGCCCAGAATTACTTCGGGGGCCCCATCAGCTCCTGCCAGCACCTCATCCACAAACAGTACTCAAGTCTTAAATCTGGGAGAAGCATAAGGAAAGCTGTCTGGCTTCTCTTTTAGCAAGCAGTGGGAAAGCCCAGGGACATAGTTGGTTTTATGCTCTGCAGTTTCCCCCTCTCCTCTGGTGTGTTCCACAAAAAGAAACACAGGCTACAACCCTGTGATGGTGGCCTTTGTAATAACTGACCCTGAGCACGGTAGGTTACAATTCAGCTGTTCCCAGTAGAGTCAGCTCTGGCAGACCCACAAAGTTTGCCAGAAAAATCAATACGAAGCTGACAGATCAAAAGTGAGTCATGCCAGCTCGCCTCTTAGGAAATGGTTAGATGGGTGTCTGACTGATAACACCTCAGTTCTTTTCATAGTAGGTCTGAAAATAGCTCAGAATTCTTTAAATGTCTAGAGATGTAGGCGACGGAAAGAATTTTGAGTGGAAAAAAACCTCCCGGAGAACCCCAATTCTGTTTTTACCATATCCCCCCGTCTACCTACCTCATATCATAGCCCTGGGTGCCCAGGGATGACTCAGTGCTGGACAGACCCACACACTCTTTGGGAGACCATTAGTCTAGGAGTCAGGCTTGGCCATCCCAGACAGGTGAGCCTGGTCCTCCAACATTCACACCATTTGTGCTGCCAACTTTTGTGTCCCTTATTACAAATCCTACGTGCCCATCACCTGGCCCTCATTGCCCCACTTAATGGCAGCTCCTTCTCAAATGAGCACTTTTCTCTGTCCTTGAGCCTATATGCAGATTTTTCACTTCCTCAGCTGTGACCCTTGATGTCCATGGTGCTTATGTCTTCAATATAAGCAACAGCCGTCGCCAAAGAAATCACCGGTAGGTCTAAGATACAGGAAGGGAAAGATGAGCCTGTTGGAAGATTTCAGGTAAGGATGGATTGGCGTGGAGAACCTGGGCATGAGTAAGCTGGAAATGAGCACAATGACTTAAGAAGCACTAAAGTGGGGTGGAGGCCTTTAGAGTGAATACAAAGGGCCTTATGTGCAAGATGCAGCGAAGAAAGTAGGGATAAAACCTGGTGCCCACTGGACAGGGGAATTGAGGGAGAGGGTGAGTAATGTAACGGGGATCCCTGGGCCACTATTTCTCCGTGAGGGGTTTGAACACCACTTGCATCAAAATCACCTGGGAGCATTTTAAGAATACAGATTCCTGGGCACCTACTCCCAAGGGTCTGATTTTGTAGATGGAGTGATGCCCAGAAATCTACTTTGGTGAAAGCTCCCCAGATGATTTCAATGCACAGTAACATGGCTGTAAAGTCTATACTTCTTAAGGGCTATGAGCAATAGCCTTTACATTTATTTCCCTTACATCAATATGGTGCTTGGCAATTAGTCAGGGTCAAGAAATGATTGCTGTGGTGAGTAAATGTCTAATTAAATGGAGAGGATTCAAGGATGACTAAAATTCCAACCTGGGTGGCTGAGAGCACTGTTTCCATTTCCAGAAATGAGGGAAAAGGCGGGAGGAAGAGCAAGCTTTCGGTGAAGATAAGTCCAGTTTTAGATACGGCGACCCCCGAATGCAAGGGCAACGTGCATGGCGCTCAGAAGTGACGTGGCATCAGGCAAAGAGACATGCAAGTCGTGTGCGCACTAGTTGAGGCTCCAGCTTGGGTAAAGTGCATTGCAGGCTGCTAAGGACAAAAGTATGGGGGCAACACATGATGAGGAGGGTCAGAAGGAGGACACAGACCCAAGGGGAAAGTGCGAGAGAGAAGCAGAGGCCTCGGGAGAACCAGCAGAGTGCAGTGTCCGAAAAGTAACAGAGGAGGGAGTACAAAGAACTTCAAGGTTGGCCTAGGTGGGTAGAATTTGGGGCAATCTGAGAGCTAAGGAAGGTCCACTGAATTTAGCTATCAGAAGAGCACTGGTGATCTGCAAAAGAGCAGTTGGAAGAGAGTGGGAGGAACAGACGCCAATTGCAGAGATAAAACAAGGAAATGGATGGAGAGGACCGCTGAGGCTGCCAGCAGAGATCACCCGCCGGGAGTTTCTCCGGGGAAAAGAAGGAGATAAGATGACAGCTTTCATGGGCCAGCAGAGGAATGCAAGGCCCTGGGCCTCACTCATCCCTGTGGCTGTCCATCAGATGCTGGTCTGGTGCAGGGACCTCTCTGTACCCTTCCTGGGCTATCTCCCCCACGGCCTCCTCTCTCAGCTGAGGAGTCCTGTCCCAGACTCCCCCCTGCACACCTCGATTTGCACGCCCCCAGCCACTCAGGCAACACCACTGAGCCTCAGGGATAGATCCAAGGGTTCCCTGTCTCTCTTGGTGACACCACCATCTACCCCATCACCAACCAAGCCAAACACCCAGCCGTCCCAGCCACCCTCTCCACATCCAGTCATTGACTGAGTCCCGCGGAGCCGACCACCCCGGCAACCCGCTCCACCCCTTCCTGTCAATCCCCCCCCATCTGACCTCAAATAGGTCACCCGGCCTCTCCACACCTCCCAGCTGCTGCCAGAGTCCTGTTTCGACAGCACTGACTTGGTCAGATGTCCCACCCCAGTGACCAAAGAATGAAGCTCAAGCTCTTTCAGCCTTTACGCCGGGGCTGGTCTGCGCTGCGCTGCTTCTCAGCCGCTCAGACTCCCTCACGCCGGCCTGTGTGGGCCTCCCAGTCTGTGCTTGTGTGGGTCCCTGTTCACAGAGGTTTCTTCCATTCGCTTCCCCTCGTCTCTCCATTTCAGACCCCCCCGGCCGCCTCTGCCTGGCTAACACCTGGGCCCCAGAAGCCCCATCTTCAGAGGGAAACAGTTACTGCTTTCCTTGTGTCCTCACTGCCCTCCTCATCCAAAACGCTTTTTGTAGCTTCCACGTCTGTTCTGCCAGACCGTGCACCCCTTCGGTGGAGGCGAGCAGTGGAGGCGCCAGGTAGATCAGGGTGGGGGGGACCCCAGCACTGGTCACCTCCCAGGAGGCCACTGGTGGGCTAAGAGCAGGCTGCATTGACTGGGAATAAAACAAATTCAGGCCTAAAATGACTACATCAAACTTAGCGTCTCCTAGTCTCCCTAATTTTCCGTCTGCTCTTTCCCTTCAGTCTCCTATGCCTTTTCTTTCCTTCACCCCCTCCTCTGTACCCTCTTGTGTGTTTCCTCTTTTCCCTGCCTTCTTTCTCTCCCTTATTCCTTCTGTGGGAACTTGCATCTGCTCCGAGGCACACCCGCCCCCTTTCCCCAGCTGTATCTCTGTCCCCTTGGCCATGTCTTTGAGGCCTCATTCGTATGTACCTTCTACTAAAAGCGTCAGCTTATCACCTGCAGACACAATCATTTGCTTTGGAGAATTTAGCCAGGAGGATGATAAGATTGACAAATGAGGTCACAGAAAGAGGAAAATGTTGCAGAGTTTCAGACCTAGAGTAGCAATTGGACGTAACACCCAGATAAGGTCCTGGGGTAGAAATGCTAGTTAAAAGTTCCCCTAAAAATGAGAGGAGATAATAACCACGCGAGCACAGTGTGTAAGTTCTTTCCCACAGAGGAGGTGTTTGTTTTCAAGATGCAAGGGATCCTGGCCCCAGAATATCCCTGAACATCCATTTCTACCCCTGCTGGAGGGAGGACACCCACTACAGCCCCCTGTGGAGACCGATAGTGCCTTCTCAGTGCCACGCGCGGGGCCCTCAGCACCCTTCCTCAGCCACTGCCATGAGATGTGAGACCGGAAGCAGGTTAACACAGCCTGCAGCACACTCTTCCGCACATTATGCAGAAGTCACCTGCAGGCACCTCTGCTCCTCAGTGAGAATTAAGTGCCGATAGGGGTGATCCATCTGCTCTGGCTGCACTTAGGGGCCCCGGGACCTCCTGGGAACAGGGTGGGGGGGGGGCGTCCACCCTGCTTTACAAAGGGAGCAAACATAAATGGCAAAGAGCCCTGAAGCCAAATGGGATCCATGTGATTTTCCTTTCTGTCCTATGATTTGTTCAATAGCAGAAATAAGACTAGGTGTAAATAGTTTAAAACCCAAAGGAGACACCTGTGGGTCCTGTTAAAACTCTATTCACCTGGCATAGACCGCCCCCCCTCCCAACATTCCTCTGGTATCCTTGTCGCTGGTATCCATCGTGGCTGGCTACTGAAGAGAGAAATGAGGGCAAACAGGTTTGTGAGCAGCCCCTCTGCTCTGCTTAGAAATAAGTTGAGGGTGCGGCGCCTGGGTGGCTCAGTCGGTTGGGCGTCCGACTTCAGCTCAGGTCATGATCTCGCGGATTGTGGGTTCGAGTCCCGCATCAGGCTCTGTGCTGACAGCCAGCTCAGAGCCTGGAGCCTGCTTCGGATTCTGTGTGTGTCTCTCTCTCTGACCTTCCCCTGCTCAAGCTGCCTCTCTCTCTCAAAAATAAATAAAACATTAAAAAAAAAAAAAAAAAAGAAAGAAGTTGAGGGCATCAGGACCTGCTCCCTGCTCTTACGTGGACGTAGAGGGGCCTGTAGAAATTCGGTTTCTACAATGTGACGGAAAATCGGCCAGGGCTTTTAAGGATGATCTAATCCAACCCTCTCACTTTGCAGCAGTGAGATGTGAGGCTCAGAAAGGCCAAATGATGTGTAAGATCATAGAATTGAAGGCAAAACTGAGAGTAGAGCTCAGAGAACTTCCTACAGATTCACCGTGGCCTTTGCAACAGCTCGTGGTCTAAGGCACTACTACCAGGTTAGGTAGGTCCTGAGGGCTGGGACTATGTATCACCCAGCAATATTCACACCAAACCAGCCAGGGCACTCAGGTCACCCAGGACCCAAGTGACTGTCAGGGAAGTATGGCAGCAGCAGAGACAAGGGCCCCCTGGGGGGCAAGGAGCTGGCATTGGCAGGCCCCCATCAGTAGTGCTGAGCAAGACCGGGCAGAAGGGGATGGATCGTCCTGCAAGGGCTGTCTGTTTCACGAGGGCTCCAAGAATAAATGGCCATCCCTTCCACAAAGCAGGCTGGAGGCTCCAGATCCTGGGGAAAAGGGTGTCACCTCTATATGCCTGCAATGAATAAATTACAGCTCTTCCCTCCCAACAAATGCTCAACAAGCCTAGCCTTTCCTAGGAAGTCCAGTCCCCAATGCCAAACACCCCTGTGGTTTTGCCACTGCATACATAATTGAAGTGCCTTAAGGAAGCATAAATAATCTTTTTCTATTTAATCTCCGGGGCTGGAGTCCTGAGTGCGTCAGTGACCCTTCTCACTCCCGAGTCGAGGCACGGAGACTAAAGTGCAGCCACCAGACATAATGGTTCAGCAGGCCCTGTGTTAATGCTTGCACAGTAGTGTGTTAATGAGTGTTAAAACTGACATCGCAAATACAGCGTTCTCAATTTTGAAAATTACAACTCTGTAACAAGTCATGCTGTTAAAACATACAGGAAATACCAGTTAAGCCTTCAAGTAGATAACACACAGCCTGTACAGATCACTGCTATCCCAAAGTGCAGAACAAATAATTTTCTTTGAAATGAGGCAAGAATTAGCAGGTAGTTCAATTATTTGAGTACTAAGAGAAGTAGAAATAACAAACCCAAATATTAAATACCAATTACTACCTTAGGAGCTACAAATCAGCTTGGCATTACCACATGCCCCTCCTCAGGAACAAACCCAGGAAATGAGGGCCTTTGGCAGAAAAGACAAATCTATAACCAATACCCATGCAATAAAGACACAGTGTCACTTCCCAACTGGCACTTTTGAAATGCTCATCACATATGTTTTGAGAAGAGCCCGGCCCATATATTTGTCCCAATGGCCTTGGAAATGCTGAGACGGAGCTGGTCTTGAGCCACAGCTGGAAATAAGCAACCTGAAGCTTCTATTGGGTCCCCCTAAAGGAGGTTTTTGGGTCAGTCTGACAGCTTGGTGGCCAAAGATGTCACCTCATAGTTATATTCTTAACTCCAGAAACAGAGCATAAAATTAACCTGATCCTCCCTGATTAGTTTCAGAGGCCAGAAGAAACTGCTACATAAAGACGTTATCTAGTATCAGTCAGAGCCCAACTGGGAGCACTTGTGAACTCTGTCCCTTGGTGGTACTCTGGAGGAGAGGAGGGTTCTTTCTCCTGGGCCACAGTCACGTGCCATCCTTTGTGGGAATGAACTCCAGGGTTCAAGCCAGCTGGGTTGTTCTCTCTCCCTCTTATCTGAAACCACCACTTGGAGAAGTTGATGCTATTAGGACATTCTCATGCTCAGAAGTGACTGCAGTTCCAGGATGGGCCCAGCGATATTCTGTACAAGTGTATAAATATGTACAAGAGATGTTAAAAAGACAGTCTCTAAAGCACTTTGGGATTCCCCCAATGAAAGGCACCAAAAAAAAAATGCAAGTCATTACTAAAATGAAAAGTCAAGTTTTCCAGCTTTCGCATCTGCGAAGAGTAACCACTAGGGGTATCTTTTTTTGGTGGTAAAACCTGCCTGTTGAGACAAATACTCAGGAGAGTGACGGAGTTATTCTGCCTCCTTCCCTGTTTCAACTTTTCCTCAAGCTTTATGGCCCGTGACCATGGACACCATGCTCAGTGACCTGGTACCATCATCCTTGCCAAACTGAACGGTTCTGACAAGTTTGTACCCTCCCCTGGCCCTCAGTGCAGCTGGGAATGATTTCATAAATTCTCTGCCATCCAGTGCTGGAAACACAAGCCAAACCTAGTGCAAATGCTAAAAAACAACCCGCTCTTCTGACTTGGTGGCCAGGTGCCCCTAAGTCGTCTCACCTTTCCTGCTGCTTCTGACAAAGAGACGAAGACAGTAACTTGTCAGGCACTAGGAGGTGGCTGTCTCCTCGCCCCCCACCCCATGAGGCTCCAGTCTGATAGAAGGATTTGAACTTGGAACTCAAAGGTATAAGTGCACTCATCCCAACAAAATTGCACACTTTGTAGAAGCCATGGCAACTATAAGTAGCAAAGCCTTCTGACAAGATCCTGAGGTATGTACTTTCTTCAACCATCAGAAGGCCCAAAACTTGCATAAAAAGCCTGCCTTACTCCTCGCTTAGACCCGAGGATTCCGCAGCCTTTTCAAAGACCAAACAGTAACAAAAACCCACTGACGAACCACCTGACTACCCGAAAGATAACACAGAACTACATCACAAAAATTCCCTTCAGCATGTTGTGTGCTAGGTGCCTCTTCGAAGAAGAGGAGAGAGGGCATTGTGGAGAAGGAAAGCGTTCTCAACCTTCAACACAATTGTAGAAATGTAAAGGTCTTTGAAGTAGCAGTAAGCTTTTCTAGAAGTTTGCCATTATATATGACATTTTAAGAAGTAACAATGTTTCATTTTACAACGCTTTCCTTGCTCCCGGCCTCCCCCCACCCTCTCCCAACAAAAGGCTGTTGAACTGGAAATAAGCACTACCGTATCTCCGTCCTGGGTAAGCCACACAGCCTTCATTCATGCGTGTCCACACCGCCCGGTTTCCATGTCATACCAGGAACTCCAGGGCAATGAGAGCATCCTATATAACATACTGTATCCTGGAAGCGAAATTACCTAAGTTCTGCTTGCAAATAAAAGGGCTCTCATTTTATGAGCTTCCAAAGCAGGCAACAAAGTTTCTAAGCCACTGCCCTTGCTGGCAACCCAATAATGTTTGCCTCAGGGAGATAATACAACAGTAAAACTCTTTTGAGTTGAGGAAGACAACATGACCTTATTTCTAAACAGCTTAAAAAATAAATATTTCAAAAACATGCTTAGATCTAAGACACGGCAAAGTTTGGTCAAAGGGCCTAGATGAGGAACCTCAGCCAGAAATAAATGTCTCTATGGCCGCCGTAGGAAAATGAAGGCCTGACTTTGAAGGTCTTCAGGTATCCTGCAATTCAGCCTGCATTTAGCTGAAGCCCTGTCCCTAATGCTTCTCTTTTTGGGAAAAATACTCAAACCTTCACTACATGTTTAACTAACTAACATTCTCCAAAAGTGACATTTACGAGATGAACATCAGTGTACATCATTCTAAAGGTGACCAGTGTACCCATGCAAGCCACAGAGTTACAGATGATTTGTAAAAACAACTCACAGACTTGCACCGGTCATATGTGCTTAACTTCACATTCTTTGTTTCAGTATCAAAACAAAATGAAAGCAGTGGATAAAGAACTGAGATTTTGTTTTTGCCTGACTGAGCAAAATCTCATCATATCCTTGCTGACCTCACCAACGTGTTTCCACTGGACAGAGTTGTGGCGGCTTTTTGTACAGAACTCACGTGACAACCTCAGAAACAAGAGCACAGACAACTCACAGACAATACTGGGCCACGAGCACTGGAAGAAAGTACACGAGAAACAGAAAAAAAATAGCATTCTGGGTGGTACTCATCTGGCAGAAAGATGAACATTTTATGCCCACGATGCAAAGACCAGTGAGTGTCATTTCACTGAAGGGTGCAAAGGCATGGTGTCTGACACAACACCCTCTAAAAAGGATTCTAAATACTGTAAAAGCAACCTGGGGTGCATAGCCCATGCATCTCTCCCCTTTGGGGCTGGGCCTACTCCTTACGCCATAACCCTAAGGTGCCCGGACTGTGCCAGAGGCACAAGAGGCAGCTCAGCAACGTGGGTTTGCGGACGACAAGTCCTCTCGACTAGTGTAGGGAATCATTTAAACTTAGTTCACTTGGTGAGCTCCTGCTCATGTTTGTCAGGCTTGCCATGAGGGATTTAACTTTATGCGCATAGTAGTCCCTTAAGTTGACAGAAGGAACCTCCTTCATTCCATCTCCAAAGTCACAGCTGCGCATGGCACTCTCAAGTTGCTTTTGGCGCCGATAAAAATGGGAGAACTTGTTGAAGATCAAAGTGATGGGCAGTACCACCACCAGGATACCAGCCAAGATGCAGGCAGAGGCGGTCAGCTTCCCCGCGGTCGTTCCTGGGACCACATCCCCATACCCCACAGTGGTCATACTGACAGTGGCCCACCACCAACAGGCAGGGATGGTGGTCAGGCCCTCATTCTCCTCCTTTTCAATAGTGTAGGCCACTACGGAGAAGATGGAAATCCCCACAGAGAGATAGAGCAAAAGCAGCCCTACTTCTTTGTAGCTGTATTTGAGGGTGGCCCCCAGGGAGCGGAGGCCAGTGGAGTGTCTAGCCAGCTTTAAGATACGGAAAATCCGCATCAGCCTCAGGACCTGGGCCACCCTGCCCAAGTTGGCCAGGGTAGGCGTGCTCTCCACCACGAGATTCACCACCAGAGTGATGTAAAAGGGGACAATGGACATGAGGTCAATAAGGTTTAGGGCATTCTTGAAAAACTTGAGGAAGTCAGGGGCCACAGCAAACCTGGCCACCAGCTCAAATGTGAACCAGGCGATACCAAAGTGCTCCACAATTTCGAACCTGGGGTCCTCTCCAGGGCTGCCCTGGCTGTCAGGTATTTGGAAGTCCGGTAGGCTATTCAGGCACATGGTGATGATGGACCCCAACACCACCAGGATGGACAAGATGCTGAAGACCCTGCTCAAGACCGAGTAGCCAGGGTTGTCCAGCGCCAGCCACAGCTGCCTGCGGAAGTTGCCCAGCGGCTGCCCATCAAACTTGGAAGCATCGTTGTAGAAGGCCAGAATCTCATCGAAGGAGGACGTGGTGCTCTCCTGGTCGCTCTGCTCATCCCACTTCTCCTGTTCAGGCTCCACTTTGCGGCCATGGTAGCTGTAGCTGCAGCAGGAGTCGATGAAGAACTCGTTTATGCCCCAGTACTCGATCTCCTGGCTGAAGGAGAAGACGCACAGCTCCGCCATGACGTGAAGCTTGCCAGTGTGGTAGAAATGCAGCACGTAGGGGAAGAGCTCGGGGTTGCGGTCAAAGTAGAACTCACGCTGGACATCGTCGTAGTCATCACAGAGCTCCAGAATGGCCTCACGCGAGTGGCAGAGCAGCAGGCGGCCCAGGCGCGTCTCAGGGAAGCGCAGCAGGGTGTGCGAGCGCAGCCGCCTCTTGAAGCCTCCTACGTTGATGCGGATCTCTCCATCTTCGACGTTGGCCTCCGACACGTCCCACAGGCTCTGGCGGGTCATGCTGAAGACGCCCGGCCGCCCGTGCCGCGCGGGGGCGCTACACCTGCAGGCAGAGGAAACGGCGTCCTGTGAGCGCGGGATGCTCAGGACCCGGGCGCCCCTCTCTTTTCTCCCCACCCCTCTCTGGCGAGCCCAGTCCTCCCCAGGCGGGCCTCTGGGAGCTGAAGGGCACTGGGATGGGGGGAAGGTTCCGTGGGGTTTGGCTCCCTCCCAAGGAAAGGTTTGGGAGGAGAAGGTATGTTTTCAGTAGCATGGCTGCGCCTCTATCCCCATCCCGGGGGTCCTGTCGGTCGCTTTACGCTTGTGGGGGTCGCACCCCCACCCCCGGCTCAGAGAGCTGACCTTGTCCGTGGGCAGGCCGAGGAAACACCCCCGCCCGCTCGCCGCAGACAGGCGGGACTGTACCTGGGATGCGCACGGGCAGGGCTGGGCCGGGGGTGGGGGGGCGCGCAGCTTGGGGAGGGGGGCGGGGAAATTCACCGCTCGAGTCTGTAAGCCGGGGCTGTGGGTAGGGGGCCAGCCTGGCGTCCCCTGCGTCCAGCCCTCAGGACTGGAGCCCCCTAGCCCCCCGCCCCGGGCCTCCCCGCCCGCCTGGCGCGGTGCCCTGGAGCCGCGTGCGCCGCGCCTTACCCAGTGGAGCTGCCCAGGCTCGCCCTGCGCGTTCTGGAAGCGCTTACCTGCAAGCACGGGGGCCCGCGGCCGAGGCCGGCGGGAAACTTCCCCGACCTGCTTGTTAGCATCGCTGCGGCCGCCGCTGCCGGCTAGCTGTGCGTGTGCGCGCGGATGCCAGTGTGTGTGCGCCTGTGTGTGCGCCCGGCGGGCCGGCGGGCGGGGTCCGCCAAGCGTCTCCTCCTGTCTCCGGCCGGAGATGCTGCCGCCGCCCGCAGTTGCGGGAGGCTCACAGGTGGCTGCGTGGCCCCGACGCTTGCAGAGCCCCCCTCTCTCGATCCGCATGCCCCTCTGCGCCCGAGAGAGACAGCAGCCCGCGCCGCAGGCGCCTGCGGGAGCGGGAGCGGAGCCGGTGCGCCTCGGCTTGGCCCTGCGCTGGAGCGCAGAGCGGTGGTGCTGAACGGACAGCTCCACGCGCCCCAGCTCGGGGCGCGGCCGCCGCCCCAGACTCCGGAGGTGGAGCTGCCGCCGCCGCCTCAGCTTCTCCGCTCTCCTCCGGCGCGTCACGGCGACCCCTTTGCGCCCGCGGCTCGACGCAGGGCCGACACCTTTCCTATCCCTTGGTGACAGCTATTACTGCCACGATCCTTCCTCCCAGGGCGCAGGCAGGGGACTGCCTACGGTGACCTTTCCCCACTGGGTGCAGGGCAAGTGACCGGCAGGGGAAGGAGGGGCGGCTTGCAGGAGTCTGGGGGAAGGGCAGGGCCCCAGGAATCCTAGGTTTCTCCTTTTAGGGACCTGATGAAAAGTTTCCTGAAGCTGCGGGTGGGGGTTGGGGAAAGGCAACGGGAGGGAAGAAAGGTGTAGGGAGGCCTGAGGTCAGTTCACCTTAGCTTGCCAGGGGCCAGAGCGCAGGCCCCACCTCCTGGGAGGGAGTCAAGGAGTTCTTTTGGGGAATTCTGTGTGGGTACCGTGTGTGTACAGGCCAGTGGGATGTGTAGGCTTTAGAGGGGAGTAAGGAGCTCTGTGTTTGTGTGTGTGTGCGTGTGCGTGCGTGTGTGTGTGTGTAGTCTGAGGACAGTAGGACTTTACAGTATCTGTGTGTGCAGTTTTGATAAAAATGGAACCTCTGAAGGGTGAGGAGATGTGTACCGTATGTCAGAACAAAGGAACCTAGGGCATGTCAGTGTAGCATGTCACAACGGGTGACTGTGAGCTCTGTGACTGCGTGCTGTATCAGTGTAGTATTCAATACAACCCTGACAAGGTCTGTGTGTATTACAACAAGAACTGTGTGCCTACGGACACAGTGGGGACTGTGCAGATGTGCTTAGTATCTGTGTCCCCGTTCCCCTGGAGACTTGTGACCCAAATTTGAGCTCTTGGTCTCCCAAGATTATTCCTTAAGTCACTGCTTGCTGGGCCTGAGTTGAGAAATGGACCCACAATCCTTAGGGAGCCTCCTCCCCTTAGTGTTTCAGCCTTTTCATAGTTCCCATATGCAAAGACTGGAGCACCTTGTGAGCTTAGCAGAGAGGTAGGGTCTCCAGGTCTGGGTCAGAAGTCCTGGGGAAAGTCCTCGTGGCGTGGCTCAGGACTCACAGGGCAGCCAGCACAGCCACAGTGGAAAGCACATCCCTTCTTTATGTGGGTCTGGCAATGCTGTCCCAGTTAGACAGGTGCTCCATGGAGCTGCAGTGCCTTGGGGCTCCCTGGAGGGCCTGGGAAAGACCCTTGATCTGGCTCTGTGTGGGGGTTCTTGGATCCAAGCCCGGCTTCACTTAGCAGAGACCATGCCTGTGCCAGCCACTTGCCTCTGGGTACGTGGGGAGGGATGTGTGTGCAGGTGTGTTGTCTGCTGAGAGGGCTCCACACCCACACCCATGTCCCTGCAGGCTCTGCAAGGGCTGGGGATTCCAGGGAGGCAGGCACATGTGGGAGGGGGTGACCAGGGTGGTGAGGGCCATTTGAGCCTCCTTTCTCTTGTGTCTGATGCTTTTAGGGAGGGGTGTGTGTGTGTGTGTGTGTGTGTGTGTGTGTGTGTGTATGTGTGTGTTAGAGAGAGAGAGAGAGAGAGGGAGGGAGGGAGAAAGGGAATCTGGCATTTGTCGTCTTTGTCTCCATCTCTGTTTCTGTCAAGGTCTGCATTTGGAGTATGCACCCCTCATCTCCTATCTAGTTCTGTTGGATCTACCGTTTGAAGTGTGTGGCTCTCTCCGCACCTGGCTGGTTTGCAGTCTGGAGGCCCCTGGGTGTCCTTTATCCTCACAGGAGTGCCTCTGAGGGTGTGCCAGCCCTTGCTGAGGGCGTGTGTGCATGTGTGTAAGTACATGCGTAATCGCTGTGTTGCTGCCTCTTTCACTCTTCTTCAACCCCCTCCCACACCTTGGGGGTGGCGGCCGTGAGATCTCCCTGCTGCAGGTGCCTTTCGCAGCAACACCTGCGGGGCCGGCTTTGTGGGCCCAGGGGCTCGCTCTCTCGCCCTCCACTGTCATCGTTACCGTGTGTTGCCTGGCTGCTGGCAGCCCCAATGCTCGCAGCCCCCTTCTGCTTCAGCAGCACATGTCTGTGTGGCGTCTGCTACGTGGCCACCATTCCCAGCCACTCCCATTCCCTTGGCCTCATTCCTGACTCTTCTCCTGGTTTCGCTCAGTGTATAAATCACCTTCTCCTCCATGCAGAATTTGGAGGGCTCCCTCCCCCCACGGAGAAATGCTTGGGTTTGATAACTCCGGGGTTCTCCTCCCTCCCCTGCTTTATTTATCTGCCTGCCTCCTTCTGTTCCTGTCTGTTTTTGTTCTTGCTCATTCCTTCTTCCTTTATGGTCGTGGGAGATTTCGCTCCATGGGCCCATAAAGAGAGAGCCCCCTCTGCCTTCTGTTTCTCTTTGTTTCTCCCACACCCACGACCACCCGGCCTGTGCCCTGCTCAGGCCCACCGGGCTCTCACCCATCTCGGCTCTGCACCTTGCTCCCGCCAGCCCCCCTCCTCCTTCCTCTTTTCCATTCACCTTCGCTCTCCCCCTCTCTGCCACTCCCTTGACCACCTCCACAGCCCACGGAGCTCTCCCAACATGCCCCCAGCTATTTGGCAGCCTGGGGTTCCTACTTGCCCTTTGTTAGCTTTGCCTGGGGTCAAGGACAAGCCCCCAGGTCCGCCTTTCCTTGAAGGGAAAATGAACTTAAGGGCTGCAAAGAGAAGCCCGAGTTTGGGGCATCTCAGTTATTTCTTGGAAAGGCTCAGGCAGAAGCTCTGTGTGTGTGACAGATGCCTTTGCAGAGGGTTAAGTGTATGTGACAGGCAGAGCCACTTGTTTATTTCCCAGTCACTGTGCTGAAGAGAAATGGAGCCATCTCGCTCCTTCTGTACCGGGGAAGCTGGCTGTGTTTATGGTTTATTTAGAGGTCTGAGCCCTAATCTTAAAATACAGCCACCTGCTCCAGGCACACATCAAGACCTGTCCCTGGGCTGGCCCTGCTGGGGAGATCCTGAAGGGGCGGGAGGGGAAGGGAGGGAAAGGCACCCTGGGAAGGGGGACAAAGGGACCCCCAGGCAGTGGCCCAGATCCCTGCACCTGGGTGACTATTAGCTCTGCCTCCCCTGCCAGCACTGATCTCTCAGTTGAGCCCACACATCTCAGAGTCGGCTTTTTTCTCTGACAGGCGAGGGGGCTGTTCTGGCGGCGTGGCTGAGGGAGCTGGGCTGCCTGACCTACATTCCCCACTGCAGGGGAGCTGAGCACTAGAGCCTGCATCCCACTGGAGTGGACCATCCACCTGTGTCCATCCTGCTCCCTGCCAGCCCCCCTTCCCGTCATAGTCAGTGTCTCTTACAGACACAAACCAGGTAGTGTCTTTCCTTTCCAAAAACCTTCTAGAGGCTCCCTAACTAACTGCAAACAAAAGCCACTTCCTTACCACAGTTCCAAGCCCCTCCATGATGCATCCCTGACCAGCTCACAGACTTCATCCCACTGGTTTCTTCTCTACCAGTTATGCTTAAGCCACATGTCCCTTTGCTCCGTCCACAGGGCCTTTGCACATACTATTCTCTCTGCCTGTCATGGTAGTTTGACAAGGCAGGTGTCTGGTCGCTCAGGTCTTGCATTAAATGTCACCTTCTCAAAGGGGCCCAACTGTGCAATTTAACTGGATCTCTCATGGGACGCCTAGGTGGTTCAGTTGGTTAAGCGACTGAATTCAGCTCAGGTCATGATCTTGCAGTATGTACATAAAGCTTGAACTCTGAATCAAGCTCTGTGCTGACAACACAGAACCTGGAGCCGGGTTAGGGTTCTATGTCTCCCTCTCTCTCTGCCCCTTCCCCACCCCTGCTCACACTCTGTCTTTCTCTCTTCTCAACAATAAATAAACATCAAAAAAAAATTTTTTAACTGGATCCCACAGTCCGTTTCTATTGTTTCTCACACAGAACTTATAGTAAATGCTGACTGAATATGTGATTGAATGATGAATGAATGGGGCTCCAGCTCCTGGGTTAATGTCTCTTCGTTCTAGCCTGAGTCCTGGCCCCACCCCCACTTCCTCTAATGGATGGAGAAGGAAGCTGGAAAATAAGGAGTTGCTGTGCCTGGGGCTATGCCTAGGGGACCCCAGACTCTGGGGTGCTCTCCCAAGTAATTGGTTAGACTAATGGGTCTCATCCCTGGCTGTCCATTATAATCACTCAGGAGCTTTTAAAATAGTCAATGCCCCTGGATGCCTGGGGTCTCACCCTAGATCAATTAAATCAGAATTCCTGGTGTAGGGTCAGGGAGTCAGTGTTTTCTTAAAGCCCCCTAAGTGGTTGCACTATGGAGCCAAGATGGAAAGCTTGAGCAGCACGTCTTTTTTTTAATTTTATTTTATTTTAATGTTTTATTTATTTCTAGGAGAGAGAGAGAGAGAGAGAGCGTGAGCAGGGGAGGGTCAGAGAGAGAGGGAGTCACAGACTCTGAAACAGGCTCCAAGCTCTGAGCTGGCAGTCACCACAGAGCCCGACGCGGGGCTCGAGCCCACGAACCGCGAGATCATGACCTAAGCGAAAGTCGGACGCCTAACCTACTAAGCCACTCAGGCGCCCCGAGCAGCCCATCTTTTTGAGCATGAACCCAGAACTGTGGGCCTGTGTGAAACTCAGGGGTCAGCACCAAAGGCAGGGCTGCATCTCATTCAGCTTAGTAAACACTCACACCCACCCCAACGGTTAAGCCCATGCGTGCCCCGAGTGGAGTACCAGAAATGCTGGTATATGTGTGCCTCTCAGAATCACTTACCTTAAAGATAATTTGTGATTAGCAATAGTCAAGGTTTCTTCCCTGCCTTGGAAAAGGATCCATTTCTGAGCCTTTATTATGCAACCAGTGGTAAAGGGGACTGGGAACGAGGGAGCCAGCAGGCCTGTCTAGGTGGATTCACAGTAGAAAGGGCACAGAGAAGTGGCCAAAGAATAGAGGGAAGCAGGAGGGGGTCAGGTCCTGAGCTGGGGAATTGGCCTGAGCCTTGGGAAGGAGGGCATTGAGGAGGGAAGGGGAATGTGTGGAAGATTAAGAGAAAAATTGGGGAACAAAGGGTTTTAAGTTTTGCTGCATTATGAATGCAATTCCTCATTAAGTGTTTTCTCAAGAGGCAACAGTAAATATTTCCATCACTTTTGCATTGTTTCTGGTTGCAAGGCTGAATATATTATATGTGGGTCCTTGCCTAGGCTGTTTGCCTTTATCCCCAGAGACCGCCCTCCCCTCCTCCTACAGCCCTCCAACCCTAGGCACCCCTGGAGGTTGACAAGGGAGGGAAGGTTGTTTCTGAAGCGTTCCTCTTTGAGTTCCTTAGTAAAAAAAAGATGTCCAGAGGTCCCATGGCTGGCAGGCACAGGAGTGGGGGCCTCAAGGTCCAGCCTCCTGCATCCTTCTCCTTGGGAGGCTCTCCCTCCCTATGAGCCCTGCTGGCTACTGCTCCCTGGGGGGCCTTCCCTGAATTTCCCAGAATATCCTGGGAAGAGGCTGGAATAATTAAGATAAAATTGATTAAATGTACACTTAAAGTCACCACAAGGGAAACTGCTAAGAGGACAACTTGTCACCCCCCCATTCTCACCTTCACCTGCCTCCTGGGCTCTGACTGTCTCCTCTCTACCCCAGGCCTCCCTGAAAGCCCACAGCGTGGAGTCTGAGCCACAGAAACCCAGGAGGTCTTCTCTCTCTTCCTCAGACATGGCATTTCTGTTGTCCCTCCTCTCCTGACCCTTCTCTGGGTGACCATCAGCTGGACTGAAGTCCCAGTTCTCGCCCTGGCTCTAATCTCAGGGCCCAGTTCTCGCCCTGGCTCTAATCTCAGGGCCTATCAAGACGCTAGATCAGGACAACTCACCTTATGGCCCTCACTTGTGGGAGTGGCATCTCAGCCCAGCAGGTGGCTGATGAAGATGAAGACGGTGGAGAAAATGAGGCTGAGGGAGATGACATGAGGCAGCAGCAGAGGGAAGCCTGGTGGCTGGGGAGTGTGCCCTGGGGCCAGGCTGCTTGGGTCCCAGTCCAGCTCTTCTTTCTCCATATGCTCGGCAAAACATTTACCCTCTCCATGCTTTGAGGTCTTCATCTTGAAAACCTGTGATGGTCCCTAAGCCACGAGGTTATTGTGAGAATAAAAGAAGCATTAAAGAGCCAAAGCAAGGCCTGGCACATAGCGAGTGCTTCAGAGGTTAACCGTGACTAGCATCAATGACTGAGTGCTTGTGATGTGATCCGCCCAGCGCTAAGTGGGGTGTTTAGACTCAAACATGTCTCTCGGGTCCCAAATATGCCCTCTTAACCATCTCAAGTAGACGCAGAATTAGTTAGGGTAGGCTAGTTGCTATAACGAACACCTCCCAAATGCCGGTAGTTTAACATGATAAAAGGATCATTTCTTGCTCCTGTTAGAGTCCAACTGAGTGTCCAAGAGCAGCCTTCCCCATCATGATTCCAGTCTCCTTCCATCCAGAGCTCTGCCAGCTTCCAGGTCTTTGGGGCCCTCCCCCGGGATCCTCTGCATCAAGATGGCAGAGAATGTGGAGGATGGCATGAAATGTTTTCAGGGCCAGGTCTGGAAGTGGCTGACTTCATTTCTGCCTGTATTCCTTTGGTAGGACTTGATCACATGGCCCCATGTAACTGGAGAGGGAGAGAAGGTTGTAGAAAGAAGAGAAATTATTAATTCTCTGTTGCCAGTGGATGTGTAGAAGCCGGTAGACATCTTGCATCCATTTCTCCCAAGATAGGAAGAGAGAAAGCAGGAAAGTGCCCACTGACTGCTGACCATGACGTAGCTGAAGGTGTCCCAGCTGGCAGGGCTTTGCTCCAGGGCACAGGCCCAGGGTGCCCATCTCTCTAGGAGTCCTGAGCCAGCACTGAGGAATGTTTTTGCCTCAGATAAGACCTTGCTCCCCCTTTTTCAGAACTTTTCCACACCACACATTTGAAGGAAGGCATCAGTCCCAGTTCTTGGTTGGAATCAGTAGATAATCAGGCAGAAGAAGTGTGTAATAAAAGGGTATAAGGTAGGTCACAAACTTCAAGGAGAGAAATCAGACTTGGAAGCTGCAGAGGCTAAAACCCCACGCCCCTCCTCCTCCTTTGATCTCTGCTCCTTCCCTAGGCCGGGAACTTGGGAGAAATTTCTCAGGGAAAGATTCCCTTTCTGCCCTGGCCTGCTTTTCGTTTATCATGCCCACCTATCTACCCTGGGACACACTCCCTGCTCCCCACACCTCCCTCAGCTCAGAGGTGATCACAGCTGCTGCTCTTCCATGAAAGTGACACCCACCCAACTACCCATCTATCACCCATCGATTGATCCATCCATCCACCCACTTCCCCATCCCACACCCTGGATGCCTCTGTGGGCTCCTGTTTCTATGGTTACTCCAGGGCCTTAGTTTGCTTTGGGTTTTCTGAGAGATTCTCCATTCTAGACTGTCTCCAAAGCAGCCTTACTGCTGGACTCAAACCCTTGATTGCTGCTATCGGCTTGCTTCTTACAGCTCTCCCTACCTGCAGATCACACATTGCTTGCACATCGGTCTATCGGGGTGACCAACTTCCTAAGTTTAAAATACAAGCTTTCTAATATTTGAACAGAGAGGTACTCTGGAAACACAGCGTCTGAGAGGCTGCCACAGGAAAACAAGTGGAAGTTCCCAGAGATAGGTAGGGCCCCTTTGCAATAATCATAAAAGCTAACATTTACTGGCACTTACTATAAGCTAGGCACTGTTCTAAGGATTTCAAGTCCATGAACTAGGTTAATTCTCACAACGACTCTGTGGGGTACGTATTACGATTATCTCAGAGGAAACAAGCCCAGAAATATTGAGTAAAGTGTTCAAGGTTACAGAGCTAACCAGCAGTAAAGCTGGGATTCACAGCAAGACAGTCTGACTCTAGAGATTTGTTCTTACACACTGCCTTCGTGACCTCTCCTTCCTACTCTGGGATTCTGGAAGCTTCCCCGATTCATTTTTTTCAAGATGGGAAGTAGGTTTCTGAACACCTCCCCAGCACTCAGCTCTGTGCTGGGGGCAACAAATGACCATATTCAAGAACTAACCTCTCCCTCCCTTTCCACTCTTGACCCACTTGACAGCAGCTTTCGGCTGCTCAGAAGCCTGGGTGGGCCACAGCTGTTCTCATGAGGAGCTCTCTGACCCTCCCTCCCTCCCCTCACCTCCCATCTTGAACTGGTCTGTCTGTGGGCTCTAGAGTTTTTCTCAGGTCATAGCCAAGTGGCAGCTTGTCCTCAGAGGCCTTCAGGAGGGTGGGAAGAAGCAATCCCATCAGAGAAACCCAGCTGAGGGAAGACACAAGATGTTCCCCACGAGTGACAAAAAACCAATTCACACTCTTTCCTGCAGCCAAAAAATTAAGCTAATTTTTCACTTCTCTGCTTACGTGCAACTCAACTAAACATAGGCATCTAAGAATGCAAACAATGACTAGATTTTCTTAATTTAGGGCAGTTTTAATTAAATCTTGCTAAGATGACAGAGGGTCTGGATATTTTTATCATGGTAGGAAGCAATGTGATTGGGAAGAGGTAGGGAACATGATGGTGGAAACACCTCCCGTCTCCCACCCGACTGACCTTCCCGGCCTGCCCTGTTAAGTACCGCTCCTGAGAAAAGGTGCAGTCTTCTTGAAATTATTGTTTCCTTTACTCTCTCTATTTTTTTTTTTTTAATTAACAGAAGCTTGTTTCCTTATATCGAGCTCTTTCTAACTAACTGGAGTAGAAAAGTCCAAATGCTTTGGCAAAAAGTTTAAATTACAGAACTATTTTTGAGAAAGAATATGGACTTTTCAGAATTTCATGGCATAAATATTAAGAAACTGAAACCAAAAGTTTCTGAGGTAGAGTCTTCTAGTACATCCTGCTCACCCACATCCAGTTCTCTTCTTTCCAGGGCATATGGAAGGATGGCATTTCCCCATCCTCTCCAAGTTTGCAGGAACCACGTGACGTGTCCTGGCCAATGGGCTGTGTCTGGAGGTAATGCGTCATATGTGGGCCAGAGCACTCAACTGCCAGTGTGAGAGGCTGCAGCTATTTCTTCCCTTGCTGTGCAAGTACATGTTGCGTCGACAGTGCCGCCAGACCAAAGCAGCCTGGATCCTTGAGCTCCTCCATGGAGCACAGCCACCCCGGGCACCCCTGGATTTGAAGCAGACTCTGTGTGTTTAAGAGGTACATTTTAAATGGGCTACATCCCTGAGCTTTGAGGAGAGTTGGTTGTTTCCCACAGCAGAGGTTCTTCTATCCTGATTAATACAACAAATAATGCTTTTTTCTAATAATTGTTGTACGATAGCACATTATTTTAATTATTTTATAAGAGATTCTTTTGGAACTTCAAAAATTCATCCGTCCTATGTATTCAGGAGTGGGCTGGAGTTTACTTTTGCCAGATCTGAATAAGATTACTGGAGAACATATTTAATTTGTTTAAATAAAACTTATGTGTCAACAGAAAGCTTTTAAATTTACCAAAATTCCAGGGTAAGGTTAAAAACAGCCCCTCAGAATAAAAGTCATCAGTATGGGAGACACATTCATTTCTCAGAGAATTATGGGTATGAGCAGGTCCATGGGTGAAAACATTGACTTATAGAAGGGAACAGTAACTGAGCCGTTGGGAAGTACTGAGGTGAAAAGATGTCTGAAGAAGAATTTTAAGAAGTTTTCCGTATGATGTGCTGCTTGACCAAGAAAACCCCTGTTAAGATGTGTTAGTTAAGGTAATGCCAACAAGTATAATAAATACATGTCTTATGTCTCAAGTGTGATAGACATTTACTTCTTATTCACATAAAGTTCAAAATATTTGTTCTAATTGGTGGAGGGAACTCCCCTCCAAGTGGTGAGTCAGGGAACTGGGCTCCTTCCCATAGTCCACACCACCTTCCAATGTTGCAGAGCTCTCTGCATTCAGCCAGAAGGCAAAGGAGGAGGGTGAAGATGGATGCGGGATGTTTCTACAGCCTAGACCTCGAGGTGGTGCACATCATACCTACTGGTGTCTCGTTGGTCAGAACCCAGTCACATGACTACTCCTCATTGCAAAGGAGGCTGGGAAATGCTCTCTAGCTATGCAGCCTGGAGGAAGAAGAATCGAGCTTGTGGAGACTTGACTGGTTTATGTCACAAAAGGTCTTAATGCTTTCAAGGTTGGATTTGAGTACACTTTTAGAATGCAATTCTGTGTACAAAGAACCATAAATGGACCAAACTTTATGCAGGTTGGAAGGGGAAGGTGGCTAAGCAGTCCCTAAAGGACAATATTCTGCTTCTTAGGTTAAAATAATAATCATAATCATAATCATAGGCCTGAGTCACAGATATACCGTCTGGGACTCCCAAATTGTTGAAAATGTAATACACAAGTGTAGGTGAATCAGGTGCGAGCAGTGACAGCACAGGAAAGCCTGAGAGAAATGGTGGCACCTACTCTGACATTAACATTACCATTTTAGAGACTTAAATAAATGCAGGGCTCTGGCAAAATTGGTTAAATGGAGGATGCCTACAAGAGCTATCTCTGGAGATTGCAAGCTGAACATTAGCATTTAATCCAACCCTCATAGACATCCAACTGTCTTAAGACATAAGAGACTCTTGCATAAGGAGTAAGGGAGTTAATGCTAAACACAGTTAGACTAGTTCAAAGTTGTTGCCATGCTGTCGCTGGGGCCAGCTCCCCTGGAGCATGACTGCTGCTGCGAGGCTTGCAATCGAGCTGGCTTTGGACTGTTTATACAAGCTGCCTGCTACTAGCAACATAAGACGTTCACAAAACGTTCTGTGCAAGGAACCAGAGAAAAGAACTTTGAGTTGTGTTAGTGGTTCTTGGCAAGTTTCAAGGATGGCAAGCACTGAAGGCAGAGAGAAGACATAGTTAGATGAAGTATGAAACAGCAGAGATTGTTTGCAGCTCTCCGGCCACCAGGCATCTGATTTAGTGGCCACCTCACTGCCCCAGTACAAGCCAAGGGGATAGTGGAGGGAAGCTAGGATTTATATGCTGAGTTCATAATTAGGAACCTACCAGCAGCACAAATGGTTTCCTGTGCGGCAGGAGGAAGAACCACTCTAGCAAGTCACCCCCCAGGGGAGCTGTGGAAGCTGGCTTGGATAATGAGAAGCACTTGGATCAATCCTTGTGGGAGAAAGATCAGCAACTTTTAGTAAAAAGTGGCTGAGCAATTTGAGATCTGATCTCAAACTTGAAGAGGCTTCCTGAATTCCCTCTGTTGAGATGCCTAATTGAGCCTGAGGAACAGAGAAAGACAACATGGCACTTTCTGGGAGAAAGATGAAATAATGGGATTTGAAGCGGGGCAGTCAGGATAATTTGGGGGGACCAGCTGGCCTCAACTTGAGAAGCAAGATGGACAGGAGAGCAGCTTCCCTAGTCCCATTCAAGAGACCCCCCAGATCCAGCCCAGGACTTAGGTTGAAGACAGTATCCCTGAATGTGCTCCCAGAGGGGTAATGTTGGTCACACAGAAGCCGTTTCTCAGGCCCCAGCATGAGTGAGATAGTGTTACCCTTAGGCTGCCCTGAACATTGGAATATTGGAACACTGGAACATTGGACATGTGTATTTTACCTGAGTCAAGAAACAACATCTCAGCTTCTAACTCTGAGGAAATGTGGTCGGTGGGGACTGCCAGGGGGCAGGTACTCTGGAGACTGGTGGGCTCAGATGTTAATGGTGCAATAAGAAACAGCAGAGGCATACTGCAGAGGCGGCAGGCCCCCACCTCAAATCCCGTGTCTCCAAACTGCATCTGGAAAGAGAAGAAAAGAGAATCTAGGTTGAATGAGGGGATACGTTGAACATGGAGGGAGGACTCACTGGTCACAAGTTAATATGACATTTTGACTGTGGCTGTGTACTTCTAAAAGGGAGTTATGCAATTGATTTATTGGCTTTGGAAAAGTTGGAGGATTTTATTGCATTGCCTTCAGAGGGAGTAGAGCATAGGTTGGTGACCTCTCATACAAAGAACAGCTAGAATAATGCAAAATCCTTGTGCCACCTTATTTAGAAAATCTAAATCTGAATCTCCAAATCTCCATTATTCCTCAAAGATTTAAGAGTTGAATGTCTATTTCTCTTGACTGTAAAAGACATGAAAAGGCCATGAGGACACTTACATTTATGTGGGTTATACTTAGAAAGGCACATAAAAATGGATGTGACTGATTGAAAGTAAGTCTCATCTAAGTATTAAAACCAATTGGCCAAATTTTGGGGGGAGGGTGGTGGTGGATACTTTGTTAGTATGTAATTTGTTGTAGTAATGAATTGCCATTATAAAAAGTATACTGCTGGACATTATGTCTTTTTTTTTAATTTTTAATGTTTATTTATTTTTGAGAGAGAGAGAGAGAGAGCACAAACAGAGGAAGGGCAAAAAGAGAGGGAGACACAGAATCTAAAGCAGGCTCCAGGCTCTGAGCTGCCAGCACAGAACCCGAGACAGGGCTCGAACTCACAAGCTGTGAAATCATGACCTGAGCCAAAGTCAGATGCTTAACCAATTGAGCCACCCAGGTGCCCCTGGACATTATGTTTTCTATCCTAGGACCTTCCAGATGTACCAAAGCTCTTATTGATATAAGGGTAAATGATTACATGAGAAGAAGCACTTAGAATCTGCTCCCCAGCTTTTTACTTCCTCCTAGTGCCTGTACCATTTGTGAATGGCTTGGTCTTAGTAAACATGCGAATATGCTATGTACATGGAGAAGGAACTTAGCAGAGGGCTGGCAGAAAAGAACACAGTGGGGTCATATTATAGACACATTTAATATTACTAATTAAGTTATACATTGTCAGCAGAGAAATATAAATGGTGCAGGTGTTCCCATGAACCATATCATTCAGTGAGCAACAATTTGATTATTTATCTATATATACATATCCACTCATTCACACCTGCCTAATTCTCCAATGAAAGAAAGAGAGAAAGAAAGAAAGAAAGAAAGAAAGAAAGAAAGAAAGAAAGAAAGAAAGAAAAGCAAGCAAGCATTAAAGTTAGCCAAAATATGTCCTATCCCAGTTCTCTTTCCTTCATTTATTCAGCAAATACTCATTAAGGCTCCTGAGCAAGACAGATGAGTAAAGGAGTAAAAAGCAATAAGATCACACCGTAGATGAGGTCCATATGTTAGGGACATCTGGGGGATTCCTGATCCAAAGGGCAATCCCTATCCCTCTATCTCATTATTTCTAGAAGGATGTAGAAATGAGAGGACACAGCTCACATGTCTCCACATGTGTTTTCTCAAGGGAGGGAGGCAGATCCCCAGGATTTCAGCCACTCCTTGGCCTGTGAACACTCCCAGCTCTGACTTGTACAGAGCTTGAGTCAGAGATGGCCTTCTAAGATCTTCCAGGGCCATGTTAGCCAGCCGGTTTTTAATGCAATAACCACTGAGATATTCCATTATTCTCTAGATCAGTGGTTTTTAATTTCCCCCCTTTTCTAACAGCCCAGATGAGAAATAATGTGGAAAAACTTAGGAAACACAAGTGCAGAGATAATGAGGCAGATTTCAGTGGCCTTATATCCCAACAAAATCTAATTATTGGGCCTCTGACTTGGGTCAGTTCTTTCCTTCTGGATGTGTGGCACTCTCTGGATAGGAAGGGACCACTGAGGGTGTTTGAGAGACACAGGCTTTCCCTCCATCACCCAGCCCAGCCTAGAAGGCATTTGGCAGAGAAGGTGTAGGGGATTGTCCTGAGCTTGAAGACAGCTGTGAATGAGTCAGAAGCGACTTCAGGTCAGTACAAGGCCCCAGAGCCATGCTGACCATATTTTTCAAGCCTTAAAATTGAAACACATGGTTTGACACATGAGTTACAATAGGACAGAAGATCTGGAATTAGAAAATTCACATTGCAGGGTGGTATGGCTGAGTCCAAAGTGGGGTTGGGAGGTTTGCCGTCGGTTGACCTGATGGTCCATATGTCAAACCCCCAGCATCTGTTTGCACGAAGTGACATGCACAGGGCCTTTGTTGACTGGAGAGCGTGGCGGGAAGTGTGGCTGTTGCCTTCAGGAGGAAGAGAGAGAGACTGGATGGAAGGAATGGCAGAGTGTCATGGAACCCCCATGCAGACAGGGGGCTTAGAAAGAAAGCCAGAGGGGCTATTTGCATGAGGAAGTTGAGGACAGTCTGGGTACAAACTAAACTGATTTGGGGCTCGCTCACAAAACATGAGACTCTGTTTTTCTCACGTGTGTGGAGCCCAACACTGCTCTTGCATCTGGTGGGATAGTGATTCTAGATGCCCCAAGAGATGGTGCCTCCCTCTCACCCAAAATGGGATTTTCCCAGAGGTACCATTAGCAGTAGATTCCCAGAAAGCTTCAGCTGAGTGAATGAGAACATGGGGCTTAGTAGGCAATTTAAGGATGAGAGGTCCTGAGAGAGAAAATAAGGCAGGTGGAGGGATTCTAGGTCATTGATGTTTATGAGGCTTAAAGAAGTCTGGTAACATTCTAGAAAAGAAATAGAAGACCACAGAACAGTGGACATTTTCTTCCAAACTCAATATTGGGTCATATAGTGGGAGACATAGTTGGATAATAAGATAAAGAATCTGAATTTGGGGCTGGTCTGGAAAAATTGCCAAAGCGTATCAGATTAACTTGATTGAAGGTTTCATTTGATTACAACCCTAAACTCTGGTTACATGCACTTATTTATCCAGACTATTGTCTCAGCAGAAAGCGAACCCACTGTCGACTTTATAAAACCAGAAGAAGCATTGTCAGCCAGCCCCTGGCTCTAGATGTGTGCGTGTGTGTGTGTGTGTGTGTGTGTGTGTGATCTAACATTTGAAAGAGGTTGTCAGTGAGACTTGTTTAGAATACAAATGATTGCTTAAACTCTCTTAAAGGCTTTAAGAATATATTTTAATCATTGAATCTTCCCCTAAACCCAGCAGAGTTATTCATGAATAAATTGTTGTGCCTTTGAGTCAACAGGAATTGGGCAGACTTGCTGAATTAATGGACCTTTCTCTTCTTCTGGTCCCTTTCATGGCTGTGGCAATGTGCATTTCTACTAGCTCTGTGACATGCAGATGGAGTATCATTTTCCCTAAATTGATCTGTTCTACATCCCTGAATTTCAGCTATTTGCATTTTTATGCCAGAATCAAATTTAGCTTATTATTATTGTTGTGGGAAATAATTATAATCCTTTAATTGCCATGGCACTTGACAATTAAAAAAAATATTCACAAATGTTACTTAATTCCATCCGCACTGTCACACGGAGGAGTAAGCAGAGTAGGAGCTGTTCCTCCAGCTCCAAACTGCTCCTCTTTTCCGATAGTACAGTGAGGTCCTTAAGATTAGCTGACTTGCCCACGGCCACAAGGATGGAAATTGTGGAAGCAGGAAGAGGACCCAGGATGAGTGGCGCGGCCTGTCCTGAGTTCTGGTCCCATCGAGCCCTGTCTTCAAAGTCTGTCAAGTGGGTTTGACCATCTCTGCCTCACAGGCTCACTGTGGGGGACGGGTGTGTAGCTGCCAGCAGGGGGCCTGACGAGAGGTGAGTGGTTGATTGCGCCTTCCTCCTTCCATCTCCAAGGCAGATCCAAGGATTGCCATTTAAAGGTCGTGCGTCCACCAGGGCTGAGATGTGAGGGCATAAAATTTCCCTTCCAACCAGCCTGGAGACTAAGGGGCCAGCAGTCATACCACACACGCATGCAAGCATACATACACATGCATGTGTGTGGGCTCCTCTTCCATGCTGGACTCCGGGGCTGGAACCAACCTTAGCTATCAGTGGTCCCACCCCTTCTTTTATGGAAGGGGGTTCTACGCTGAATTCTGGACTTAAGCTACGCAAGAGAGGCGTTTGCATTCATTTTGCGGCAGGACAACTGTATACACCATGCCTCCTTGGGAGTCAGAGGTCCCCCACCCGGTTTCAATGAGGAATCACATTCAGGTGCAAGTAACAGAAGTCTGGGCTGAAGCCATTTTCACAAACAGCCTGCCGGCAGCTGGAGGGCCCAGTTCATTGCTCGCGCGGGCTGGCTTCTGAGTGAGTGTTTCTGCCTCTTCCACGTGCTGTTTACCTGAGGGCCTGAGGGCCTCGGGAAGAAGGTTGTACCTCCGGATGGATGTGTCTGCATATCAGCCAGGAGGAAGGAAAGAGGGTGGGACATTACTAACAAACTTCTCCTTACTCTCATTGGCCTGTGCCGTGAGTCTGCCTGACGGCTTCTCTGGCCATCGGAGCCTGCTCGCCTGTGCATGGAGCAGGTCAGGGGGACACCTGACCAGCCCTGACCCTCTCCCCAGGGGCAGCTGTCAGCCAATCAAAAACTGATAGGAACTGGCAGATCAATACCCCAGCTCCTTTGCCCCCATGGGGGTGGTGACTCAAAAACATGCGTCCTGCACCATTTCCAAGTGCTCACTGGGGGGTTAAGCTTCACTTTTGCTTGCCTCCCTTTCCTCCCTCGCACTGGCCTATGGGTGCTTCCTGGTGCCTCCTAACTAAACTACTTGCGCTGAATCATTCTCTCAGGGTCTGCTTTTGCAGGGGAAACCAAACTAAGGTGACAGGGAACCCCCCCGTTCAGAGAAGGTAAGCAAATCGTCCCGGGTGGCCAGTAAGTAGGCATCCGGTATTCAGATTTAGAGCGTGCAGATTCAAAGGCCGACTTCTTAACTCCTACCCTGAACTGTGGGTGTGGGACTGAACTACCCTGGCGTCAAGGGGGAACTGCAGCCGGACGGCGTCTACCTTCAAGCGAGGGGCACTGTGAGTGTGAGTGGGGCTGGGGAAGCATTTGGTGCCCTGGGCTTCCCCCAAGTGTCAGCAGCTGTGGGAACAGCTGCGGGACAGGCTGATCACTCAGTTTTGAATTCTCCTTCGCATTTAGCTCAAGGCCATGAAAGCTGTCAAAGAAAGGTCAGGACCTCCCTGGAGGCTTTCCTCCTTTTCTGGGGCTACAGTGCAGCACGAGGCCTCCTCCTTCAGCCTCCCACCCAGCGTCCCTCTGGACGGGAGAGAGCCGATGCTGGCCTCCTGGGGCCTCTGCTGGGAAAATGTGCTCATCGGGGAAGGTTTACAGAGAACGTGCTGCATGTTCCTTCCCCGGGAAGAGCAAATCCCTCCTGGCAGTGTCTCTTCTGGGGCTGAAGGAGCAGTCACAAACTGTCTCCCGGGCATGTCCTCCTCACCCAGCTGGCCCTGCACAGATACACTCGTCACGACTCCAGACTGGGGGAAGCAGACGACACATGCTGAACTCGGTGGAGGCCGCCCCCAGACGTAGGATCGCAGGACCCTCTTGATCCAGCAGACACAGAGGCAGAGGGAGCTCCTGTGTGGCTCTGCCCTGCCCCCCACCCCCACCCCCACTCCCGCCACTGGGCACAGACCCCCTCCTCCTCTCAGAGACTCAGCCCCATTAGGTAAATGAGCCAGATCCCATGGAGCCCTGAATCCTCTGGCTTTCTGAACGAGGAGACAGGAGCTGGCTGGAGCACTAGATCTGGCTTGGGTTCTGCGCAGCCATGATAGTCCCTCCACGGGTTTGGGAAAAGGATTCAAGAGCCTATGATTCAGTGGAAAGAACCCAGGCTTTAGGGTTAGGTGGGCCTGGGCTCACATCCCAGCTCTACCTCTCACCAAGCTCCCTTAAGAAAAAGAAGATGATGGTAATGAGCCTGCACCTCCGGGCTGTGGTAAGGATTGGACAATGTCACATTTATGCAGCTGCTAAGTACATACCAGGTGCTGAATAAATGGTAAAGCTATCATTAATACTAATGATGCCTGGGGAAAACAGGACAGGAAGGATGGTGAGATTCCATTTGTGTGAAGTTGTGTTATTCTGATAGGAGGTTTATCAAAACATTAATAGTAATTCTCTCTGGGTAACAGGATTTAGGGGCAATTTTTACTTTCTTTTATTTATCTGTGTGTCCCCTGAATATTTTTACAATGCATGTCCACATAAGCAAAACTGCCCATCTATAACCTCAATGGGTTTGAGTAAAGGTTGGATTCTTGATGCACTTGAACGTGAAAGTTTTGGAAACTGTATTACTCTTCATGGCAGGAGAAGAATGTGGGCTCCCAGAACAACCTGAAGGCCAAGCAAGAGTGTAAGAGGTTGGGGGGAGGGGTGGAAAGAGGCAGCTAGTTAACAGAAGCCCATGTGGTCAGCAGCATGTATCTAAATTTTCCACGAAGTCTACTACACACTCGAATGCTTGGTGTGAGTGACTTTCATTGTGGGCACTGAAATTGGGGCTCAACTTCACATAAGAGTTAATGTGGGGTAGGACAGAGGGAGCATCTGAGGACACATGACTCCTGTGAAGAACCCATTTGATTCCTCCAGAATCAGCAGTAGTCTTGGGAAGCCTCTTGAGCTCTCTGGAGTGTAGAATTGCTCAAGCTTGAGCCTGGTTCTCTATTGCTGCATAACAAACCATCCCACACTTGGTGGTGTAAAGCAATGACAATCATTTATTATTCTCTCACATAGTTCTGGGGATTGAGTGGGTTCGGCAAGGTGGTTCTTGCTTGGAGTCCCTCCTGTGCTTGTATTTGGATGGCATTGCAAATGGAGGCATGCCAAAGCCTTTCACAAAAGTATATGGCGCCTGGGCTCGAGGGGCTCACGCAGCTAGGGCTGGAGCCATTGGGGCTCCTCAAGGGTTTCTCTCTGTCTCCTCGTGGTCTCCCCACATGGTGTCTCCAGCTGGGCGCCTTCGCCGGGCCCGGACTTATTACATGGCTCCAAAGCCACTTATTAATGGCTCCAAAGGCACGTGTACTGAGAGAGAGGGAATGAGGTGGAAGTTGTATTGCCTTTCTGACCCAGCTTTGGGACTCACACAGTCACTTCTACTACATTCTATTAGTCAAAGCATTCAAAAGGCCCACCCAGGCTCAATGGGAGATGACACAGACCCCATTTCTTGATGGAAGGATCACAAGGTTTTGGAATGAGTATGTGGGATTGAAAATATTGTGACCATTTTTGGAAAATACCATCTGCCAGAAGACATTTGATAGATTTTGAGGGACACGGCAGTCCTCAGCTGATATCCGAGTTACAATCAGGAAAAAAATAAAACTACTTTCTTTCTTTCTTTTTAAAAGCCAAATATTAACAGAGTAGACTTCAACTCCAATCTAAGATTATTTAGAAGAATATGGATGATGAATAGGGACTTTGAGTGTAGCAGATTTGCTGGAATTGGCTGTGAAAATCATCATGAAAATGAACGAGCCAGAAAGAAAAATGTTACTCTCTTATTCAAAACGCTTTCTGGATGGAGCTAGCGGTGCTGGAAGTGGAGCAGGAGCATCCTGAAAGAGGGCCCGAGGGTCAGGAGTGTCAGAGCGTGGCTGTTGGCAGGACTTCATGGGTGAACGTGAGAGATTGCTGAGCTGAAATGTTCAGGACAGAGCCTCGGGTGGGTACATGGAGGAGGGAGTTGAGGGGCACCAACATGAGCACAGCAGGCACCTGCTTCTACACATGGGTCCCCTTGGTGGGGACACTTGGACGGGCATGGCCTTGGGGTCCCAGGATTCCCACAGGTGAATCAAGGGCTTATGGGGCTTGGTCCTACCTCAGTGACCATCTCCTGCAAGTGAGAGCCTGTCATGGCAGGGACATCACTTCCTTCTCTCCTGTTCTGCTTCCCACTGACTCTGTGTTCTGAGTCCCCATAGTCAGACCAGAATATCTGATCCTGGCCCTGGAGGAGCTTCAGGGCCATTTGGGTTAGAAAGCAGCTCTCTCTCGCCTTCACATCTGTTGGGTGAGCATTGGCTCTGGTGTTGAAAAGGATTCTGAGGTTGCATTTGCACTCAGAGGAAAAGTGGGCCTGCATGAATGGTCAGCAGAAGGTGTTCTGAAACCAGCTCTTGATTGTTTCAGCACCGAGCAGGAACATACCTCTCAAAGCAGTTGCCCATCTACGTTTTCCTCTCATATTTTCAGAGCTAGCATTCCATAGCCTCCTGTACTCACCCCTACCTTCCTAGGCCACATCCATACTTCCTGTACCCTATTCTCTGCTGACCTCAGTAAATGACATTTTGGTTCTGATTCCTCTTTTTTTTTTAAATTTTTTAAAAAACGTTTATTTTTGAGAGAGAGTATGTGTGAGAGAGAGCAGGGGAGGGACAGAGAGAGAAGGAGACACAGAATCCAAAGCAGGCTCTACGCTGTTAGCACAGACTTGATGCGGGGCTTGAACTCACAAACTGTGAGATCATGACCTGAGCTGAAGTCAGAAGCTTAACCGACTCAGCCACCCAGGTGCCCTGGTTCTGATTCCTCTTAAAATAAGCCATCTCTTTGATTTTCTTCATAGACCTTAATAAGTGTTAAAAAGACCCTGGAGACCATCTAATTCTGTGCCCTTCTTCTACAAGTGAGGAAACTGAGGTCTAGAGAGGGGAAAGAAGATTTTCTTGCCCATCTACCCACCAACATCTCAACCAGAACTTGCAAAGGGCCCGCTTGGGGCATGGTGCAAGCTGTCTTCCCCACTGCCAATATCCCCCTCCAGTTCCTTCCTTGTGGTGGCCAGGCAATGCCGAAGACCATGCCAAAGAGTGTCAACCAGGAACGTGTCTTCTTTCTTGAAATACATCGTGGATCAGCAGGCAGGCCCCTCAAGACCCCAGCAATGCAACTTGCTCGGCCCAGCACACAGTAACCCAGAAACATATGTGGTGAGCAATAACAGTCATAAATTTTATGAGATTATGTGTTCCTAATGTGAGATTTCAGGCTGATCTGTTTGTTGAGCGATGCCAAGCTTCAGCATGATTCAATCAAGTTGTGCTTAATCTTCCCTTATTTACTCTGGGTGAGGGTGAGTCACAGAGTATGTCTCTAGTCCAGTCTGCTGAACTAATTTACCCCGAGGATTTTGATGGACTGGTGATTTGTTTTCTCTGAACGTCCAGAGTTTATTTACTTGTATCATTAGATGGGGTCTGGATTATATACAGTGAATATCTGTAGCCATACTGAGGACTAAGACCTCTCTGGAAAATCCAGTAGGGACGGCGAGCGCCTTGGAAGTGGTCATGGCTTCTTGTCAGTCCTGGCCAAATCACGCCAAATGTTTTGTCACCTGTACATTAACTCACAGGATTTAACTCTGTGCTCTCTTTATCATAGAGAAAGGCATGTTGGCCAACTCCCCATGCCTCTGACCCCGAGCCATGTGGATCTGGAATGAAGGGGGAATATGGCCATTGCATCCAAAGATGTAAAAGTCTGGAAAATTTGCCCGAGGCTGGGAGTGACTCCAGCCACCAAGCATCTCCATCTTCCAGTGTCCAATTTTTTTAAGCCTCTGGGGAGATGGGAACATGTGGACAGAATTTGGGGCCTGTGTCCTTAATGCTTTTTTTCCTCTATGCTCCAAAGAGATTTCATATCCCCTTGTATGGAAGGCAGTGAAGACTGATTGTGACCATTTAGGGAGCTCCTAGCCTCTACGGATCAAGAGAAATGTGGGGTCTGCGCCTTCTAGGCTTGATGCTATGATGGTAAAAGTTTCCTTAATTTCTATTTTGATCAGGGTACCAATTGTTGGGCTTGCTGGGGACTGAGGGAATTTCCAAAATGTGGGATGTTCCGTACTGAAACAAGGAAAGAAAGTTCTGGACAAACTGCGTACAAGTTGTTCACCCTAACTTAGATGTCTTTTGACTTTGGAAGTCAGACCTTAAGATGAAACCAGGCTTTGATTGGGATGGGAGGGTAACTTTCCTTCCCAAGCAGCTGCTGTAGGACCTCAGGCTCTGGAAAGACAGATTCCCCATTGTCCCCACCGTCTGAAGGATGAAAATGTAAAGCTGAGTCCTGCCTAGGTTCTAGGTATTCAGGGCCCTTTTCCCTCTGCTGAGAGGTGGCGGCAGGTTTTCCTGCCCATTGTGGGGCACTGACAATCTCTGAGAATACCCTGAAAGATAGAAAAGTCCCCAGTTTGTGTGGAGAGACAGATGAGCAGAAGCAGCTGTCATTAGGCAGATGGTGTGACCCTGGTGAGGAGGCAGATTCTGAGGCTGGATGTCGACATTGCTGAAACCCTGATGGTCTGAAGCAGTTTCAACCTGGCAGCAGGTTTTGGATTTATCTCTTGGGGAAAAATACGGTTGTTGTTTTTTTCCTTTTTAGGGCTGAAAACTCAGAGCACTATGGTTTTGGTTATAAGGATAACACTGAAATTCTATAGCCTCACTAGAGCCATGCCGCTTGGGTTAAGGTCCTGGCTGCCATTTAATTTGACCTTGGGTAAGTAATGTAACCTCTCTGGAACTTGGTTTTCTAATCTATAAAATGGGTACACTGATACAGTGGCTGTGAGGATTAAATTAATACATACAAAGAATTTAGAATATGGCCTCGCACATAGTAATTATTCAAAAAAAAAAAAAGTATCTATGGACCCAGAATGAGACGGCTGAGTCATACATATTCAGTCACCTTGTATGGTGGTCTATGAAGTTGTCTTGGCTGTCATCAGAATTGCACACCAGTGAAAGCTCTGCTCTTAGGAACCATGGTGGCTTTTCACCTCTGCCGGCTGTTCTCACCACTCCTCCATTCTCTCTTGCCGCCTGGTCACTGCCTCCCAGGCTGGTGTGGACAGCCTGCACTTCTTGCTTTGAATGGGGACCTCAGTGGAGGCTGCAGAGTTTGACAAAGTTTTACTGGAGGTCCGTGCAGAAAACATCATCGACCGCCGACTGGAAGACATGAAAACTCTGCAATGTCAGTGGCAAAGGCCCTTCACCAGCAACCCCTCCTGGCCTATCTCCAGCCTCCCACCCTGCAAGGTAGGCTTGCCTCCTCTCAGAGGATGGCTTTCACCACACCTCACACAAAGTCTGACCCGAGTAACTTCTCCAGACTCCACCAGCAGGAGGAAACTGATGTGCCTTCACCCCATCTCCCAGTCCATGCAACAAGCATCTTCAGACACACAACCCTCTGTGGAAGCTTCTTTGGGCAATATGCTAAATTTCAACTCCTGTATTATTTTGGATATAGCTCTAATTTTACTTAAAATGCTTGCCAAATTAGCCCTGAGCAAATAAATTTAGTAAGTGGATGTTTTTGAAAGCCTACCGTTGGCTTGAATTCTATAATCTTTGTCTTCATTGATACGCCATCTTCTAAAAAAGAATCATTTAGAGTATCTAATTGGGTTTTTAGTGCCATAATGGCATAAACTCAACTTTCCCATCATGCATTCGACAATGTTTCAAATTTAAGTTTGGTAAATGTGTTTTTAATACACAAACCTATACAACTGCTTTCCAGCTCCAATGAAGCATTGTGTATTGAAGCCAAAAGGCAGTTGTATAGATTGCGGAGGGTATAAATAAAATTCAGTGGTGTCAGGATAGATTTTTGCTCTACCACTCACTACCAAAATTAAAATATCCAGTCAAGGGGCAGAAAATTCCATACAATCATTTTTTTTAATCGTCTGTTTCAACCCGTCATGTTTTCCATGGATATTTGCAGTATTGTGATAACCATGGCCCCTCAAATTATTTTATTTTTCATTGCTTTTGTAGTTACTCTACTAACATTGCTTCTAATCCTTTTCCAGTTGTGTCATCTGCTGGAAAAATTTCCCAAACCATGTTTACATATAGAAATATTTGCATTTTGGGAATCCATAGTCTAACAAAAATTGTTATCTACATTATATTCATCAGGGGTTGTTTCTCAAAGACAACAACATCAAAGTTTGTGGCCAAAATAATGAAGAATATTTAGCTCTTCTTACCTTATTCAGACTGGTTTTATTTATTGCATCTGATACAATTTTAATTATTTAGTTTTGTATTTCATCCCCTAAATAGGTGCAATATTATTTGGTGTAAATATTTATATTATGCATAAATGCTCTGCCATAATATTATCAAATTTTGCTCTGACTTCTGCCAAATGGATAAAATTCCCATTATCATGTTCATGCTCATAAAGTTTCTTGGATGCTCCTCTGCACACTAGACCTTGCCTGCCAAAAATTAAACCATGTATAATCTGCATTTGACAACAGCACAAAAATTTTTTTCCTCATTTTTATAATTTATTTGTAGCACTGAGAGTTTTTTTCTTTTAATCAGATTCCTTAAATTTCAGCTTTTCAATACTATTTGTCAGACTAGGTCAAGGAATGCTTTGGGAACAAGCAATGCCAAGACTTCATGGCTCGACACAACCATTGATTGTTGTTTGTTGATTTCACATTCATGCAATACCCACTGCAGGACTGGGTGGCTTCTAGGACAGGTGCCTTCCCGTGGGGCGACTCAGTGATCCAGGTGGACAGAGATGCCACCACCCTTATGCTTTACCACTGGGACATGAGGCCTCCTCAGTCAGTACGGCAGGCAGGGACAACGGAGGATCGAAGACCAACAGTCAAATGGATCAGTTCAGAAATGACTGAAACACGGCTGTTCACTACCCATTGGCCAGACCTGGTCATGAGGCCTCTCCTGACTGCTGAGGGAGCAGAGATGTGAAATCCTCACGCTTCCTGGGAGGAGGAGAGAGCCAAATAGGAGTAAGCATCTGACTTTTGTGCCTCAATTTCTTAATATGCGTTCTTGAGCAATTTACTGCGTTCGTTTTTACAAAGAATATGTGATAAACGCTGCCAGCCTTTGCACCCATTCCTCATATTTTGCTTTTAACTATCTCCAAAGAATTGGCAATATAGAGAAAAATATAGAATCCTTTGAGGAAGAATAAAGTAGCCATGATTAGTGCCTTTTGGAAGAACTCACACATATGAAAACTTCCTATTTCTAATGTCTTTTGGGAAGTTCAAGTTTCTTATTTGAGGTTAAAAAAAATAAGTTCAAGTTCAACAAGTGTATCCTCATACATAATATTCAAATAATGCGGTCTCCCTGGCTTTAACTACATTGACTCTGTAAGTCCTCCAGCCCCTTTATATATCTCCTCAAGATTTCTGAGAGCCCCTGGATATAGTTTTAAGCATGCTTCTCCAGTTGATCCTGTGGGCTCCTGTTCATTTCATTTTCTTCCTGCTCTGACCACTCCTGTCACTGCTAAATACTAAAACTATATCAACGTCCTCAAAGACACAACCTGCACTGCTACCAACCACTATACACATCCTTTCTGTCTTGGTCTATTTGCTGACTGGTACCATGAAAACCTTGTGCTCCCCATATCTTAAGAAATGGTAAAGAAATAGCTCTTTTGGTGTTAAGCCTCTGCATTGGTTAGCTAGAGCTATATAATAAACTACCTCCAAATGTGGTGGCCTATAAAACAACAAACTTTTTTGGGGGCTTATGATTCTATACTTTGACAATTTAGCCTCGAATTAAATGGACAACTCTTCTGGTCTCAGCTGGGATTCCTCTTGTGTCTGTGCACCAATTTTGCTGATGTTGACTAAACTCTTCCATATGTCTGGGGTCTCGGTTGGGATAACTGGACTGACTAATTCTGGTTCACATGACCTCTTATCCTCTGACAGACTAGCTCACATGGATGAGGAGGAGTCCCAAAAGAAAGGGAAGAAACATATAAGGCCTCTTAAAGCCTACGCTCAGAACTGGAAAATGTCTTTTATAGATGCTGTTGGCCAAAGAAAGTTACAGGAGCAGCCCAGAATCAAGGAAATGGGAAATAGATGCCACCTTTTGATGGGAGAGCTACAATGTTACAGCACAAGGGCTGTGGGTATAGGAAGGAATAAAGCACTGCTGCCATATTGGTAATGCCTAACATCTTCCCCTTAGAAGTAAGGTGGGAGTCCATGGGGTTTGGGCTAGAGATTACATGAATATCCTCCAGCTCAGCTCCTGTATTATGTGAGCCCAGACTCACTCACAATCACCCCTGCTCCCACTATTGATCTTTTGACCTTGAACATGTTCACACATGTCAATACCATGGTAGTAGGCACAGCCTAAGTTCAAGCTCAGCCCAAAGAGTGTGAGAGGGGTCTGCCTATGGCTGCTGAAGCTCACCAAGAACTGGGGAAAGAGACTGTTCAATAAATCTCCTGAGTAGCTCTCTCTTTTTTAGCCTCCTGCTTTCTGATGTCACTTCTCTAGGACTGCCAAAGACAACAAGTCACTCTTGGGTGGACACCTCCAAGGAAGGTAGCTGCAACCTGTGCCCCCTCAATGTGACTAAGGGAGGGAGAGAAGGAATAAGACAGGGTAATCTAGATGCTGGGTTCACACTGGCTTTTCTGTGATCAAGGCCACATTCTGCCCCTCCTTTTGAACTAAAAAGGGAAGTTCCAGGATGTAGACTAATAATAGGAAAGAGTTGTGACAGTCATCCTTCACATATGCCAAGAGGACAATTTCTTTGTCTCACCTCTCATTGCCAACCCAGGAGGAGATACTTGCTTTCATGGACAGGAATAGGGGTGGAGAACCCACTGAGTAGACAGGCCTATTCTGTTCAGGGATGAGTTCTTTTTTTTTTTTTTTTAATGTTTTATTTATTTCTAGGAGAGAGAGAGAGAGAGACAGTGTGAGCAGGGGAGGGTCAGAGAGAGAGGGAGTCACAGANTGACCCTGTCCTGCTCATGCTGTCTTTCTCTCTCTCTCTCTCTCTCTCTCTCTCTCTCTCTCTCACACACACACACACACAAATTTTATTTTATTTTATTTTTTTAAAATGTTTTATTTATTTCTAGGAGAGAGAGAGAGAGAGACAGTGTGAGCAGGGGAGAGTCAGAGAGAGAGGGAGTCACAGACTGAAACAGGCTTCAGGCTCTGAGCTGGCTGTCAGCACAGAGCCCGACGCAGGGCCCGAACCCACGAACCGCAAGATCATGACCTAAGCGAAAGTCGGACGCTTAACTGACTAAGCCACCCAGGTGCCCCTGTTCAGGGATGAGTTCTTATTCTAAGATTGGCAGGGGTAGAAACTTTTATTGTGCTCCCTCAAGTGAAATCAAACCTTCAGCATCTCTAGGGTCCCTGGATCCCAAGGGGATAATTAAACCAATCACAAGGCAGCCTGAGAAAAAAGACTTGGTGGGGGTGGTCCTAGGCTTAGAGGTCTTGGAGTGTGGGGTCCCAGAGGACACCAGAACTCTCTAGACTGGTTTCCAAATGGCTTGTAGCCTTGGTGCAATATTCAACAGAAGTCAAAAATGTAAAACAGTTTATCACTGTTGAGTAGGAGGGGTACCCAAAGAATCTCCAAGCCAACCTGTTTTGGCTGGGTGCCAGCTTCATCTTCTGTAGAAGAGGCCCATGCTACCTTTTCTCTTTAAGTCATCTGGGACATGTTTTAGGGTTTAATATGGAAACAGGTGTGAAAGAAGCTTTGGAAATATGAGGCATTCTATAAATACAATTTGTTTTCATTTATTTGTTCACTTACAGCTTGACTACTTTCAAACAGAATTGAGACAGTTCACAAGATTAATATGGTGAAAATACGTCCCAAACTACTATCACAGAACCACAAGAAAAGCCAAGTAATAAAAGGAATGGGAATAAGGAAAATTATATCCAAAACCAAACCTAGAAAGGTTTCTTCAAATGAGCATAAAATTTAGCTCTTGAAGGATAACAGGATAGACAGATAAATATAGAGATCACTAATGTTTACTAAGCACCTCCTGTGTGCCAGACATTGCAGCTCAATTACATGAGCCAAATAATTTTTTCTGAGCTTTTCAGTAACCAGGGGAGAAGAAAGGAATTAAGAGTGGAAGAAAAGAAATCTACATAAATTTATCACATGCTTTTTTCTGAGCTTGAGTTCTGAGATGAATCTTTACATAAGGCACATCAAGGAACATACTGAAGATTATCTTCTAAATTAGTGTATTGTGTTCAGGTTCCAGGTAATATGGAGTAAACACACTCAACCTCATCTCCCCTAGGGAAATGCAGTTATAAAATCTGGAGAGAATTCATGGGACACTATTTGAGGATTCAAAAGCAAATTGTAGTAGGCAAATCGGAGAAGAAGACCAGAACTTGATGGACCTTCAAACTGCCAATGACTTTACCACTTTACCCCTCTGAGCCCCTCACAGCTTGGACTTAAAGGTGAGTGTATATGTGGAAGGTACACAACAAGGTGGGGGTAAGCAAAGCCCCAGATTTCTGACTAGGGAACTGAAAAGGGGAACCCCAGAGAATTGAAAAGTACCAGAAAGATAGTAGAGAAAGTGACCATGTAGAGGTGTTTGTGAAGTGGTGGGCTCATACTAAGCTGCACATGTGTGGATCTGATCCCAAATAGCAGACCAAATACTAACAGGTAGACCACTGCCTACTTCCCAGACTAGCTGGTGGAGGGTACCTATATATGGATAGATCTGAATAACACTACAAAGAACTTAACAACTGAACTGACATTGGAATCACAGCCCACATAAGACAGGTTGGAACGTAAGGCCTGAGTTAGCCAGGTTTGTCACCTCCTATGACAAAAATAGCAAGATTTCTCATAGGATTGAAACAAGACCCAAAGTCTCATAACAAAATTATCAAAATGTCAAGGGTACAATTAAGAGTTATTTGGCACAAAAAGAGCAAGACAAATGTCAACTTGCATAGGAAAAAACTACCAAGGGGCGCCTGGGTGCTTCAGTCAGTTAAGCGTATGACTTCGGCTCAGGTCATGATCTCACTGTTCATGGGTTCGAGCCCTGCGTTGGGCTCTGTGTTGACAGCCAGCTCAGAGCCTGGAACCTGTTTTCAATTCTGTGTCTCCCTCTCTCTCTGACCCTCCCCTGCTCATGCTCTCTCTTCTCTCTCTCTCTCTCCCTCTCTCTCTCTCAGAAATAAATAAAACATTTAAAAAAATTTAAAAAAGAGTACCAATAGAGGTCAATGTTTAGATGGCATAGATGTTGGAATTGCTAACAAAGACTTTAGAGCAGTTATTATAAAAATGATCCAAAATAAGGACAATTCTCAGTCTCTCTCCTTTTCCCTCTCTTTCCCTCTCTCTTTTGGTCTTACTATAATAACAATATTTTATTTATTTTATTTATTTAGTCATAACTTTTAATTAAAAATTATTAGCATCAGCCTAAAAATTGAAGGTTCATGTTTAATGAATAATTAAGTACTGATTTTGCATTTCTCAAGAAAGCTGATGGTGGACATGTAATGTACACAAAATTGTTGTTGACATATGGGCTGTGATGGTTCATGGACTACAGGAAACCAGAAGATACACCTGCCAAAAAGTATCAGCCTTTGCTAGTTTATCAGTTTCTTGCTTCTCAGCTTCAGATTCACTCTCTTTTCCTGCTCTGTGATAATGGATAATGGATATAAATATTTTTTCTTTTGTCAGCTGGCATTATGTTATACTTTTATTATTTTTTTAAATGTTTTATTTATTTCTAGGAGAGAGAGAGAGAGAGAGAGAGCGCGTGAGCAGGGGAGGGTCAGAGAGAGAGGGAGTCACAGACTGAAACAGGCTCCAGGCTCTGAGCTGGCAGTCAGCAGAGAGCCCGACGCGGGGCTCGAACCCACGAACCGCGAGATCATGACCTAAGCGAAAGTCGGACGCTTAACCGACTAAGCCACCCAGGCGCCCCTATGTTATACTTTTAAAGTAGAGGGGCAATTTCTCTGAAATTGAAACTGAAAAATAGAAGGTCTCAGCAGGAAAATAGAAGATATGAAGAAGAACCAAATGGAAATTTTAAAACTGAAAAATATAATAATATTAGCTGGAATAAAAACTCACTGGATGGGCTCAACAGCAGAATGAAGGTGATAGAGGAAAGAGTGAGTGAACTTAAAGATAGATTAATAGAAATTATTTAATCTGAAATAGAGAAATAGAAAATGTTGGAAAAGTGAACAGGGATCAGGAATCTGTCTGACAATACCAAAAAGTCTAATATTTATGTCACGAAAGTCCCAGAAGGAGAGGGGAAATAGTGCAGTGCTGAGAAAAATACTGAAAAGGGGCACCAGGGTTATTCAGTCAGTTTCAGCTCCCAGTTTGTGAGATCAAGCCCCACATCAGGCTCTGCACTAACAGCATGGAGCCTGCCTGGGATTATCTCTCCCTCTCTTTCTGCCTCTCCCCAGCTTGTGCTCACTCTTGCTCTCCCTCTCTCTCTCTCAAAATAAATAAATAAGAACATTTTTAAAAATGATGTCTGAAAACTTCCAAAATTTGATGGAAGACATAAAACTACATATTCAAGAAGCTGAGTGACCCTGAAACAGGATAAACCCAAAGAAATCTATGCTCAGCCACTTCATTATCAAACTACTAAAAACTAAAGACAACAGAAAGTCTTAAAATCAGAGAAAAACAACACATTGCTTGCAGTAGAACTATAATTCAAATGACTGAGAACTTCATATCAGAAATATTATAGGCCAGAAGGAGGTGACATGACATTTTTGAAGTGCTGAAAGAAAAGAAGTGTCACCCCAGAATTCTATATCTGGTGAAAATATGTTTCAGGAATGAACGTGAAATAAAGACATTCTCAGAGTAGGCAAAACTAAAAGAATTTGTTGCCAATGGACTTGCTCAAAGATAATTGCTAAGGAAGTGCTCCAAACAGGATGAAAAGTGATACCAGATGGGAACTCAGAACATCAAGAGTGAAGAGAGAGCAACAGAAATGGTAAGTAACTGGAAACAGTTTTATTCAAAGTGTGGAGGGGTTCCAATTTTGGCTATTTCTGACATCAACCCTGAGGGTACTCCAAGGGCATGTATGAAACTGCAGTTCTAAGAATCAACACTGTGGGGGAAGTGGAGGTCATGTAGAATACAAGATCATGTCAAATCATGCCACCCCTTAGTTCAGTGGTGTGCCATCTCAGAATATGTGCCAGTCCTTACTCTAACACACAAGGCCCTATGTGATCTGGCCCCTCATTACCTCTTTGACGTCTTCTCCTACTATTCCCCACCCCCTCATGCTCCTCTGCAGACAAACTGGATCTCATTTTTTCCACCTCAGGCCCTTTGCACTTGTTGCTTCCTCTGTCTGGATTGTTTTTCCTCAGATGCCTGCATGGCTGGCTCTCCTATCTCCTTCAGGTCTTTGCTCAAATATCACCTCCTCACTGAGAATGTTCCTGACTCTTCTATTAAGAACTGAAAACTCCTCTATCTACCCTGCCACTCTCTTTCTTTATTTCCTATTTTGTCTTTCTCCACAGTACTTATCAACAGTATCATACTATCTAACTTCTTATTCATTCATTCATTCATTCATTCATCCATTCATTCATTTATTGTCTCTCATGTCCCACTTGTTGAAGACAGGGGCTTTTGCCTTTTTTATTGCTTTATACCTGGTACAGTGCCTAGCACATGGTAGGTAGATTCAACAGCTGTTCCTTTGACTTAACAAAAGTTTACCATGCATTGTCTCAAGTGGCTCACAGAATGAACATGTTATTAACACATATAGTGGACACTTCATGGTTTATATGTTCCGCTCTTCTTCCTTCTGATGGTAGTTGGCCCACTTTGAGGGACAACTTTCACCTCCCCCATCTCTAACATCTGGTTCAATAGGAGTTCCATCACACACCCTGGCTGTGGGGGTGGGTATAGGCCAAGCCAGACCAATCAGAGTCCTTTCCCAGAACTCTTGAATCAGAATTAGGCAGGGAGATGTCAGGTAGGAAGCTGTGTCTCTGTCGTGGACAAGTCTGCAGTAGCAGAAAACGAGATACAGTGAGTCCTACACATCCAGTTCTGGTAAGAGTCATCCTTCAGGCTCACACCACCCATGCCCTTCCTAAAATCTGGCTGTGTGAGCCAGTTAATTTGTTTTTGCTCAAGCTACATTGAGTTGAGTTTCTGTCACTGCAAAAAGAGTTCTGAATAATACAGTTTATTTGAAGCTGCAACTATCATTAGCAGCAAATACATTACCGTACGTAAAACTGTGCTAGGATCTGTGGTGGAGGGAAGAATGGATAAACGAGACAGAGTCCACGTTGTCAAGAAACCTTCAGTCTAGATGGGACGACAGTTACACCGCAGAATGCTATTTCAAAGTGCCAAGTGAGCATTACAGACAATATGGACCGTGAGAAGAGAAAAACCACAGTGAGCTGAAGTGGTTACAGAAGGTTTTATGGAAAAGGTGAAACTTGGACACGGGCATAGAAGGGAAGGGGAAACATCCATTAACACACAAGATGGAGAAGAATACTCTGGATAGGGGGCAATTACATGAACAAAGGCAAAGGCTCAGGTATGCTTGAAGGCATCATGTAGGTTAGTTACAGGAGATGGTTTCAATGATTTATGTCACATTCATTATGTCATAATTTCACAAGAATCCAGTAAGGTGGTTCTGAGCCATTCAGTGATTTCCTCAAGGATGGATAGCCTAGTATGTGGCACATCTAGAACTTAAACCAAATCTTTTGATTCAAGTGTAAGGCACTTACAGAGTGAATTTTTATCATAAGGCAAAAGACATCAGCTAATATTTAACAATTTCCTATATTGTTAAGTAATACATTTTCTCAGTTGTCTTTTCAAAATCTTTTCATGTGTTTGAATCAAGATCCAAGTAAGTTTTCCAAATTGAATATAGTGATAGGTCTTGTAAGTCTCTTTTAAAATTTATAGGTTTCCTTCCCAGATTTTTTTTCCCTTGCAATTTATTTGCAACATTCTAGATTTGGCAGACTTCATCCTACTGGTGTCAGTTAACATGTCCCTTTGTCCCTTTTATACCCTGGAAACTGTGGTTAGAACCGGAGGCTTGATTAGAGTCTAGTTTGTTTTTTGAGGAATATGCCATAAGTGGTGGTGTGTGCTTCTAAAGGCATCATATCAAGTGGTATTTGATCATTTCTCCTTTTGTCATCTTAAGATTGATCATTGGGTTTAGGTATTATTAGCCTGAGTCATTATGAGACAATGATATTGCCTAGTCCCATTGTACCACTGGGAGCCACAAAATGGTGACAGTCTGATTCTATAATTCCTTCTTTAGTTATAAGCTAGAATTCTTCTATAAAGACCTTTTCTACATCAACTTTTTGACTACCTAAAAAGGAAGAATAAATGTTTAATTTTTTCTCTTTATTTATACGTTTTCAGAATAATCAGTTCATTCCCTAACATACTCCAAAGGTGACTGATTACTTTATTATTATTATGGATTCATGGATTTTAGTATTTTTGATGTTAAATCCACTGCAATTGCTATTCATTTTGATGCTCAGATTGTCCCATCTTTGGTCAATGGGAGCCCCTTCAACTTGGCTCCTGGGTCCTTTATGTACGATTTCAACAGTCTTCAGTATCTTCCTTACTTTCCAGGCTCATCTTGTACATTTCCTGTTCCAAATCTAAAATCAGCCATTTCACAAAGAGCTCTGATTTCTTTTCATGGCAAATGGTATTTAGAGACAACAATCTGTGCCCTAGGGGTGCTCATTATCCCTTGGTAGGTCATTGTATATAGGTCTTTTCAGCAGTCAGAGAAGGGAAAGAAATGATTTTTTTGTTTGTTTGCTTTTTAAAAAAGAAAATACATCATGGATTCATGCTGAGATTTACAATTCAAATTCAAACCACATGTTTTTTTACTTAATTTTAACTTTGTATTTAAAAAGTCTCATTTCTCTTGCTCTGAAACTCTTGAATCTAAAACGAATTACTTACTTGCTTTATCCTGTTATGTGTATATTCCAGAATAATAGTAGAAGTATTATTAACAATGTTATTACTGCAAAAACAGTTTAGCCTTCCTATTTAAAGTTTGGTGTTTTTGAAATCCTAATGCTATATCTCACTAGAGTTTTTAATCAAATACTGTGTTTAAAGGTCATTCGAAATAATTCTTTCTAATGTGATAAGCCACCAAATTTATACACAGGCTTAACTGTTGTATTTGCTTTCAATTTTTAAGGATTGCACTTTTCTATTTAATATAGAAATAATATCACTCCACAGTAGAATTTAGAAATATTTCCCATTCCTTTTCATAGCTACGTGGTCATCTATTGTATATTTTAAAAGTGATAAACTCCATAATTTACTTAATCAATCTCCTACTGATGGGCATTTGAGTGGCTTCCAGTTCTTTGTTAACATTTATAGTGTTGTAATTAATAGTCTTATGTACACATCCCTTCATACTTTTGCAATGTTGCTTTGGTATAGATTCTTACAAGAGGGATAGGTTGTTCAAAGGCCAAATGCAGATGTAATTTTGCTAGATATTGCCAAATTCCTTTCCATAGGGTTGTACCATGTTGCATGTCTAATGGCAATGTTTTGAGTGCTTGTTTCTTTATAGCCTCCTTAGGTACATTGTCAAATTTTTGGATTTTTGCTTGAACAATGGCATCTTGGTTTAACTGTAGTTTACATCTTTCTTATGACATTCCATTTAAGGTTTTTAATCCCCTAACACAGCTCCTGGCTCATAGTAGCTGTTCAATAATTATTCTTTGAACTCATTAAAGTATAAAGTGGTATTTTAGGAAGATTGATCTATCTGTGGAATACAGAAGAGTTTGGAGAGAACAGAGGCAAGGAGCCATCATGAATTTCAGGACACAAGATCAAGTTGTAAGAAATACAACTTTATTTTTCTACAATTCCCATATTACATTTTCTCTTCTTGTGGGGTGGGATTGATTTAATAATCTCTCTTAATTCAGATTTTGCCCTATTCCCCGACCCCTGAGATTATGTCTGAATTCCAGGGTCTTGTGTCAGTGTTACAATAGGAAACTGGGGGAGAAGAAGGGGGAAGGAGAGTTGGGAAGGGGAATCAGGTTCTCGGTCCTCATATAACCACTGGCTGAGATGCACACCCCCCTCCCCACCTGGCAGGTGCCCAGTCAATGAGCCAAGGAGGGTGCAGCTGTGTATAGCCTCCTTCACTTTCAACCAGAGGGCCTTTTTTCATTGGCACCTAGCTCTTTCATTCCGCTTTTGGGAACCTAAGGAATCTGGCCGTTCTTCCATCTTGGAGTTCATGGGAGGACAACTCAGGTCTTATCTTCCAGAGACCCTATGAAGCAATATCTACTCTGCACCTGGGCTATGCTGGGCCCCCTCCTGGAAAATGAGACATTTATTTGTCTCCTCTAAAATGCCTCTCAAATCTCTTTAGGGCTCAGCTTGGGTGTGGGATAAAGGCACAAATTTTCTCAGAAACCTTCCAGTTTCTCCTCTTCTGTGCCTCCCCCAAGGCCCAGCATAAGACTCTTTATCTCCCGGAAGAGAAGAGGGTATGATAGGGAACTTCCTCTGAGTGAGTCCCCCACCCCCACCCCATCTTCAAGACTAATGACTGGCTTTTGCAATTCAAAAGGCAAGAATTTGAGAGTTCCCCTAAGTTCTAACAATGCTCTCTTGAAACAATGGGTGGATGCCTCACTCTTGTTTGAATGGTAGAGGGTCTCAGGGGGGAAGAAAGGAATGGGTGGGGGGAGCCTCAGTTAATATCTCCAAATATTATCCTAGTTACATCAGATATGTAGTTACATCAGAGCATGTGGCAATGGCCAGGTATGACGTGTTGAGAGGTGAAATGAGATATTGGCTGGAGTTTGGGGGCTGATTGATGAAGGAGGGAAGGAGAAAGATTCAAGAATGAGGCTGGGATTTGGAGCTGCCCACACAGAAGAGTGATAGTGCAAGTGACTGAAATGAGGCCAGCTGGAGGGTGGGCACGCTGATCCTGGGAGGACAGTGAACTTGGCCTCAGGCTTGGGTGAGATGTAGAGGTGACATTTAAATCCAAGAGAGGGGTTGAGATCCATGCTTTCTGGAGAAGGAGAGAGAGACACACACACAAAGAGAAAGAGAGAGAGAGAGTTGCTGAGGTCCAGGGCTGAGTCTTGGGCTGCTTTCCACAGGTAAGGGGTGAGGACACTCAGAGGGCAGCTCAGAGAGGCCAAGTTTTCGTGGGGCCAAGCATCGTGTAAACATGCCTTTCCTCCCAGCACATGATCTCACCCTGACACTTGAGAGGAAGATTCATTTCAGAACATCTGATAAATATACCGGCCTGGTCTATATGAGCATCCGACTGTGCATCTGCTGTCCCAACAGGCAACCGGAGCCATGTCCTTTACCGTTATGCATCCTAAGGAATATATGAAATGGAACCTTTTTTCCTCTGCAGATACAGCTGTCCCGGAAGTAGGGCTGGAGTTTAATTTCTAGTTAATGTAACCAACATTCAGTGTCCACCTAACATGCACAGAGAACAGTGTCCTGCAACTGCATGGAAAAGAAGTGGCAAACTGCTAGCTCACGGGCTACATCTGACCCAGAGGGAAGACTTCTGCGGTTTAGCATGCATAATGCTGCTGTTTGTTTGTTTCCCTTTTATTTTTAACTAGCTGCCAAAATATAAATATCAAGACATTTTTACCTAAAAATGTGGATTTCAAGCTCTTCTAAAAAAATCTATTTGGCAGCTGTGGGCCTGCATTCCCACATGGCAGAATCAGCTAGAGGGGTGGAGAGCCTGACAGACATGCCTCTCCTTCTCATGATAGATCCTACCTGCTCTGCATCTCTCATTTAGACTTCTGGCCTAACTCCTGTGGGCCTTGGTGTCTGAAACTCCTGGCTTGTTGCTTCGACCCCTGGGCTTTGCTAATAAACTGACATAGGCTCTACCAGTGACCTTGGGCAAGTTCTTTACCCCCGAAGAATCAGTCTCCCCTTCTTCAGAATGGTAATGACAATAGTGCCTACCTCTCAGGGCTCGTGCAAATAAAATAATGCATATACAGAAATTGCTTAGGAAGCAGCAACTATCACCATTAAAGATGGCTGAGACAAATTCTCTGCTGACCATGTTCTGCCTGGTCAGAATCCTGAAGTTCACCATGCTTCGTGAATATGAATAAATACAAGGCTAAGAGCTGCCAGTCTAATCTGTAGTAACAGAACCTCTGATTGACTAAAAGTAATGTAGATTTAAGTTCATTTTTTTTCATATCAGAACTCTCTTCTCTGAATGTGGGAAGTTTTTCTGGTCAGTGGCTGAGGTTGCAAGTGACAGAGAGCTTTGGACCTGTGTGCCCTGCTGATACGGGGCTCTCCCTACCTGCCAGCAGGGCTGCAGATGCCTAGGGACCAACAAAGACAGGGCCCTTTGGGAGCAAAATAATTTTTTCTAAAGTTATGTTGTTTGGAAGGGCCCAAATGTTAAGGTCAGCGTAATTCACTGTAATTTCTAGAAAAAGTTCACTCAGGGGAGCCTGAGTGGCTCAGTCCATTAAGCATCTGACTTCAGCTCAGGTCATGATCTCACGGTTTGTGGGTTCGAGCCCAGTTCTGGGCTTTCTGCTGTCAGCACAGAAACTGCTTCAGATCCTGTCTTCTCCCTCTCTTTCCACCCTTCCCCCACTCACACTCTCTTTCTCTCTCTCAAAAAAAAAAAAAAAAAAAAAAAAAATCACTGAGACGTCCCTGAACTGAGAGGTCTGAGTTTGGAGGAAAGTTTCACAAAGCCTTCATTTGAGGAAATTAATGATGGTGGACCATCTCACTGGTGGTACCAAGAAACCAGTTTCCTTGTATAAAGTGCACTTCATGTATTTCTAATGAGATGACTTTCCAGAAAGTGAAATTTGTTATGTTCTGACTTAAAAGGTGAAATATAAATAAGTTTTATAAATTATCCTATTAAAAAAAAAAAAAAAAAAGAATGTGCCCTGAGGGATGAGAGGGTCTGTTCTAGAGAAGTCAGGAAAAGGCAGAGCCCCTCGGGGCTGTGGGACAGGGAAGGCTTCCTGGGTGAGGAGGAGGCTTTGGGGCCTGGATTTCTTTATCTTCTGTGGGAGGCAGGCAGCCCAGCTGGGGCCTGCATGGACTTTGAAATCCCGCCATGCAGGACAGAGCCCAAGCCCTGGGAAGGCCAGCCCCCACCCTAGCAGGCCGCCTCTCTGCTGTGATTCCAGGAACTGGGCCCTATCAGTTGGGCCCCGTTTCAGGAGCTGTTTCTTGCCATTTCCCCTCAGTCATGTGGCCACTGGAGTGGACAAAGTGGGAGGGAATGTGATTAGCTATTGGGCCACCTTCCAGGCCGGGCGAGTGGGAATGTGGCTCAGATTGGAGAGGATTAGAATGCGGACGGGGAATGTGGGAGCCCTGGGCGAAGTCAGGCAGACCCCACCTCAGTGAGCCACCTGGGCAGGCCTCTCAGGTGAGAGAGCTGAAAAGTGGCCTCCCCTCAGGTCCACAACCCAGACCCCTCTCTCACCCATCTTAGAAACTCAGAGCATCCTGGGAAGGCCTGTTTCTGGGCTGGAGGAGGCAGCCTGGATCCTGGGGGTCCTTCTCCCATCATCCTGTGCTCGGAAATTTCTTGCCTGACCTCCCCTGCCTTCTGGGGGCCTGGACTGGGAAGGGGCTATGCCTTTTAAACACAATGACATACAGACTGATAACTTAGAATGCTGCTCATCACCAAATGTCGAAATCATGTGCGTTTATGTGGAACGTCTTTCTTATGTACAAGGGGCATGCTGAGCACCGTGTTCTTTTCCCAGGCCTGTTTCTGAGGCAGAAAGAAGCAGATCTGCTACTGTCAGGGCAAGAGGCACAGAAAGGCCAACATGCTGCTCAGAGCCACACAGAGCGTCACTGTGGGAACTGGGTGTGAACCGAGGCCTCCTGACCCATTCTGCACTCAGTTAGCCAACCTCCCTCTCCCTTAGTACACACTTTTATTTCTTTGAAAAGGATGAATGTCCTTTCCCTTTAGGGTGAGGTCAGTGAGGTACTCACTTGAGCACATAATTTACAGGGGAAGGACAAAAAAATTAACACTGAAGATAAATGATATTTTAATGCAATATATATTTTTGAGAGAGAGAGAGAGAGAATGCACCTGAGCAGGGGAGGGGCAGAAGAAGAGAGAGAGAATCTTAAGCAGGCTCCACACTCAGTGCAGGATCTGATGTGGGGCTCAGTCTCACAACTGTGAGCTCATGATCTGAGCTGAAATCAAGAGTGAACTGCTTAACCAACTGAGCCACCCAGGTGCTATATATTGCCTAATGCAATATATTTATTAAATAAAAGTTAATGCCAAAAAACCCTCATGTTGTAAAAACCATCAAATTTCTAAGTAAAGGCAAGATCTGACTCTGCATTTGCATAACCCACCTCATTTGCTTCTTCTGGTCTCAGACCTGCTGAGGACATGGTCCCCAGAACCCAAGTTCTAGGCTTTGGTGCCAAACAGACAAGCATTCTATTCTGATGTTTATCAGCTGGCTGACTTTAGGTTAAGTGAACGAAACTCTTTGGGCCTCCATAGCCTCATCTTTAAAATGGGGGCAATTAGGGGCACCAGCATGGCTCAGTTGGTTAAGCATCCGACTCTTGGTTTTGGCTCAGGTAGTGATCTCATGGTTCATGAGTTCAAGCCCTGTATTGGACTCCATGCTGAAAGTGTGGAGCTTGCTTGGGATTCTCTGTCTCTTTCTATTCCTCCTCTGCTCACACTCTCTCTCTCTCAAAATAAATAAACTTAAAGAAAAATTTTTTAATGGGGGCAATTAGTGTTCTCCAGAGATACAGAAACAATAGGATGTGTGTGTGTAGGAGTGTATTATACATGTTATATAATTATATATATATGTTTAATATATTCACATTTTGCATATACAAATATATATCTATACATGTATATATAATAGATCTAAATTTATGTATTTATGATTTATGTGTATAAATTTATATAAATATATTTATGTATAGATTTCACACATATAAATTTTATATATGTAAAACTTCACAAATATAAACATGCATATATGTACATATAAAAGCACATATAACTAAAGATATTTATGATAAGGAATTGGCTTATGTGATTATGGACTAAGCAGTCCAGACCCAGGAGAGCCAATAGTATATAGTTCCCATCAATATCCAAAGGCCTGAGAATCAGGAAAGACAATGGTGTAAGTTTCAGTCTGAGTCCAAGTCTGAAGGCAGGAGAAAACCAGTGTCCCATCTCAAAGACAGTTCAGCAGAGAGAGAAGTTTTTCACACTCAGCCTTTTATTTTATTTAGACCTTCAACACCTTCGATAAAGCCCATCCACATTGGGGAATGTGCTTCACTGTGCTTCACTCAGTCTACTGATGCAGATGTTACTCTTATCCAGAAGCATCCTCACAAACACACCAGAAATAATGTTTAACCAAATATATGGGCATCCCCTGGCCAAGTCAAGGTGACATATCAAATTCACTATCACAAATACCTACCTGTTCTAAGGGTTAAGTTGGGGGCAGTACACAAATGCCCAGCATAGACCTGGCACATAGGAGGTAATAACTAAATACTGATTCTCACCCTCATAGTTTCCCACCAGGTTTTCCAGGAGACATTATAAATTGGTAACAATTCACCTGAAAGCTAGTCTAAGTGTCTGCACATAGCTGATGAGCCAAATATGTTTGTTGCATACCCAGATTGAGTATGGAAAGCAAATCGATTTAGAACTATTAATGGAGTGATCAGTAAAGTAGATGGGATTGGAGAGAAGTGTCAGGAATTCCCTTCTCGGGCCCCTGGAGTAGAAACATGGGCCAAAAATGATAGTAAAATTAAAAATACACACAACAATCTGAGGGAAGAATTTCCAACTTATGTGATAGAAGATTGATTTCCTTGTTGTATGTGTGCTTGTACAAATTTACAAGGAAAAGATGAATAATACCCAATGCGGAAATGAATAACAGATATAGACAGCAAGAGACCAAGAATCCCATGAAAGTATGTTCAACTTTACCAATAGTCAAAGGAATGCAAATTTTTCATGTATCAAGCTACAACTTTTGAAAAAAATTATAATTCTTGGTACTAGTAGTAAGGGTTGGAGGAAACAAGCAATCTTATACACTGCTGTATAAATGAGAGTAGGCAGATATTTTTCTGGAGGTAAGCTTGAATAGAAGCTAACGGAGGACCATGGGGGAGAAGAAGGGGAAAAATAGTTGGGGGGAGGGAGGGAGGCAAACCATGAGAGACTCTTGAATGCTGAGAACAAACTGAGGGCTGATGGGGGTGGGGAAGAGGGGCAAGGGGGTGATGGGCATGGGGGAGGGCACTTGTTGGGATGAGCACTGGGTGTTATATGTAAACCAACTTGGCAATAAACTATTTAAGGGGAAAAAAAAAGCTTTAAAACTGCAAACCCTTTGACTCAGTAATGACATTCCTTGAAGTAACATCCATCCTAAGGTAATAATAGATGTGGGCAAAAATGGTAGCAGGAATTGCTTAGCAGAATAGTGAAAATAACCTGTGTCTAACAATAGGGGATTGTTATTATTTTTTAAATATATAGAAAGATAGGTAGATGATATCAAAATATTAGTGGTAGTTATCACTGGGAGATAAGATTATGAGTTGTATTTTCTGCTTTTCACTTTTCTGTATATTTTAAGTTTTCTACAGTAAACATGTGTTACCTTATATAATAATTTTGTCTTAAGAATGAAAGAAATTGAGAATCTGATTATCCTGAGGAGTAGGAGAGTGTGATGTGGGTGACCCTGCACCTGTGACTTTTGGAGCTGTTGTGTCCAGTTCTCCAGGCCTGGGGCACTTGAAGGAGAAATGAGGGTGGAGGCAGATTCCCAGCTGAAGCCCAGGTCATTGCTAACCAAGGTGGCCAGAACAGTGTGGGAGGAATTCAGGAGGCCTGATGCAGGTTTCCACAGCATTTGCTCTACTTGAAGTAATACTAGCAAAGAACAAAGTTTTTGAGTAGAATAATGGCATTGTCTAATATCCAGGGCCTGAGAAGAAACCTGCTAAAAACCATCCTAAGCTAATTATTCCCTAATGGTCAAATAGTGCTTATGTATCTTAGTGGCTGCATTTAGGGAAGTTATGCAAACAGATCAGCCCATTGTTGGGGGAATATCAAATCAACTTTTGAGTTTAACATATTTGTGAAGACCATTTTTCCTCCTAGGAATTTTTTAGCAGCTGGGAATCCAGACTGTAATTATTCTGGAGGCCTCTCAGATATTAACCCCTGAGTTACTTTGGCTTACCCAAACCATGATTTCCCCTATAATATCCACACGTGAGCAAGATGAACAGCAGACCGGTAGAGACCAGCACCCAGTAAACCCACAAAACTGGGCTCAGTAATGCCTCCAGCAGCCGGGGCTTGGAGCCTCTTGAGACCTGGTTATTCCCCAGCTGCTTCTTCCCATCTACCTCACCCCAAAACACCACAGGTCTCTGAGTCGGGTATTCATGCCAGTCTCTGAGCTTTGCCAGGATTGCAAAGGGCCAATGTAGTCAAGGAGGCCAAAGCCCACCTGCTGAAGAGATATCCCATCCTCCTGAATTTGAGGGGAGGATAGGTGTTGGCAGGTAATGCTCAACTAGTGTGTTGTCCAACCTGGGCCCTCCCAATACTAAATAAGCCAGAGAAAGAAGTAGAGCCTTCATGACCATTATCATAATCATGATCACGATGATTCATGATGGTGATGTTGAGAAGGATATCTATCACTCATTGAGCCTCCACTCACACTATGTGTCAGGCAGTAGGTTAAGGCCTTATATACCTCATATCATTCTTGCAATCTGAGCACTATTCTTATATCCATCTTAGGGATGAGGGACCCAAAGCTTAAGAAATGCAAATAACTTGTCTGAGGCACAGCTAGCAAGTGTCAGAGTTAAACTATGAATTCAGATCTGTGTAACTCAGCATCCAAGCTCTTAACCATCCCATGCTCTTGATCTTAAGCGTGCAGGAGAAACCAGTAGGGAAGAGGCATGGTAGAGCTTCTCACTGAGGAATATGGTGAAATCCTCGAGACAAGGGAAGGCAACCTGGCTATGTGCTTGCGCATGACCTTCCTCACGACTCTGTAACACAGACCACTCATTCAGACTGTATGTTACCATATATGGGAGACAAAAGAGCAAAAATTGTACAAAGGCAACCCCCTGCTGCTCTCAGGGCTCAGCCTTTTTAGTCTGAGGCCCCTGAGCCCATGCTGGCATGTAAAAGCTGCTTCCTGTAAGAAAAGCCTCGGTGTCCCAACTCTCTGTCTGTAACTCACCGCTACAAGTGGACAAGCAAAATTCTCTGGCTCTCTCTCTTTTTTCCCTCTCTTTCTCTTTTACACACACACAAACACACACACACACACAACCAAGTATCTCCTCAGAAGCCAAGTGATGGAGATCTTTATTTAGCTCCTCACTGCAAAAAGGTGGGTCCTTTTATAAGCCAAAGGGTGGATATTGTGGCTGGATGTGATTAAGGTTGGGAAGTTAGCTCATCAGCCCTACCACACTCCCCTTCGTTTCCTGGACTACGTTCAATCAGTGAAGTGCATCTCATTCTTGAATCTGTGGCTTCTCTAGAGCAGTCCTGCTTCTTCTCCTCACCTTCCCTCTGGATCAGAAGGACCTGTGTAACTTTATGCAGCCCTGCTATGGAAGATTCCCTGTAGGAAATAAGCTGGGCACCTGCAGGTGTGTTCATTGGCTGAACAACTCCCCCACTAGAGGCTAGGAGAGAATTGGGGCAACTTGAACCTTATCCGATGCTTAAAGAAACACATTTCCCTCCCTAGACTTGCATTGTCTGTGGGGATGTGACAGAGGCTTGGAGTATCCTGAGGCCCAAACCTAACCAATGTCCTACTGATGACTCATCATCAAGAGGACTGGAACTTCTTTCCATTTGTGAAGGGAAGACGAAGCTATCTCAGGACGGTGGGGTTGACTGTGGGCCTTTAAGCTCTTGACTCACATGAGGCAGGTCCTCAAATCACCTTCTTCCAAGGCTCACAGTGCCTGCTGGATAACAGCAAACATAAATTGTGTAGAAAGTATTTTTTCTTTTTAAAATTATTTGAGAATATTTTTTAGATTTAAACTCCGAATAGGTAATACATTCATAAAGCATAACAAAAAAAAAAAATATATATAAATATATATATATGTTGGGTTCCATGTGAGATGGAGTAAGTGTGCTTCACTTCTTCTCTCTCACTGATTGCAGCTATAAAGCCTGAATAGACTACATGGAGGCTGATTTGAAGACTGAGAAAATTAAATAGCAGCAGGCAGATGGAGGAAGAACACCAGAATTTGGAATACCACAGAATCTCACCGGTGCCAAGTTTACCACATTTTTTTCTCAGTGGTATCTTATGACATGAACTCAAAGCATCCAGAAACCCAGAAATTGAGCAGAGAGCACTCCAGGAGAAGCCCGCTGGTCCTGCTCAAGAACTGGGCAAAGGAACTTCTAATGCTCCAGAGAGGATGGAAATATCCCAATGTATTTTCTCTCATTTCTCTTCTCTTGTGCTCCAGCACCCCCTGCAATCCGTTGGTTGCAGCCAATAGCAACCTAACAGAACCCACAAGACTCAAAACTCTGAGGAAGGGGAAACTTCTACTCTAAAACCACCCAAAGCATAAAAAACAAAACAAAACAAAAAGGAAATAACAAATGGCAAGGATGTGAGGAAATTGGAACCTTTGTGTACTGCCGGTAGGAGTGCAAAATCACACAGCTTCTATAGAAAACACTACAGCATTTCCTCAAAAAATTAATCACAGAAATACCATGTGATCCAGAAATGCCACTTGTGAGTAGATACCTCAAGGAAATGGAAAAAGGGTCTTGAAGAGATATTTGTATACCTATGTTCATGACAGCACCAGTTAAAAATAATACAGCCCCAGTGAAAAATGTTCCACAGTTTTTTTTTAATCAGGTGAAGTGTATTCTTATGACCCAATAATCACAAACCTGCATATCTACCCTAGAGAAATGAAAATGTATGTCCACACAAACCCTGTACACAAATATTTAGAGCAGGTCTATTTATAATTGCCCCATGATGGAATCAAACCAAATGTCCTCAGATGGGTAAACAGGGGGTGAATCTGTGTAGCATCCATCCATTCAGAGGAATGCACTTTTGATCTATGCAACAATTTAGATGAGTCCCAAGGATATTGAGTGAAAAAAAAAAATCTCAAAAGGTTATTTACTACACAACTCCAATGGCATGACATTCTTGAAAAGACAAGATTGTTAAGATGGAGACTAAATGAATGACTGTGAGGGGTTAAAGATGTGGGATACAGTGGCATTAAAGGGATAGCATAGTATTTTGTGGTGATGGAATTGTTTAATATTCTGAGTATAGTGGTAGTATATGAATCTAAACTGATAGAATTCTATTTTTAAAAGTCTCCAAAGAGGGTCAATTTTACTGTATAATGATTTTAAAAATAAAAAATGAAAAAGTATGTATGAAGCCTTCCTCCTGCCCCTCCCTCCATTTGCCCTGTTCCTACTCACCCCCTCTTCCAGAGATATCCACTGCTATTAGTTGCTTATGTATCCTTTCAGAGTTTCTTTGTTTGTTTGTTTATTTTGAGAGAGAGAGAGAGTGGGAGTGAGGGGGAAAGGGGCAGAGAGAGAGAGGGAGAGAGAGAATCCCAAGTAGGCTCCACACTGCCAGGGCAGAGCCCAACACGGGGCTCAATCCCGCAAACTGTGAAATCATGACCCGAACAAAAATCAAGTCAGATGCTTAACCAACTGAGCCACCCAGGCACCCCTTTCAGAGTTTCTTTATGCATATACAAACAAATATGAATAGTATTTTCATTTTCCTTTACTTACTCACAAAAGTGACAGTTCACACAGTGTTTATTTTACTTAATATTGTATCCTCGGGCTCATCCCACATCAGCAGTAGAGAAAAACTCTTTGGCTCCTAAATTCTGGGAGAAGGTTTAGTTGCAGCTTTGGATTTGGTTTAGTATGCAAAATCCTTGAGGAAGAAGGATATGTTCTCTAGGACTGACTGCACCCGAGGGGCAGGGAGGGTCATTTACTGAAGTGTTCAGCCAGGTACATGGTACACACAGGCCTGCTACAATGTGCCAAGGCTAAGTTACTGCCAGTAATAAATGCTCAGATTCAAACCGCTATTGTCTCAGACTCCCTGGCTTTTCTGGTAAATGTTTGTTGAGTAAATGGCTTCAATTTAGTGTGGGTTAGAAGAGAGCTCAGGCCCTCCCATCCAAATCCAAATCCTGGTAAAGCCACCAGATACTAGAGGCTTGTGCCTGGGCCACTGACTCAGACAAATTGACAATTTCCATGGCCAGCCTACTTTGGTCCCCTAACACCTGCCCCATGGTCAGTCATACCAGATGACCCACATCTCCCCAACACACTTCTCCCAGGATGCTTTGTAATCTCAGTGTTTGACCTTCACTGGATTCTCAACCTTCTTCTCTTGTTAAGGCTTGTAATATGTTTCCCTCATCACACTCAGAATGTTACCAGATATTTGAAAAATAAGACCGGTTTTTGGTTAACATGAACTCTTGATCAAATCTAGACATGATCACTACTGTTCTCAGCACACTCCTTCAATGTGGGTGGAGGCTGTAAATTCTTGATTCTCAGGGTGCCTGGGTGGCTCAGTTGCTTAAGCATCCTACTTCAGCTCAGGTCATGATCTCGTGGTTCTTGAGTTCAAGCCCTCTATGCTGACAGCTCAGAGCCTAGAGCCTGCTTCAGATTCTGTGTCTCCCTCTTTCTCTGCCCTTCCTCTGCTCATACTCTGTCTCTCTCTCTTTCTCTCTGAAAAATAAACATTAAAAACTATTAAATTCTCAATTCTAGATTGATTATTTCATTTTAGATATAGAGAAACAGAGGCTCCCATAATTTAGTAATATACAGAGAAAGGACATAGTGTAGCACAGTGAGAAGATGGAAAGAGTATAGGTTTAGGGGTCAGATATTTAAGACCTGAGGTCAAATTCTAGCTCTTGTACTTTCTAGTTGTGTGACTTTCACAAGCCACTTAGGTTTTCTGAGGTTCAGTTTCTTCACTGTAAAACCCAAGAGGTGGTTACAGAGCTGGAGGGACAAGATATATAGAACACATGGTATGGTGTCTGGCACACTGCAGGTGTTCCCCCAAAATGTAGATATTACCTTTATGTGTCTCTAAAAAGTTTTTTAATGTTTATTTTTAGTATCCACCTTACAGAGTTGTGACAATTCAGTAAGATAATGAAGAGTAGTGCCCAACATATACTATGTGTTTAATAGATACTATCAAGAAAGCAAGAGGAGCACCTGGGTGACTCAGTCAGTTAAGTATCCAACTTCAGCTCAGGTCATGAACTCACAGTTCATGAGTTTGAGCCCTGCATTAGGCTCTGTGCTGACAGCTCAAAGCCTGGAGCCCGCTTCAGATTGTGTGTTTCCCTCTCTCTCTCTGTCCCTCCCCAGCTCATGTTCTGTCTCTCTCTCCCTCAAAAATAAATAAAAACATTTAAAAAAAAGAATGCAAGAGAATAAGCCAGATGAAGAGCCTCTGTTGATGTCATATGTGCCCATCACCCACTGGCCAAAACAAGTCATGCAGAAGGCATACTCTGCTCACAGTGGGAGAAAGTGCACCTTGCACTGAAAAGGTTGTAGATACATAATCCTAATACAGGGAGGAAAAATTGGGAGCGATTTACCACAGGTGCCTAGGACTTTGACCCTGGCTGCTAATGGCTCTGATCTGGCTCAGACACATGACTTCAAACAGCAATAATAAAAAGGTAATAATAACACCTGCCATTTATGGAGCTTCCACTCTGGTGGGAGGGGCCATGCTCATGAAACTGGAACATGAGTGGGCAGACAACTCATTTCTGACTCTGTCTCTCCCCTCATGTAATGCTGTAATTCAGGGGGTAGGCTGTTTCACTTCAGGGACATAAAGAGAAATAATTACAACAATTATATAAAAGTTATAGTAATGATATTTATTGGTTACTTTCTGTGTCAGGCACTTGATGTATATTATCTCATTTAACCCTCATAATAACTCCATGATGCAGATGTTCTATTCCTCATACTGTAGATGAGGACACCAAGACTTTAAGACCAGTGGCTTTCCCAAAGTCATGTAGCTGGTGGGGAGCAGAGCTAGAATTTGGACTCTGAATCTGAAATCTTTCTTCTCATTTTCCTACTCTTCCTCTTCCCCGTGCACCATACACAGTCTCAAGAGCCAATATTCTCCAGACCCATAGCATAGCAAATGTCCTAGACCTTCTACCTACACTGGGGGGGGGGGGGGGGGGGGGCATAAATATAGCAAGGATATTGGTGCTGACAGCATCCCTCCTCATCAGGGAAATACAAATCAAAACCACACTGAGATACCACCTCACGCCAGTCAGAGTGGCTAAAATGAGCAAATCAGAGAACTCTAGATGCTGGCGAGGATGTGGAGACACGGGCACCCTCCTGCACTGTTGGTGGGAATGTAAACTGGTACAGCCCCTCTGGAAAACAGTGTGGAGGTTCCTCAGGAAACTAACAATAGAACTCCCTTATGACCCAGCAATAGCACTGCTAGGAATTTACCCAAGGGATACAGAAATGCTGAGGCATAGGAGCACATGTACCCCAATGTTCATAGCAGCACTCTCCACAATAGCTAAAACATGGAAAGAGCCTAAGTGTCCATCAACAGATGAATGGATCAAGAAGATGTGGTTTATCTATACCATGGAATACTACATGGCAATGAGAAACAATGAAATCTGGCCATGTGTAGCAACATGGATGGACCTTGAGGGTGTTATGCTGAGCGAAATAAGTCAGGCAGAGAAGGACAAATACCATATGTTTGCACGTATAGGAGGATTAGGAGGAACTTGACGGAGGAACAAGGGGGAGAAGAAGGGCGGAAATGGTGGGGGAAAGGGAGAGAGGCAAACCATGAGAGACTCTTGAATGCTGACAAAAACTGAGGACTGATGGATGTGGGGGGGAGGGGGGGATGGGCATGAAGGAGGGCACTTTGGGGATGAGCACTGAGTGTTATGTAAAAACTAATTTGACAATAAACTATTTGTAAAAAAAAAAAAAAAAAAGTAAATGCAATGCAATAAAGAAAAGATACACACACAAAAAAAAAAAAGGATATTGGTGCTGACATCAACAAGAAATTGTATCTCTCAGATTTGTGAAGGATGTTCTGAGCTAAGAGTCGAATAAAAAGCCCACCTGGGAGATGTGGGCCCCATTAGCTGAGATCTTGTCTCACAGGACTGGGGAAGGGCTCGGGGGCTGTGGAGTCTTGACTGATGGAATCTGTGAGCCTACACAGCTGATGGCCAAGATGCCAGGATCGGAAACTTAGAGGCTGCCCAGAAGAGCTTTCTATATTAGTTTCCTAGGGCTGCCTTAACAAAGAGCACAGACTGGGTTTAAAGATGAGCAATGTATTCTCTTAATGATTCCCCCAGGCAGAAGCCTGAAGTCAAGGAAATCAGTAGGGCCATGATCTCACTGAGGCAGAATCATTCCTTGCTGCCTCCTAGCTTCTGAGGGCAGCTGGCAACCCTCGCTGTTCCTTGGCTTGCGGCTGCATCTCTCTAGTCTCTGCTCTGCTCTGACTTCACATGGTTTTCTACCCTTCGCTGGTGTCTCTGTCCAAACTGCCCTCCTCTTATAAGGACACCAACACTCACTCAAAACACCCTCATCTTAACTTGATTCCATTGGCAAAGACCCTATTTCCAAATAAGGTCACATTCACAGGTACTGGATGTTAGGACCTCGACGTGTCTTTTTGGGGGGGGGGGTCACAATCCAACCCATCACATCCTCCACGACCTGTGACTTGGGTGGGGTAAACACATTACCTCACAGTAAATATTGCCTGTGAGCCTTCAGTGCAACTGAGACAAGGACTTTTCCAGGTGGCCCTTGGAGAACTTGAAAAGCGTAATCCAGAGAGGTCAGGCTATATAGTTCCGTTCTCCTGCAGGTGTGGGATCATCCCTCACTTTGTGACTGAAGACTTGCCAGGTTCTGGAAACATCTGGGAAGTGTTTTTGTTGAGGAGAGTTGAACATCTGAAGAAAATAACAGAATGACATTCCTGCCTGGTGGCTCCCTTCTCATGCACTGCTCTTGCTCTGGCTCCAACTGCCCTGTGGTCTGCTGGCCTTCAAGGGAAAGCCTGGCCCCATCACTCACTAGTTGTTTAGACTTATTTCACCTTCTCGAGCCTCTCTTTTCCTCATCTGTCAAAATGGGACCTTCAATACTTACTCTAAGTTGTAGTGACAATGAAATAGCATAATGCACAGAGAAGGGTCCATAGTAAGTGTTCAGTGGAGTGTTTGTTTCCTTCCCACACTGTCCTTAGTAGATGGGAGCAGAAGAATGGATAGAATGGATATACCAGTTATCACTTCACTAGTTCAATTCAATAAATGTTTATTGAGCACCTACTATATATATCTGGCTTTGTGCTGGGTCCCAGGCTACAACAAATAATATCAGTTCTAAGGAGCACACAACCAAGTACAAATATAGTAAGCTGCCATCCTGTTCTCTTTAGCATATTTCAATTTCTCAGGCGCAAAAGAAGCTAGTTCTGATTACGGGATCCAGTCATTTCATTATATAAGACCCTGAGTGATAAAGCCAGGGTTCTTTAAAGTCACTCACACACACACACGCACGCACGCACACACACACACACACACACACACACTGTAGGCCAGAAGGTCTGTTGTCTCAGAATATATTTTAACAGGCTTCCTTAGTTCCTAGAAGAACAAAAGTTCCTGGTCTCATAACATGAAAAGGCTGAAGTGACTCTGACCCCTGCCCAATATGGGAGACCTGGGAGACCCAGGATTCCTGGGAGCTAGTGGTATTAGGGACCGTCTTGATAGGCAGTGGAAACAAACAGGATCTATTTGCTTCTTCCTGCTCTGTAAAAGAAATCAGAATCCCATTTTTGATTTTTGACTGCTGACAGATTTCAAGCCCATCACCCTCTTTTCTGTTCTGTTCCGTGTTGGGCCAAGTTGATGAGAATGGCCAGGTGCACAAGGGCATATTCCTTTAGCACCAGTGGGAAGTTCAAGCTACACAAGCCCTTGGGGAGAGGAGCCCTCGCTCCAGCCCCACCCCCTAACCACCATAAAATCTCAAGCCTTTTTCAGATCTTCTTGGGAGCCTGGCTCGCTCTCCCTAGAAAGCTTCTTCATGTGATTAATAACCTTTTTAACACCCCCTTGGTGCATGTGTGGTGTCATCATTCTCAACATCTGAAACAAGTTTTGGGTGGAGGTACATCCCATCTCTATGGAGTGACTCAATGCAGCCTCTTTTGTTTCATCTCTAAGGCCTGTGCTGGTCTGGAATTACTTCTGATTCCTTCTCTGGGCCCCTCCTCCTCCCGACAGGGAGTTCCCAGTACGGGAGAGGCCCTCACCAAAACTGAATGGGACTTGCAGTTTATTTTCTGGGGTGCCAAGCTTGCCCTTTGGTGTTTTCCTTTCAGGACATTCCTCTCACATCCCTAGCTGCTAAGGCCCTTAGCTTTCTGCCTCACCTCCATTTCTTTACTTAAAAAGGCACTGAGGGGCACCTGGGTGGCTCAGTCAGTTAAGCGTCCGACTTCAGCTCAGGTCATGATCTCAACGTTTGTGAATTTGAGCCCCATGTCGGACTCTCTGCTGACAGCTCAGACTTGAGCCTGCTTCAGATTCTGTGTCTCCCTTTCTCACTCTGCTCTGTCTCTCTTTCTCACTTGATTTGGGGGGGCATGGAGGGATGGCTTAAGGAAAAAGTCCTGCTCCCTCCAAATCGTCATGGTCAGAGGAATCTAACACCCCAAGCCAGACCACCAGCAAAGGAAAATGGGCTGTAGTCCTTCTGGGCTTCTCTCTCAGCAACCTGGTATAATTTTCAACTCTTTCTGGACCCAGCATATTGCCTCTCTTAAGACTCAGGCAGGATTTCCAAGTTAAACAAAGGAGAGAGGGCACTGTCCTCCCCATTCCTGTTTTCCTGTTATTCTGACCCCTGTAGAGTATCCTGGGGCCATAGCTGGAGCTGTCGTTGATACAGTGCAGATGTGAGGGGTGGAGTCAAAGAAAGCCTGTAACCAAAGTGTATAACCCACTGCTTCCGAAATAGAATCAGCATGGAAATACACGCGTACATGTGTATATGTGTGTTTGCTTTTCCTACAAAAATTTCAATTAGCAAGAAAATTGCAAGTGACCATAATCCGCCAGCATTAAAGGGAGCCCGCGTGCTGTGCTGGATTTCTCAAGTCAATCAGCTTCCTTTGTCAATGTGGTTCCCATTAGTCAGAGAGCTGCCTGGAAGGGCTGTCTTCTTTCACCTGCTTCCTCTGAGGGAGGCCTGCAGTTGCCCCGTTGCCATGGGAATCACGAAGGGATGGCGGGCCCTAGGCCTTACTCAGGCAGCCCGGAGAGGGAAGGTGTCCGGCTCCAGCTCTCAGCGCCTGGAGGCTGAAACCTGGGTCACGCCAGCCCTTCAATAGCCAAACTTGCCGTGTAGGTCCAGAGCTGCAGAGCAGCTGTTGACCCTCAGCCCCCAGGTTCGCAGGAATAAATAAGATTTCTAAGGGTTTACCTCCCTTGTCAGTTTACCCTCGCCAGTCTTCTTCCTGTTGCTCCCGGGAGTTCCCAACCAGAGGAAGCAGAGTGGAAGGTGGAGGTCTCCAAAGACGTCTACCCTACTCACTCACTCCCACCCGCTCTTGCGCAGCCCCCCTCTTTCCCTGGGATTCTGGAATAATGGGCTGGGGTAACCTTTTTTTTTTTTTTTAAACTTTGGCAACTGCTGCCTACTTTTTGTTCAATGTTAGCTGACATTTATTGAGTACCTATTACATGGCAGGCACTGTACTAAGTGCTTTCACGATTCTAATTTCACATAATCCCGTAACAGCTCTGCAAGGGAGGATTATTATACCCATCTTACAGATGGAAAAATTCCGAGATCAGATGGGGACCAGAGTATGGAGGTTGTGAAGGGCTAGAAAATGGAAATGGAGTGCCATCAATGCTTTTGAGGACAAACAAACCTGGATTCCAGGTAGCTTTGTCTTTTACTGGCTGTGTTACATTGGCAACCTCCTCAACTTCTTCTGAGCCTCAGTATCATGATTGGCAAACATACCTCACCTTACAGGGCCATGAGGAATGACTACATAATACATGTGTAGTTAACACACTGCCTAGCACGCAGTAGGCACAAAATAAATTAGGTGATGATGATTCTTGGAAAGAATCTGCTCACAGATGAGTGCAGGACAAAATTGAGGAGGGAGATGTTGGAGATGGGGATTGGAGGTAAAAGGCTACGGGTTTTGTCTAACATTTTTAACAAAGTGTGAGTGGGAGCGTATAGAACAGGGAAAGACAAATCTATCAATAAAACAGAACAGAAAATCCAGACATAGATCCAACATAAATTGGACTTTGGTGTATGATAGAGGAAGCATTATAAATTAGTGGAGAAACTATGAACCATTCAATAAATATGTTAGGACAACTGGCTTCCTATGTGGAAAAAAATTACGTTAGATTCCTACCTCACACCACACCCAAAAATAAACTCCAGATGGCTTAAAGACCTAAATACTTGTGAGAATGTTTTTATGACAGGGAGGTAGGGAAGGGTTTATTTTATAAGACATGAGAATCAGAAATCAAAAAGGAAAATGTCAAATTTTAAAACTTCTGAAAAAAGTTAAAAGGCAAGCCACAAAAGATTAATATTTGAAATATATAAAGAATTCTTTAAGTCAATTTTTAAAAAGGACAAAGAGCCCAACAAAAACAAAAAATGAGTAAAGACTTTAAACCAACAATTTACAGAAGAATCCTGAGTATCCACATACATGTGAAAGTTGTAAAAAGATGTCTGGGCCTCACCAGTAAATGAGAATATTCCATTTAAACAGCACAGTTCAATTTCATGCTTTTGGCTTGGTAAAAATGAAAAATTATGACAATACCAAATATTGATAAAAATGCAGAGAAATGGAATTCACCAGGTAGGTAAAATCATTTTGGAGAACAATTTTGGCAAACTCTAATAAAATTGCAAATATACACATCCAACTGAACTGAACATTCCACTTCTGGGAAACACTTCCTTTCCTAGGGAAACTTTTGTTCTTGTTTTAGAAACACTGCTTCCAGAAACTAAAAAACCCTGAAACCACAAAGCGTCCACCAGTGAGAATTTGCATAAAATGAGTAAACTTATAGAGCATCCATATGAAATATTACATAGCAACCAGAAAGCATGGATTCAGTCTATATGTAGCAAAAAAGCCAGATCCAGACAACACAATGCTCAGTAGTGAAAGCAAGGTGCAGAATATATGTAGAAAAATGATACCATGTTTCATACAAGTTTCAAAGCATGGAACAATGTTATATACTGTTTGTCAATACATGGATGTACAGTGAAGATGTAAAGAGGACTGGGGACAGGTAGAATTCATCACAGTAGTGTCTTTGGGAAGGAAGGGAAGGGAGCAGGTCTCTGGTGTGAGGACATGGGGTGTTTGAACTCTGTCATGTTTCACTTCTTTTTAAAAAAGATCTGAAGTAAGTTGAAAAATGGAAGCATTTGTTCATTTGGGGTGGCAGGCACATAGATTCTTTCAGAGGTTTTGTTTTGTTTCCTTAAAAATAAGTAGATCTGGGATCACTCTGCCTCATTCCCTTCTTCCAAGGCTGAGCTCTCCCTTGCTTCTTTTCATCAGGGATGAAGGGTCTCCCACCAATCATGGGAGAAGTTTCTTGGCAGACCTTCTCATCTTGTCTCCCAGAGAGTGTCTTTTCTTCCCATGACTCCTGGTTTTATCAAGGAATTTAGCCTCTCTTGAGTTCCTCTTGAGCTTCTAGGAGATGTGATTTTGACACCGAAGCATCCATTCTGGTGATCTTGGTGGAAAATTTATATAACTTTAAAAGGGCAGTGAGTCAAACTCTGAAATTAAAAGTGGAGGACTATGGCATCCGTATGGTCACAACAGGAAACAGAATTTGCCCCCAGAGGGCTCTTAGACTTTTACAGAAGCGTGGGCAGGATATGGGAACACACAGTGAAACACCCAGAGATCAGCAATGTGGGAAATCTTTACCACCCTAAGGCTAAAGGGAGGAGGAGAAGGCACAGTGTGACTGTGGTCCAGTGAAAAGTGACACTATGGAGGCAGAGGCGATGCTACCTAGTGGAAGCCAGAATCATGGAGGGCTTCAACAAAAGCCCCAGATGCCACCAAAGCAGAAACAGAGTGTGGAATAGGTGAGAAGTACCCTGAGTTATCTTTCCTCCCAACCCCCAACCCCTTCCAGGTGCCTCCCATTGGCTGAACCCAACTGGAACCAGTTACAGGGGATTCTGGGAGATGTAGTCCACAGGGGGTCAGTTCCTGGGGGCTCAGAGTAAGAGTTAGCTAGCTTAGGGGTGTGAGCAAATGGTGGCTAGCCAACCTAAGAGCTAGAAACATCCCAGTCATGGAGTTAGTGAGTGACAGTCACACATTTTAGTCTGGAAGAACAGAAAAAAAGACCTGAGCCAACTACCTCTGGAGAAAGGTCAGTTAAGGAAGTGGAAACCAGAGAGGAGAAAGGAATAGGGCTTGGTATTTGGGCTCTTGCTGCACCCCTGGGAAAAGAGGTTGTCAGGCCTCATGAGGCCCAGTGTGAGGGACAGGCGGAGGGGTGCAGAGGCTTTAAGGTGGGACCAGAAGGAGCTGGCAGGCAGTGGCTATAAAGCCCCATCTGTTTCCTCTAAGTGAGACTCAGCAGATAGCCATGGCTGCTGAGTGCACAGATGTGGAAGACGCAGGCGGCTGATGGAAAGCAGGTGAGTAGGAGGAGGAAGAGCCTTGTGTGAGACCTGGCACTTGCAGGTAGGAGCCTCCACAACCACCCTTCAGCCTGAGTCTGCCCGGGGCCCCGTAGAAAATGGTGCTTATCCCACTAACCAGACTCCAGGCAGGCTAGAGATTCTTCAGGAACCCAGGCTGGCTGCCTCTCCCAGTGGCCCTTCATCAGACAGACTGACACTCACCAACTCATTAAGGAGATTCCTCTCAGCTTCTGGCTCCCCTGCTAAGATCTGCTTGGCTTGGCTGAGACACAGATAGAAGAGCAGTGGGGGACAGCTCAGGCCAGCGCCACATCTGAGCGTTTTTGTACTCCTCTCCTATGCCCAACGGGACGTTCCTAGTGTCTGGCAGGGTGTGTGAATCTAGAAGCTCCACAGTTCAGCAACAGCCAGTAGTGAAAGGAGAAGAGCCCACAGGCCCCTCCCGTGGCTGTGACATTTCTGTGGTGTTTTGACTTTCACTCACCCCAACCTGAGGCTGCTCTAGTCAGGGAGACACAGAATCTCAGCCCCTGAAATGCGAAGGGGTGGCTCTCAGCCTTCTTGGGGGCCCCAAGTCCAAACTATGTAGTGCCATAGTTATTCGTCCCCAAGACCACATGCTCTTTGAGGAATGGAGCTGAATTTGGGCTTTAAAAAATATTTTTCATTTGTACAGCACATATCCAGCCCAGACACTGTTGAATTTAAGCTGGTCTAGTCCCTTCCTTTCAGAGATAAGGTAACAAAGCCCAGTGAAGGGAGGCATGTTTCCTGGGGGAACACAGCACAGAGCCTGTACTAGAACCCGAGTCCACATCCCTTCACTACTTCCTCTTTCTCCTCAGGCAGCGTGACTCTCCTCATTGTCCTAAGTGACTTCCTGGGGGAGACTTCCCCCCAGGTGAAGGGGAAGCATCTGGTCTCACAGGTTTCCTGACCGATGGCTTCCCCACTACGCACAGATGGGCTCTTCCTGGCATAGAGCTGGGTGCCACGGAAAACTCTGAACTCAATTTTTTATAGGAAAATGTGTGCTGCCAACGCGGGCTCCCCAGGGGACATTTTAGCTGCATGACTCATGGGATATTCAGAGATCTTGCTCCATTTAAGGGTGATCTATTTACAAGCATGTGTAGGTTTTTAGAATTTTACAGTAATTTGTGGGGAGGGTGGAGTATATATTCAGAATGTATAGGTCTTTCCTGGACTGTAAATAAAATGTGTGTGTGTGTATGTGTGTGTGTGTGTGTGTGTGTCAGGGGCGGCGGGTGGGGGGGAAGAAAGAGATAGATGATTATGTAGGAGCTTTCTAGAAACATAACTAACCCTTTTCAGATCTGAGAGGATTTTCTGCAGATTAGACCTTCAGACCTTTTTGGTTTGCTGAAGTTGTGCCGGCCGAGGGAGCAGATACAGGGAAGAGATGTGGCTAAGTGAAGGGGGCGGCCTTTCCTGCACAGCCCAGGCTTAGCCATATTCTGTGATCCCAATTCAGGGAGAAGCAACGCACTCTTTGTCCTCCTTAGCCTAGTTTCTAAAACTGCACTGCAGGACCCTCTGTGGGAGGCAGAGGGAGCTGATGACCCCCTCCTGTAAGCAGCCTTTGCCCTACATCTGGGAAGGGCTGGACGTCATTCCAGCAACCCCCCTGGGGAGTCAGCCAAAGATTTTGCTGGAAGTAGACTTCATCTAGGAAAGGTACCCCAAAGTGTCTGTCACCCTGGTTCCTCTAAAACATGGTGGGACTGTCCTGAGGGAAGGGGAGTTTGATGAGTGGGGTGATGGAGAAGAGCCCAATGGGGCTGTCGTAGCCACCCTAGTTTACTTAGACTGGAAAGGGGGTGTGCAGCCACCCAGATGCTCCAAGAAATAGCCTTAGAGCCGTTCTCTCTCCCGTCTACCCCATCCAGTCCATCACAAGTCCTGTCAGTGCTAATTCCCAAACCTCCTCTCGTCTTCCCACTGAGCTACCTTCATCCATGCTCATTTCGATGTTCTCCCAAAAGGGGCCTGTTGACTGTGAAAGGGACTCTGAATTCCTTCCAAACCACCCTCCGTTGCTCTCTTCTAAGTGCATCTCTTCCTGGGCCAACCTGCCTTTAAACACCCTGTGGGAAGAAATAATTTTGCACAAGCCTCCCCAGATGGAGCTGTGCCACCCAGAATCCAGTCTCACTGGCTCTGCTAAGGAGCTGGTGTGGCATCTGCAATGCCAGCCCCAGTTTGCAGAGGACTCAAGCTGGCCTCAAGGACTGAGCTGAGATCACCAAGCCCTTGGGACTGGCTGGAGTTCAGAATACTCTATTGCTTGATCTGAGAAGCAAAAGAACTCGCCTTGGCTCCCTTGTCTTGAAACCACAGGGCCACGTTCTGAAAGCCTATTCCCACAGCTTGCTCTAGCCTGATCAGACTAGCAAAACCATTTCATTTCTAGATCCTTTCTAAAGCCAGTATGCCAGGGAGCCAAACAGCCAACGTCCTGATGAAATGTACACCGTTTCACAAGATATGCTGCTCTGTCATTCATCGTTGTCAACACAGCAGGGTTAACTCAAACAGATAAAGTCTGTTCACCCTTTTTGTTAGGATCATTAACTATAGCTCACATTTATTGTGATGCTTACCTTGTGTCAGGCACTGTTCTATGCAACTCATCAGCTAATTTAATCCTCCCAAAAACTCTGAGAGATAGATAGGTATTGTTATTGTCCCCATTGAGCAGATGAGGAAACTGGGGCATGGAGAGGTTAAGTAACTCTCCTAAGGTCCACAAAGTCAGTAAGTGGCAGGCAGCCACATTATATATATGCTGCAGGACGTGGGGGCCTTAAACTCCCAGTGAGCAGCTCTTCAGCCTCCAAGGGCATTGTCTGAGCATTCATTAGAGCCAAACATATAATCTATCTGGTGTCCATTGTGGTTGGGGAGGGGGTATTTAGTGTAATCTAATACTCTGCTTATATGCATCCCACAGCCTTCTCTATCTACAGGAGTGGGCAATAGCAAATTATCGGGCTGATGAGATCAAACGTTGACCTGGTGATTCAATATCCTGCAGAACTTAGGTCCTAGAGATGTATAGGATATAAGAAAGTGAATGGAATGTTTGTTTTTGTGGCCCTCTGACATTCCTGGAAAATGTTTTAGCAATCTCTGATCTCTATTTGTTCACAGGTCTTTTTGCATAAAAGTAGACTTGAGAAACTAATCACATAGCCTCAGCCCAAATGGCCTGTTAACAAAGCTTTCTAATTCCTGGAATGCCAGGTGCATCGCTAGCCTTGACTACTCTGTCATTTGATTAAACAGAGACAATGCCCTTATACCCTGAAAAAAGGCTGCTTAATAAAATATTAAGGTAATGGAAGTACCTGCGAGAGAGAGCTCTTGAAGAAGGAGGGATATTCCTTGCAGCAAAATAGAGCAGTCAGATCCATCTGTCAGCGGATGCACCATTCACAGGCCAAACTGTGGCGTCATTAATAATACATCTTATCTGATCAAAAAAGTGAGCTCCAAAAGCCAAGGTAGTCTTTTGATAGTCTGGGGGAAAGAAATATTTTCATTGAGAAAATACTATGTGAGCTCCTAGAATATGACAGAGGAGAGATGGGGAGAGAGCAGGGGGAAAAGTTGCATTTCTGTGGAGCTCACAGTGTAGAGGAAACAAAGGACAGGTCATCAGGCAATTATGCACAGCGTGCAAAAGGTACAGTAGGGATAGGCATGAGTGACACAAAGGGAGGTGGTATCAGGGGTGTCCCTATGAGTCTCGGGGAGTCAGGAAAGCCTTCCCTGATGAGATAATGTCTAATTCACTGTCCAAAGGGTAAAATAGAAGTGGGGATGTGAAAAGAGAGCCTTGGGTGTATGCAAAGATCCAGAGTGAGAGTGGAAACTTTAGGGGGCAGAGCAAAGGGGAGAAGAGGACACGTGCCCAGTCTGTGTGGTCCCCTCAGAGATGGGAGTCCAGACAAACTCTAGCCTGTGTAAGAGAAAGGACCCAGGGTACATGGCAGTGCCCCCAGCACTATGCCACTGAAAACATGGTCCATTCAGGGAGCGACGAGGTTTCCTGAAAGGGCAAGAGATGAGATTCAAGGTAACCTCAGAGAGGAGAGTATGGAGGGCCTCATCACTTATATCTGAGATGGACCCTTATCCTGGGAGCAGTGTGGAACCACTGAAGGATTCTAAGCAGATTCTGATTTAGAAAGGTCCTCCTGGCAGCACTACGGAGGGTAAGTTGGGGAGGTAATCAAGACCAGAGGTGGGAAAGCCATTGCAGTCCCTCTGGAGGGAGATCACAGTGGTCTAATTCTGGTATAAAGTATTCAAGACAACACTCATTTCTTATTTTCATCACTTCCCCTTAGGTTCCTATGCTTTTTGGACTCTCTGAAGTCAAGACGTTTGTTTTTATTATCAACATTCAGCAGGGATAAAGGGACAGTGCCCAGTTCTTGCCCTCCAGAGCTCACTCACGTCTCTCTCCGAAAATATCGTGACTTTGTTCCCCAGCACAGGAAGGAAATACCATTTCCCCAGCTCTTTTGTGGGGTGGGGGGAAAGTCATTCTTCATTTGCTTGTGGGAGATGTTTGTCTTTGGACAGTGTTTGGATTCCACGAGTGTGTGCGTGTGTGAGTTGCAATCCAGCTAATGGGTGGCTCTGCTTTTCTTGGTTTCCTGGATGCAGGCAAACTTCAAACAGTGCAGTTTCCTCCTGATGCTTATCTCCACAACCCATTTCTCAGAATGTCTTGCCCATTAACTTTCAAACAGCACCGTTTTCAGTGCCAAACTGCTTGCTGCAAGGTTTGGAGCACACTGGAGCATAAAACAATAGTGTTTCTGCCTCCACCTCCCTCTCATTCTTGCCTGTCTTTCCCCTTGCCCCCACCCAAACAAAGCAAAGCTTTACCCTTCCTGAGAAAACACCCCTAAACTAGAACCTGCCCTTGGTCCCTGAAAAAGATTCACAGGTCATCACTGTAATGCATTTTAAGAAGAGTTGAAAATGCAAGGAACCCCAGTTTTGAAAATGTGTTCCCCAAAGATATCAGAGATATTGAGCAAAAGAGGTAGGATGACCCAGTACGATTCCATAGATGTCCTAGAATCCTTCAGCGGCTCCCCAATGTCCTCAGGAAAAAACGCAAATCCACTGGGTATCCTGTGTTCTTTTGGACCGTGACTCCCTGCTCTTCAAGCCATAGTGAGTTTTCTATTGGGTAATCTGTGAACCGGGGGAAGAGCTCCCCCTGCTGGCGGGCAGCTCTGTTGCACATTAGCTCCAATTGCCCGTATACCAGACTCTGCATTGGGTGTGTTCTTGGAGGTTTGTGCATTAAATCGAATCATAGGATAGGTGCTCTTGGGGTGTGCACTTTCCAAATGAAGTACATGGGAAATCCTTTTGTGAGGCAAGAAATCCTTTTGTGCTGGAGAATAATCATTGCTCTTCCCCAGCCCTTCATTTGTTAATGCTATGAATTAAGGGATTTATCGAAGGGGTTCTCTTGATGCTTGTGTTCCTGTTGAAGATCTTAAGCATGGTTCCTGGGAAAAGGCCATGGTAGTTGAAGCTGAGTCTAAAATACTGGCACATTTTACATTTCCACGGTTTGCTGAGGCTCCTTGTAACCCAAAGCTTGTCTCTGTGGATTGTTGGTGCTTCTCAAAGCCTGACTGGGGGATGTTGTCAGCAGCCCGAAAAGTCCTCCACTGGCTCATTTAGCTGGACCAACGCACACATTTGGAAATGGGTCAACTCCTCCTGTGGGCCTTGGCTATAGAATGATCAGGAGGGAGCAGGAGAGAGAGGGCAAAGAGAAACACCCCCTCCATCAGAAGGGTATCAACTCCTACCCAAAGGGATTGTGCCTGTCACAATTAGGGCTGTTTTTCCTCCTTCCAGATGTTGTGTATTACAGAATCCTTTGTTGGTGGGCACACACATGGCAGCCTTAGCAGCAGCCAGTGCCAGCCTGGAGGCCTCAACAATGGGGGCTGCAATGAAGCATGAAGTATGATGTGCCATGCACTGAAGTATGAGTGCTGTGCTCTGGGGGCACCATGCTGTGCTGTTCCCCAAAGCACAGACCCAGTTTTGCTCTGTGAATTCTCTATCACCAGCTACAATGAGGCCCCTGTTTGAGCCTGGAGACGGAGCTCAAGAGAATGTGTAATGGGATTAAGCTGTACGGCTTGATGGCTTGTTCTCTTTTGTGATTTGAATCCTTGCCGTAAGAACCCACCTGTAAGACCAGCCTCATGGTTTCACCTGCAAGCCCAGGAAGATGGACACTGAGTAGTTCCCAGACTAGACCTCACTGAAGTCAAAAGTCTAGAGAGACCAGGCTGCTCCTCTGTAGTTGATTGGTGTCCTGGAAATCACTAAGGAGACTGTCTTGTGAGTTCCCTACTAACCCAGCCATCAAAGGGGGCCAGAAACCACTGGACTTGAAAATTATGTTCACGGCACCTTGAGCTCTGAGCATGAAGGGAAACCCAGAATAAAAAGCACAAAGACTCTTTCCTTCCTCAATCAAAAGGGCAGACAGGCTACATGCATTTGAAAGTGGTTATAAACACCAGACCCACCAACTACAATTTAGGAGGTCTTCTATGTAATATGCCCAGCCCCAGATATTTTAATTCTATGTTGCAGGGAGGTAAGTGCCAGCTGGCTGCTGACCGACCATGCTCAGGGTTCAGTTCTAAACAGCACTGTTTGGGAAAAGCTCAATCTAAAACAGACAGCTCTGGACGTGTTTAGGTTTTGCTTTCTTTCCACTTTTAAATATTAAAAATTGACTCCAGCTGTGGGGTAGAAAGTAACGCCTAACCTATAAAAACATTGACAAATAAATCACAATGCAATTTGCTGCGCATTTTTGTGAGGTCTAAACACCAGTTCTTGAAAGGAATTTTCCATTATTGCATCTTGGGAAGATAACTTCTTCATGAAAAATTCATTTGACTTTTATATTTCATAAAATCATCACATCGCATTCCCACATTTGGGATCTGCATGTGGGCTGGGGCACCCATGCTTTCAGCTTGGCTTTCCAGACTCCTAACCCTCTCTTCTATGACTTTTGCAGGAAGAGGGATGGCATCGGGATCCTTACCTGGTTAAGCTGTGCTCCCTGTCTGAAGCCTTGTCCTGACTGAGTCTCAACAAAGAACAGCTCTTTTTGAGCTGGATTGAGCTCCAAACTCGCTTCAACAAACTGTCCATGTATGCACCTGACTAGGCACCACTCCTGTCCGAGTGAGATAGAAGCCCTCAGCTCCTTTATTTCCTGGTGGCATCACTACTAAGAAATGGACTTTTCTTTCTGAGGTGAGGATAAAAAACTCACGGGAGACTCAGAACAGAGGAGGGGAGAGGAGTCTGTGTGACAGCTTAGTGCTCTGAATTAGACTTTAAGTGACTTTTTTCCAGAAATGATGGTGATACCATCCCTGTTTACATGGTATCAGCCAAAAAGGTAGGCATGCTGCAGTAACAAACAGCCCCAAAGCTCAGTGACTTATTTCTGCTTATATTACATGCCCATTGCAGGTCCAATGCATTGTAACATTCATATTAGGATCCAGATAACCACTGTCTGAAACGTTGTCAATGTTCATGGCAAAGGAAAAGGATCATTTTGGAAGTCCTCTTACAAGTCATTAAATGCTTACAGCTTTGTTGGCCAGAATTGGTCTCATGGTATGATTCAACCTCAGAGTATGCCAGAAAATAAAATCCTACCTGCCCAGAAGACAGAGAGCTAGAAAGATTTGGAATGTGGCATTGACAGATAATATATCCAACATGTCCACCTAAATGTGGAGGTCCTTCTGTGGTATCTATATTAGTCAGCAACCCTTTAGGGCCCTGGCCTTAAGAAGATCATAGCCCTGGGGGGCACCTGCGGGGCTCAGTCAGTTAAGTATCTGAGTCATGATCTCACGGTTCATGAGTTCAAGCCCCACATTGGGCTCTGTGCTGACAGCTCAGAGCCTGGAGCCTACTTCAGATTCTGTGTTTCCCTTCTCTCTGCCCGTCCCTCACTCACACCCTGTCTCTATCTCTCAACACTGAATAAACATTAAAAAAATTTTTTAAAGAAGATCATAGCCCTGGGAGTACAGCTGTGAGAATCCAGAATGGGTCAACTACTGTCAGGCTTGTAGTGAATACCCTCGTGGGGTGTCTGCCTTGCCCCTGCACTTCTCTGACTGCTACATCCAGCCTGTCTATTCAGAGAGGTGGCGCTTATAGTTGCTGTCATGTTGGTTCCGCACAGGCCTCCCTAGACCCGGCTGGTTAGATGAGAGGAATGCCCCTAACCAAAACCGAGCCACTTGGATTCTCTGCCCCAGAAACTTAGGATTGCAGTTCAGAAACAGCTAGTCTGGGGCCCCTGTGTGTCTCAGTCAGCTGAACATCCAACACTGGATTTTGGTTCAGGTCATGACCCCAGGGCCAGGGAATTGAGCCAACATCGGTCTCCAGGCTGAGTGTGGAGCCTACGCTAAGATTCTCTCTCTCTGCCCCTCTCCCTTGCTTGTGTGCTCGCTCACTCTCTCTTGCTCACTCGCTCTCTCTCACTTGCTCGCCCTCTCTCTCTCAAATTAAAAAAAAAAAAAAAAAAGCTTTAAGAACCAGCTAGTCTGTATGGTACATGTAAATTTGGGAGCTCTGGTAAGGCATTTTCTGCCATATGCATGGGGAAAACTAACAAAATTAAACTACAGGACAAAAGAACAGGTCAGACATGCAGGAAGCAGTGAACACAAGAAAGCCCATGAAGAGAGAGAGAGAGAGAGAAAGAATGGAGGGAGAAGGAAGGGGAATTACAGCTGTATGCCTAGCACACAGCCACTTGAGTCTAGCATAAAATCGGCAGCTGGCTGGCAAGGAAGAATGAATGTTGTGCAGGGCATTATGAATACCCACCACAGAAGGCAATTACTTAGACCTAGGGCACTGAGTGTCTGAATCATTCCTGTTAAAATGCTGACAGTCTTGGAAAAAATAACATTTGACACCATTACCAGTCATAGCTCTTTTATGGTGGATACATTTAGTGAGTTAGGTAGCCATTTGGTGATGTTCTTAGGGAAAAGAGCCCAGGATTACTCAAATATACGTGTGTGTGTATGTGTGTGTGTGTGTGTGTGTGTGTGTATAAGAGAGAGAGAGAGAACATTGGATTATAGAGTTTCATTAACCTCTTAAATATGTATTTCTTATCTTTCATGCTAAGCGTCCTGGCTCTCAAGGACACAGGGAATGTAGACTGAGAATTATTCTACAATTACTTATTTATATCCCATATTTCTTACACAGCAGTCTCAGAATAACAATATCAGTCCTGTCATCATTATGATGACCATTTCTAAATGTTTTGTGTATGATCTCTCCATTCCCCCAGCTGTTAAGAAAATAGTTGTACTGTATCTACATTGTCAGAGCATAGAGCTATTAGGTACTTTATTGTCCCTCTAAGCCTTCATGTAGTCTTAGTGGGACAAGTAATTACAGTAACCCCCTTTCCAAAAAAAAAAAAAATTTGTTTATTTATTATTTATCTATTAAGAGAGACAGAGCAAGAGAGGGAGGGGCAGACAGAGAGGGAGAGAGAGAATCCCAGGCAGGCTGTGTGCTGTCAGCATGGAGCCCAATACAGGGCTTGATCCCGTTAACAGAGAGATCATGACCTAAGCCAAAATCAAAAATTAGACACTTAATTGACTGAGTCAGCCAGGTGCCCCTACAGTAATGCCCTTTTACCCACAGTTTTGCTTTCCACACTTTCAGTTACCCATGGTTAACCTCCATCTGGAAGCAGACAATCCTCCACCTGATGTCAGAAAGTCAGTAGTAACCCAACACTACAGTCACAGGGCCTACGTCATTCATCTCACCTCATCTCATCCTGTAGGCATTTTATCACCTCACATCACAAGAAGAAGGGCGAGTATAGTACAATAAGATATTTTGAGACAGAGATCATATTTGTATAACTCTTATTCTGGTATATTGATATCATTGTTCTATTATTGTGGTTGTTAATCTTCTACTCTACCTTATTTATAAATTAAACTTTATCATAGGTATGTACATATGGGGAAAAAAACATAGCATATGCGGGTTTGGTATCATCTACAGCTTCAGGCATCATGGGGGATCTTGGAAAATATCCTCCATAGATGAGGGGGGACTACTGCATGTATTTAATGCTCCCCACAAATATCTCTTTGGTTACTTTGATTGTTCATTGTTGGTTCTCTAGTAGACTTTTTTAGGGAGGTCTATGGGACCAGTTCCCCTAAATTGTCACATGTTGATAGCAATATGTCTGTACCCTTTGCTATTGGGAGTCAGTTTTGCTGAATGCAAACTCTTGGCTCGCATTTTCTTTTCTTGATTATCTTGCAGATGATTATCTTACTCCATTTTCTTCTGACATAAAGTGGTACTGTCGAAGTCTGATGATTATTTTTTTTCTATTTTACGCCACATGTTCTTTTTTCCTATTCTTTATTTCTATTGCCCAATATATTTTTTCTTGTTCTTTAAGGTCCTGTGATTTTTATTCAAATATATCATGGAATTGGTCATTCAAGCCAGTATTCCCAGGTACATGGTGCACTTTTTCTTTCTTATGAATTGACCACTTTGATATTGTAAGGTAGCCTTGTTTCTTTCAGGTAATATTATTTGCTCTGAAATCTATTTTGTGTAATATTAATATACCAACTCTACCTTCCTTTTTATTATTTTTAATTGTGATAAACTATACATAATATGACATTTACCATACGATTTTAAAGTATATACTTCAGTATTATTACGTACATGCACATTGTTGTGCAACTAATCTCCAAAACTCTTCATCTTGAAAAACTGAAACTTTGTTCCTATTAAACAAACTCCCCATTCTCCCTTCCCCCTAGCACCTGGCAATTACCATTCTACTTTCTGTCTCTTAATTCAAATGCTCTAGGTACCTCATGTAAGAGAAATCACACAGTAATTGTCTCTTTGTGACTGACTTATTTCACTTATTGTAATGTCTTCAAGGTTCATCCATGTTGTAGCATGTGTCACAATGTCCTTACTTTTTAAGGCTAATATCCCATCGTATGTATATAGATTTGTATTCCCAATCACCTTTATATATGTATATAAGATTTTGTTAATACAATCATCTGCCAATAGACACTTGGGTTGCTTCCATCTTTTGGCTATTGTAAATAATGCTGCTCTGAACATGGGTGTACAAATACCTCTTTGAGAGCTATTAAGTAGAATTGCTGGATCATACGATTATTTTATGTTTAATTTTCTGACAAACCACTATTCTGTTTTCCATAGTAGCTGTCCCATTTAACATTTGTACCAGCAGTGACCAAGGAAGGGTTCCAATTTCTCTACATCCTCACTAACACTTATTATTTTTTTGTTTGCTTGAGATTAGCCATCCTAATGGGTAGAAAGTAGTATCTCATTGTGATTTTGATTTGCATTTCTCTAATAATCAGTGACACTGAACATTTTTCATGCATTTATTGGCCATTTGTATATGTTCTCTGGAGAAATGTCTACTTAAGTTCTTTGCTCATTTTTAATCATGTTTTTTGTTGTTGTTGTTTTCAGTTATAGGAGATCTTTATATATTCTGTATACTAACCCCCTATCAGATATATGATTGCAAATATTGTCTCCTATTATGAGGTTTCCTTTTTACTCTAATGGTCATATTCTTTGATGCACAGAAATCAAGTTTTCTTATGATTGCTATCAGTATGATATATCTTCTGTCATTCTTTTACTTTTAATCTCTTTGCCTTTGTAATCCATTCCAGTAAACTTTGCCTTCCATTTGAGGGTGTTAAGACCACTTATATTCATTGTGATTGTGGATATGAGTCGGTTTAAATATACCATTTTATTTTTTTCTATTAATCTCATCTGTATTTTGTTCCATTCTTCTCTATTTCTGCCTTCTTTTCAGATTCATTGAATATTTTGCATGATTTTATTTTATCTCCCTTATTGGTTTATTAGCTATAACTATTATTTAGTCATAGCTTTTAGGGTTTATAATTTACATTTTTAACATAGCATAGTCTACTTTCAAATAACATTATAGCATTTAATGTATATTATAAAACCTTTACTTCTATTTCTCCCTTTCTGGACTTTCTGCTATTGTTGACACACATTTACTTTTATATATGTTGTAAATCCTAAAATACACTGCTATTATTTTTGTTTAAACAGATAATTATTTTTTAAAGAAATTCAGATAATAAAAAAATTATACATCATACACATGTACTTACCATTTTTGGTGTTATTTGTTCCTTTGTATAGAACCATTATTTCTTTTTTTTTTTTTTAAAGTTGCTCTTTTTTTTTTTTTTTTTTAAATGTTTTTTATTTTATTTATTTCTAGGAGAGAGAGACAGCGTGAGCAGGGGAGGGTCAGAGAGAGAGGGAGTCACAGACTGAAACAGGCTCCAGGCTCTGAGCTGGCAGTCAACACAGAGCCCGATGCGGGGCCCGAACCCACGAACCGAGAGATCATGACCTAAGCGAAAGTCGGACGCTTAACCGACTAAGCCACCCAGGCGCCCCTAGAACCATTATTTCTATATGGTATCATTTTTCTTTTTTATTTTATTTATTTATTTTTTATTTATTTTTTTTAATGTTTTATTTATTTCTAGGAGAGAGAGAGAAACAGCGCGAGCAGGGGAGGGTCAGAGAGAGAGGGAGACACAGACTCTGAAATAGGCTCCAGGCTCCGAGCTGGCAGTCAGCCCAGAGCCCAACGCGGGGCTCGAACCCACGAACCGCGAGATCGTGACCTAAGCGAAAGTCGGACGCTTAACCGACTAAGCCACCCAGGCGCCCCTCTGGTATCATTTTTCTTCTGCCTAAGATGTACCACAATATATCTAACAATGCAGGTCTGCTAGCAATGAGATCTTTTTAGCTTTTTATGTTTCAAAAAGTCTTTATTTCACACTTTTCTCGAAAGATGTGTTTGGTGGATACAGAAGTCTAGACTGATGTGATCTTCTTCCTTGCATTGCTCCCCAAAACAAAGCTGTCATCCTTATCTTGTTCCTTTGTATGTTAAATGTCTTTTATCTCTGGCTGATTTTGATTTTCTCTTTATCAGTGGTATTGAGCAATTTGATTTTGATGTGCTTTCCTGTGGTTTTCTTCATGTTTCTTGTACTTGGGAGTCATTAAGTTTCTTGAATCTTTGAATTATAGTTTTCATCAAGTTTGGAAACATTTTGGACATTATTTCTTCAAATACTTTTCAACCCTTCTCTCCTTACTCTCCTTCAGGGACTCCAATTACATGTCTACTGGCTACTGACATTGTCCCAGAGCTCGCTGATGCTCTGCAAGCTTGTAAAGAATTTTTTTCTCTCTTTTTTATTTTAGATAGTTTCTATAGTTATATTTTCAAGTTCGACTAATCTTTTTCCTGCAATGCCAGTAATCTCGTCCAGTGTATCCTTAATCTTAGATATTGTAGTTTTTAATCTCTAGAAGTTCATTTCAGATCTCTCATATTTTCCATGTTTCTATTAAATTTTTGAACATATAGAACACAGTTACAAAAATTGTTTTAATGTCCTTGTCTGTTAATTCTAACATCGGTGTCAGTTCTGGGTTGGTTTCTACTGACTCGTCATTCTTCTCTTCTGGTTGTGTTTTCCTGCCCCTTTGCAAGCATTATTTTTCGGCCTATGTGAGCATCAGGTACTGTTTCCTGCAATTCGCTCATGTGGTCCTTTCCCAGCCTTGGATAGTACTGATCAATGCTTTGCTGAATGCCCTACATGACCCTAATCAGATCTCTGGAGTTTTTTCTCAGTATTCTTTCCTGCTAACTCTAGCTCCTTTTGGTCTTACTGGCCTCATAACTTTGTCTCCTCAACTTGAAGAATCTGCCAAGTTCCTCCTGGATTTCTCCTCCTGGACCACACCTTGGAAATTCTCACAAGGCAGCAAGTTGTGATAACCATGGGGCTCACCTCAACTGTTTCCCACATCTCAGGAATCACTTTCCTTCATTCCTTGGTGTGCAATATCTTGAAACCAATTGTTTTATATATTTTGTCCTTTTTTTTTTAGTTGTTTCATATTGGAGAGTAAATTCAGTCCCTGTTACTCCATTTTGGCCTGAAGTAGAAGAGTGATGTGCCTTTTCAATTTATGATTTCAATTGTTTTCAGGAATGTTTTCTTGAATAATGCATGTTAGTAATTTTTTCTATTCTCTTTCATTTTCACCTTCAGGAATTTCTATTATCTGTATATTGGACTTTCTTTGCCTATCTTCAATATTTATTCTTTTTTCTCAATTTCTTTTAACTTACTCATTTCTTTTAAACTTTAAGGCATTTTGCTCCTTATAGTTTAGTCTTTGTTTTTGAACTCTTTTTTTTCTTTTATTTTTACATTTTTTCCTGAGTCCTGTCGGTTCATTTCTTAGTTTTTCCTATTTCTTTTTTTTTAAGATTTTATTTTTAAGCACTCTCCACACGCAACCTGGAGCTTGAACTCACAACCCTGAGATCAAGAGTCACATATCCACCGACTGAGCCAGCCAGGTGCCCTGGGATTTTTTGTATTTCTGACTTGTGTTGTTCTTTCAAGTCTTCAATTACTTCCTTAATGTCTTTTGCTTCATTTTGAGGTAACAAGTTACAACATTGATCTGTTTTGCAGACACATCTTTCCAATTTTTTTATTATTTGTAGGGATATTATTCTCAATGTCTTCTGTTTTTAAATAGTAACTTTGTATGGGCTTTGAGTGTTGCTTATTTTATGCAGTATTAGTTTTCCTGAGCATTTAAAATGAGGCAGGAAATGAGGTTCAGGAAACCTTTGCTAACCTCTCTGAGCTCCCTCTTCTGTTGTTGTGCAGTGTTAATAAATATATGAGCCTGTTTTCTGACACTTTGGGACTCTGTTCTTTCCCTCCATACCGGACCCCATCTTTTTACCCTCTGTGTCCTGATCAATGTTTATCCCATTCCCATAAGTTCCTCCTAACTGTGGGACTCTGTCCTGGAAGCTCTGGGTTGGTTTTGAGAATTCAAAGGGCTAGACGGATCCTGCCTCTGCAGTCATTCTTGTCATGGGCCCTTTTATTCACCTGGTTTTGGAAAAATCAACATCCTCCCCGTGTCAGCTGCCCTTCTCAAATTGGCCCACTCTGCTTTCCAGTGTGTACCTGTTGTCAGTCTGTCCTCAAGCTTATCAAACCCTTTACAGTTACTTCTCTTTCCTTCCTCCCAAACTGATACTGCTACCATGACAGATTTGTGGCTATGAATGCCTTATCTTCATCTGCTTGTATTTGGGGGTTAGTGAGGATACCTTGTTACCTAGTTTTTGTTTTTGTTTTTTTTACAAAGAGTTTATTGTCAAATTAGTTTCCACATAACACTCAGTGCTCATCCCCACAAGTGCCCTCCTCCATGCCCATCCCCCCTCCCCCCACATCCATCAGTCCTCAGTTTTTGTCAGCATTCAAGAGTCTCTCATGGTTTGCCTCTCTCCCTTTCCCCCACCATTTCCGCCCTTCTTCTCCCCCTTGGTCCTCCGTCAAGTTCCTCCTAATCCTCCTATACGTGCAAACATATGATATTTGTCCTTCTCTGCCTGACTTATTTCGCTCAGCATAACACCCTCAAGGTCCATCCATGTTGCTACACATGGCCAGATTTCATTATTTCTCATTGCCATGAAGTATTCCATGGTATAGATAAACCACATCTTCTTGATCCATTCATCTGTGGATGGACACTTAGGCTCTTTCCATGTTTTAGCTATTGTGGAGAGTGCTGCTATGAACATTGGGGTACATGTGCTCCTGTGCCTCAGCATTTCTGTATCCCTTGGGTAAATTCCTAGCAGTGCTATTGCTGGGTCATAGGGGAGTTCTATTGTTAGTTTCCTGAGGAACCTCCACACTGTTTTCCAGAGGGGCTGTACCAGTTTACATTCCCACCAACAGTGTAGGAGGGTGCCCGTTTCTCCACATCCTCGCCAGCATCTAGAGTACTCTGATTTGCTCATTTTAGCCACTCTGACTGGCGTGAGGTGGTATCTCAGTGTGGTTTTGATTTGTATTTCCCTGATGAGGAGGGATGCTGAGCATCGTTTCATGTGTCTGTTGGCCATCTGGATGTCCTCTTTGGAGAAGTGTCTGTTCATGTCTTCTGCCCATTTCTTCACTGGGTTGTTTGTTTTTTGGGTGTGGAGTTTGGTGAGTTCCTTATAGATTTTGGATACTAGCCCTTTATCTGATATGTCATTTGCAACTATCTTTTCCCATTCCGTTGGTGGCCTATTAGTTTTGTGGGTTGTTTCCTTTGCTGTGCAGAAGCTTTTAATCTTGATGAGGTCCCAATCGTTTATTTTTGCTCTTGATTCCCTTGCTTTTGGGGATGTGTCAAGTAAGAAGATGCTGCGGTGGAGGTCAAGGAGGTTGTTTCCTGCTTTCTCCTCTAGGGTGTTGATAGTTTCCTGTCTCACGTTCAGATCCTTTATCCATTTTGAGTTGATTTTTGTGCATTGTGTGAGAAAATGATCTAGTTTCATTCTTCTGCATGTTGCTGTCCAGTTCTCCCAACACCATCTGTTAAAAAGGCTGTCTTTTTTCCATTGGATACTCTTTCCTGCTTTGTCAAAGATCAGTTGGCTGTATACTTTTGGATCCACTTCTGAGTTCTCAATTCTATTCCATTGGTCTATGTGTCTGTTTTTGTGCCAATACCATACTGTCTTGATGATGACAGCTTTGTAGTAGAGGCTGAAGTCTGGGATGGTGATACCTCCCGTTTTGGTTTTATTTTTCAGTATTACTTTGGCTCCTTGTTACCTAGTTTTGTTTTAAATGTTGTCCATGGGTTTTCAGTTCTTCTATCTAGTTGCACTGTCTGTTTGTACGAGAGGATTCAGACAGATTGAAAATTCTGCTGCCATCATCACCAATTTTTGAAAATACTATCAGTGTCCAGTGTTTTGAAAGAGCTAGATTCTTGCTCACCGGCAAAGCCCTACACAGACCAAAACCAAGCAAGGGAAGTGAAAGACAGGATTCCTACTAAGACAAAACAGAGAAAAGCATTAAATGGTTATCCAAAGCCTTCAGTTTAGGTGCTGAGTGTAAAGGGATGGTGTTGGTATTTAGAGAGCTGCTTTGTTTACTTCTCAGTAAGTATGAGCTCATTTTTTCATTATGGGAGTCAAGAGGACCTGTGATAGTTTGTGCATGTATTGTTTGATCTAGTATACATAAATCTCAAACTGCTGCAGGCTTAGTAACTTGTGGTACTTTCTATTTTATTTTTTAATGAAAATGGTCTATTTCCACATTCTCACCAATACCTATGATTTTCAGCTCTAACATTATGTGCTTACAAGGATCTCAAAATATTTGACAGATATTTTATTACATGGCTCCTGTACTGACCTTTGGAGATGCAATTCAGTATTTCAGCTGCCCTATATTTCAATAATATTGGTGGTGGAATTAGTATCACAGGGTGAGAAATTGGTAAGGGTCCCAGAGTTCCTTTTCATGCTTTCTTGCTTTAGCCATGTTGCAATCCCAACTGAGTTTGTCTATCCCACTCTTGAAAATAAACCCAGGTCATCTGTCAAGGGGATAAAAAGGCACTGGGCAATCAGTATGCCTAAATTATACTGAGCATATTGCCCTATTTTTCTCATTTTGGGCTGTTGGGTTTTCCTGGCAACCTGACTTCATGGAGATGCTCAGAATATTTGCTATAGGTAATTGTTCCACATTTCATTTGAACCAGAGACAGGAAGCTAAGAAAATGGGATGGATTCCCAGATGTGAAGAACTGTGACATTGGAGAACATGGTAGAATTAGGGTAAACTTTATCTCCAGATGGAAACAGTGTCTTTCTAAGATGTCAGATTATTTGCAAAATGATTGTATTTCTTCAGTGGTTTGGAACAACATTCAAACAGGTTGTTGATGGTTCTAGGGTCCCATGGAGGTCAGTATCTTTTCAAAATCACATTAAAAGAAAATGTACTTGAGAAACTAAAAGCAAGTTTTTAAAGCACACTAGTATTTACTGTACCTCTCTAAGACAGGGATCCAATTTCTAATCCTAGACAACACAATGTCCAATCAATTTCTCACTTATCTCCAGTTCTTTCACTTCCCTGCTACTCTGTAACACTAACTTGCAATTGTCTCCAAAACTGTCCCTGACATCCATCCAACAGGTCTTCACATGTGATGCTTTTCATTATCATTATTCCCTGCCCTGGCGCCTCACCAGAAGTTGCCACAGGGATTGCCATACCCACCAGGCTGCTCCAGAAAAGTTCGGAGACCTTCCAGCTCCATATTCCTTGGTCTTCTTTTGCTGCTCACAGAGGGAAGCTGCAGGATCACTGGGAATTATAGTCTTTGCTTGCTCTGCTTTTTTTGGCAAAGTAAGTCCAGCAGAGAATTATTATTGGATAAATACCCCCACCTTCTATGTTTAATCAATAATGGAAAATATATTAGATAAAGCTTCCATCTGAGCTCCTGGGGTCAGTGATGAGAGGGGCCCTAAGAGGATGGACAAAATTATTACTAGCCAACCCAGTGGGTGAGCAGAGCTTCCAAAAGGCAGACCTCTAACGGAAGACGAGAGAATGACCCTGGTTATTGCAGAAGCCAAGTGTATGGTCCAGGCTCCCTGACACCACTTTGTTTTTTTTTGTTTTTGTTTTTGTTTTTGTTTTTAAATGTTTTATTTATTTCCAGGAGAGAGAGAGAGAGAGACAGCATGAGCAGGGGAGGGTCAGAGAGAGAGGGAGTCACAGATTGAAACAGGCTCCAGGCTCTGAGCTGGCAGCCAGCACAGAGCCCGACGCGGGGCACAAACCCACGAACCGTGAGATCATGACCTAAGCGAAAGTCGGACGCTTAACCAACTAAGCCACCCAGGCACCCCGATTTGATAAGTTCTTTATAGGTTTTTGGATACTAGCCTTTCTCCAATATGTCATTTGCAAACATGTTCACCCCATTCCATTGTTTGCATATTAGTTTTGTTGATTGCTTCCACTGTGAGGAAGTGGAACAGGGAACCCTCTTGCACTGTTGGTGGAAATGTAAACTGGTGCAGCCCTCTGGTAAACAGTATGACGGCTCCTCAAAATGTTAAAAATAGAACTCACCTATGATCTAGCAGTTGTAGTAGTATGTGTTTATCCCAATACATAAATGCTGATTTAAAGTGCACACATACCCCAATGTTTATAGCAACATCATCAACAAGAGCTAAATTATGGAAAGAGCCCAAATGTCCATCCTCTGACAAATGGATAAAGAAGATGTGGGGTGTGTGTGTGTGTGTGTGTGTGTGTGTTACTTGACGATCAAAAACAATGAAATCTTGCTGTTTGCAACAATGTGGATGGAGCTGAAGCTTATGATCCTAAATGAGATAAGTCAATCAGAAATGGACAAATACCATGTGATTTCACTTATATGTGGAATTTAAGAAACAAAACATGAAAATTGGGGAAGGAAACGAAAAATCAAATGAGATTAAAACAGAAAGGGAGGCAAACCACCGGAGCCTCTTAAAGAAAACAGGCTGAGGGTTGTTGGAGCAGTGGGAGGTGTGGGGATGGGCTCCATTAGTGATGGGGGTTAAGGAGGGCATTCGTTATGATGAGCACTTGGCAGTCTATGTAATTGGTGAATCACTAAATTCTACTCCTGAAACCAATATCTTCTTATTGTGATTACTGATGACGTTGCAGCTTTCTCAGATGGCAGGCTGGCTATGCTGGCAATTTGGAAATAATTGGAGGTACTTCCATTTTTGCATAATAAATGTTTGACATTTTAGGTACAAAATCTATCTAAAAGATGTGCATTTCCTCCTTCTTGGANTTGTAAAAAAAAAAAAAAAAAGAAATACATGTAAAAAAAAAATTCTTACATAAATTTTAATGTGCTTCTGTTTATCTTTTAACACATTGATACATATTTTATTTTTGTATCTACTTATTTTAATTTTTGAAAAGGTAACACATAAATATTCTGTTAATTTTATGCTGTAAAATTGGAATGATTTTCCCTGCCACCTTTGTATGCTGGTGATTTCATTGTAAGCAACTATATCTACCAGAAGGACTTTATTCATATCCAAAAATATGGATGTATATGGAGCAGTGTATATGCGTGTTAAACGGAAACATAGTCTACTCAAAAAAAAAAAAAAAAAAAAAAAAAGAGCATGGGCTGGGTTAGAATCCTGGTTCCGTGACCTCCCATCTGTGACCTTAGAAAGTTAGAGAATTCCAGCCCAGTTTCCTATCTCTAAAGGGGGGTTAGTAATTCCTACCTCATAGAATAGTCATAGGCATTATATGGCACAGCCATTGTCAAACACTGGTACCACCGAGTAGGGTTATAAAACATGGTAGCTCTTCTTCTCCTCCTACCACCACCATCATCACTATCATCACTGTATCTTACTCCCCCATTCAGAACTCACCTGGCACCAGAGCTTGGGCTGCTGATTCTGCAGATGAGTGTTGGGAAGATGTAGGCACAAAATGCACACACATGCAAATAAGATGGCCCCAACTTACTCAAGCTTGTTTGTAAATCAGTTGTTTGCCACATAGAACCCCTGTCTGTAAAAGCTATACTGTAACAACGGTTGGGTTTCCAGGCTAGCCCACCCCTGCCTTTTTGTTCATGAGACAGAAGTGAAGCATTGAGACAGCATGAGGTGGGGTCACCATATTCACTCTAGCTTTTAGGGCTGGCCTTCAAAGGAGAAGACTTGAGAGCAGAGAAGTGGTAGGAATCCACTTGAAGTGAGATGAGCTCATAAAAAGCCACATGAAGGCTCTCCCAGAGATTCATGTCCCTCTCTGAGCCATGCTATGACCCAGGGGTTGCACCAACCCCCACCTAGAATGACAGGCCAGATGTTCCAGGGTTGAGAGCTGGGGAGAGGGGGGACAGTGGACCTTCTTTGCTATTATCCGTTATCCTCATTCATCTCTCCTGCTCCTGCTGAGGTAGCTCCAGTGAGTGGGCACATCTGTTCCTGCCATGTGTCAGCTATTGTAAAAGAATTAAAAGTCCCATATGAGGCTATGATGAACAATTTAATGATGTGACTGTGAATTAGGGCATAGCAGCAGAATTGTCACTTCAGTTTTAGACTTAGTTTAGTTGAGCTGACTTTATGCTGCCTGACCAGCAAATGGGCCCTGCGATGCAGCTCTGTACATCCGGGGACAGGCAGAATTCTCCAGGAGGGAGAAGAAGAGGAACAACAAAACTTGATCAGGTCGTTCTGTGCCAGAGGAGAAGCAACAGAAAGTCTCAGACTAACTGGGAACTGCAGCAATACCCGACTTATCCCAAATTGCTGGAGAAGAAGGAACTCAAATTAATGCGTTCTTTTAGACAAACTGAAAGCAAATACTTTTTCCCAAAAATGGAAACTTCTAAAAGCACATTCATCATTGTTCCATGCTGTAATGGAGTTGTGTCCCAAGGAGCTTTTGAGGCATGTAGGGCTATTTGCCCTGGCACTAAATGACCCCCAACTAATGTGTTTTTCTATTTGGAGACTCTTGTCTCTTTTTTGCTGCCAGTTACCACTTCTCAGTGTGTCATCTCCCAACATGTCCCATTCTACTTGCTTGTCTTTGAACTCTGCAGAAACAGAAGAAAACAAAAAGATCAATATGCTAGAGCAATATCCATCAATTTCATTTGATTCTAAGACAATAAGGTTGTATTAAGGGTAGTTCTTTTTCACCCTCTATTTATCTTCACTGCCACCCATTTGCCCAAAACATACAATGAAACACACACACACACACACACACACACATACACACCACACTTGTTGACTATAAAGGCCCTGACTCAGCCCTTTTCTCCATCCCAATCCCTGTCATTACTTCCCTTAGGCCCAACCCATCAGGATTTCTATACGGGGACCCATGAACTTGGACGTTCTGGCTGAGGTTACACAGGTTTAAGGGCAAGCCCCCCAACTCAGAGTGGAACACAGCTGGGGTTGAGAAAAAAAGAGTGGCACCTCCATTTGTACCCCTGCCGAATCTGCACAAATCTTAGGGGTGAACTGAATCCCTGCTTGATTCTAAGGCTTTCCGATGGCTCTGTAGATGGCCCATCTAAGACATTTCTAGTTTTCTGGGTTCTTGGCCCCCTCAGTCCCAAGCACCTTCATCTGTACTCCAGATCTTAGCATTGCCCTGAACTTCATAAGTACTCCCAAAGTTGCTGGTACTAAAGCACACCAAATATAACTTGCTGACTCGGGCCCTTCCCCACCTAGCCTCTACCACCTTAGAGGCACTGAGCCTAGACACCTCAGGCCTCCATTCCTTTCAAAATCTGAATTCTCTTTTCTTCCCATTCCTGTAGTGCTACCCGTTGGAGAAACCAGCTGCTCCCTCTTTGATATCAAATTTTATTGCTTTGATGAGCCTAGAGAATTTTTAAAACACAAAGTCCTCTATAAGGAATATTTGCAAGGCAGATTATCTTCTCTACTGGGAAAAAAAAAAAAAACACCTCCACAAAACTCTGAGAGAGCAGCACAGAGGTGAGAGAGAGAGAAATATTTTTCACATCTCAGCAGATCAGACACATCTCTCAAAAGGCACCCAGACATCCATGGGCTCTTCCTGGCTCAGAGGGTTGCTACCTGTAGTTCCGTCTCTTTTGAGACATCCTGTCCCATTTCTTGACTCTGTACCTCCCTCCTTTCATCACCTAGAACACCTCTTCCTTGAGTCATGTTAGCCTCTCATCTGGCCTCTGTTCTTTTTTTTTTTAATATTCCTAATTTTATTTGTTTTTTTTTAATTGAAGTATAACAGACATACAGTACCCTATTAGTTCAGGTGTGCATCATAGAGATTTGATATTTTTTATCTGTTATGAAATGGCCTCTGTTCTTTAAATCCATGTTCCATGCTGCAGCAAGACAAAAATCAGGTTGCCTTACCCTGTGCTTGAGACACGGCGCTTTCCATGCAGAATAGGGATCACACTCCTGGGTCAGGGCACCAGGTCCTCCATGACCTGACCTTTCCATCTCCCCAGCCTCACCTCTGATCCATCCCAGCTCCAGCAGCATCTCATCATACGTAATTCCTCTCCCACATCCTGCCAGAACTTGCTTCTGTAGCTCTGTTTGTGCTGTTCTTCTGCCTGGACGACCACTGCTGTCTTCCTACCCCTTCACTGCCCATCCCCCTTCACACGACCAACTTCCGGTTGTCTCTTTGCCCCCAGCCCAGGTATCATAGCTTCCAACCTTGCTTCTATCTCCTAGCAAAGGCCAGGTTGGTGGCCCTCTACTGGGCTCTCACAGGACTGGCAAAGCCCCTTTATCTTAGAATGTACCACATTGCATTGAAATTATCCACCGCTGGGCCTCTAAGTGACTTGAAGTGCCTCTAAAGTAGGGACTGCATCTTTTTCACCTCTGTGCCCCAGCTCCACTGCACGGAGCACTCAATAAGAGTGTCTCCCTCACTCTCTGGCCCTCCCCTACTCATGCTATCTGTCTCTCTCTCTCTCTCAGAATAAATAAAAACATTAAAAAAAAGACGTCTAACTAGTAGATGATCTATCTTAATTAATTAAACAGTTAATTACACATTTGTTGAGCATGTACTGTGTGCCAGGCTTTGTGGGCAATTATACAATTATACTCAAAGGAACAAAGCATAGTCCCTGCCTTCAAGGAGATTATAACCCCGATGGTTTTTCTGGAAATGAAAAATAACATCATTTATGACAGAATATTTTTAATACAGAGGATATTTAAAAATTCTCCTTTCCCTTTCAGTGTCTGAAAATGTTTGAGTATCGGTTCACCTAACGCTCCCAAGCCACAGGGCTTTTGTTTGGCAGCCCTGGTCTGCCTGAGAGAACTGGGAAAATCAAATAAACTATTACAGGGCAATGTGTATTTTCAGGCAATAAAAAGACTCTGGAAGTTAGAAAAGCAACTAAAGACTAAAGGGAGGAAAGGTGAAGACCTGTTTCTTTTTTTCTTTTAGGAAAAAAATCAGAACGACCCACTTAGAGAGATTTTTTGGAATAAGTTTGTTCCGTAGCAATGATCCTGTGGCCCGAAGTCAGTGGTTCTCAAAAGGGGGCGGTGCTGCCCCCAGGGGACATTTGGCAATGTCTTCAGACAGTTTTTGGTTGTCACATCTCGGGGGAGCGGTAGCCTATTAGCATCTTTGTATTGGATGAAGGCCAGGGATGCTGATAAACATTCTATAATCCAAAGCCCATAATGAAGAATGATCCGGCCCAAAATGTCAATAGTACGGAGACTGAGACACCCTGCCCTGTGTTATAGGGTAGGATTAACACTAACTGCATTCCAGAATTCCGCAGAAACAACCAAATGCAGTAATGGCCCTGGGTAGTCACAAGCTTGACCCCCGGGTGCCTCTGACTCATGCATAAGGGTAAAGCTGGGACTTTGACAGGCCCAAACAGAGCTCTTGGATTATTTTTATGCCGTAATTAGTTTTTAAATACTCTCATTCTCCTTTCTCTTCCCCGCCCCCAGCTGCCTTCTTTTTTAAAAAAGGAAATTAAATAAACAAGAACAACCCCAAAATACCCGTTGTTTATGTCACTGGCTTTTTCTCTTTTCTCTTTCCTGATGAAGTAAAGCACAATGTAACGGAGAAAGAATACCATCAAAGGCTTCTGCTAAGGCTTAGTGGTAGCTCACAGAGCACACCAAAAGCCTTGCTTATGTGAACTGCGCTGAGAGGCAAACACCTCAAACAGAGATGAAATGCATAGGTGGAATATGATCATCATAATTTGTTAATTGTGCTTTCCCCACGGTAGATATTTCTGAGTTATTTATTTATGTGAACACTGTGGTATATGTTTGAAGTAAGAATATCCCAATCCATATTGTTCTGTTTTCCCCTGTGAGGGTCATATTTCCTCTGCCAAAAACACAAGCTTGGATCTCCTTGAGCCCCAAATTACACTTCCTCATAAGAGATGAAAATGTCACATTTTCCTTGAGATCCTTATTCCACATGACTTTGCTAATGACTAGGGTAAAATTGAGAAGTTCAGGAAAAGGAAATCTCTCCCTCCATCAAAGTGAGTAAACAAACCAAAGCAAAACAGGACGCCAGAAGCTAAAATGGGTAGGGTGTTTAAAATGTGTTCCATAGATCTGGAGAATAGCCTAGATCTATGGTTGGACCTCCTTGCCTGTCCACCCAATTATCCCCACAATATATAACCATGTCATATGGCCAACGCTCACAAAAAATGTTCACCGTTTTATTGTGGACTTTTGTCTCTTGGCATTGAAAAGATGTGATGCAAATGCTTATCAAATCCCTCCAGTCTCACCTTGCCCCCCGACTGCCTCTGCTCAGCACCACCCCCTGGCTCATCTGGCCTCAGGTGTCCCACATTAGCATGCTAATTCCCATCTAGAAGCCCTCATGGGTAAGACCTTCTCGGTCTGAAACACTTTCCCTACTTGTCTACCTGGAGAACTTTCCGCCTTCAAACATTGCTAAGACAGCACCTCTGGACATTTTGCTCACCTACACTATTCTCTCCCTACGCACATATTTCTGTGTCCAGGTAGCAGGTGTTGTCAGTGCCTTGCTCATATCTCCTGGGGCTACCCCAGAAGCCACCTGGAGATTCAGTAGATAATTCCTGTCTGTGTCTATGGCCGCATTTCTCAAGCATCTGTTTCTCTTGACTTGAGGGCTTTCTCTGACCACAGGAGCTCACCATCCCCACGTGGAGTAGGCAAAAGTGTCAGGAAGTTAATGTCCCAGAAGCAACCCTTAACCATTGAGAGGCAGGAATTCACTGATAAATACCCCAGCTTTCTCACTTCACAGCAGCACATTCTGAAGGGTGCTCTCCACCATGTCTCAGAGGGTTCCTAGGAAGTCTGAGCCCCTATTGCCCCCAGCACTTACTTTTTAATACACTCTTGATTGGCTTTTTCTCCTTCTCCGTTTCACTCTTTTTCTCTCAGAGTGCTTCCTTTATCACCTCTCAAAGAAATGAATGGCACTCCAATCTTTATCACAAGATCTATTTTTTTTACATGTTTATTTATTTTTGAGAGAGAGTGAGAGACAAAGCATGAGCAGGAGAGGGGTAGAGAGACAGGGAAACACAGAATCCAAAGCAGACTCCAGGCTCCGAGCTGTCAGTCTAGAGCCCAATGTGGGGCTCAGACTCACAAACCACAGGACCATGACCCCAGCCAAAGTTGGGCACTTAACCAATTGAGCCACGCAGGCACCCCACAAAGTCTACTTCTTGGAGAAGCAAACTAAGATAGTCCCATACAAAGTTCTGTTACGTAACTGGTCTGCATTGTATCTCTTTCTGTATGTCTTGGATAATTCCTTCAAGGGCAAGCACTCTGTTATTTATCTTTATCTCCAGGGCCTACTAAATGCTGGACCCTCTATGTTTGTTGAAGTGAACTGAGGGAGAAATAGTCTGAGAGGTATGAAGGACTACCTGCAGAAGACCTGGAAGGTTGGATCAGTGAGTACAGGAAGGAAGTGGAAAAGGAAGTGACTGAAAGAAACTGAGTTGTGAGGAAAGAACAGATTAATTAATGATAACTTAATAGATCCCAGAAGTAGCAATAAAAAAATGCATCAGTTGAGGGAAATTTTCCAAGTAGGTAGAGTGGTTTGATGAATAAGTGGAAGGCAAACCCTAGGGTGGGTTAGAATCCACACTGGCTTTTAGATGCCCAAGGAAAGAGGATTTCAAGCTGTATGGAAGGTGTAGACTGGACTGGACACAGAATCCAAGTGAAGAGGTGACCTGGCTCTTTTTTGGGAGAGACTTTCTTGAATGGCTGAGCCCCAGAATGATGGGTCACATGACATCAAAGTTCAGCCCTCTGAGCACTTGCCATTAGCCTGTGTATAGTTTCTGCTCGGCATGAATGCTAACATGGTGGGAAAAAACACAATTTGGTTTCTAAATGTCTAACCACGTGTTAGGCTGCAGGTCTATTGTGGAGGAGTCAGTAAAAAGAAGTGAGGAAAGAAGGGTGACACTCTTGAAACAAGGCGCCCCGGATGCCCAGGGCGGAGGAAGCAAAAAGCTCCAGGAGCAGAGCCACTGGGGTTTTATTTGGGGAGGTGGGGGCACATTGTTTCATCACAGGGCTACATCTTTCTTTAATTTTTTTCTTTCTGTTTTCTCAATTTTTTTCTTTTTGTATTTTCCATTTTTCCCCTCGTTTGTAATGATGCGATCCTAATGAAAATTCTCAGCTGGTGTGAATGGACTAGGTATCAGGCTCTGTGCTGGGGCTAAGCTTGAAGTGGGCAAGAATATCATCCCTGCCCCCAAGGAGCTTACAGTTTAGCAAGGCCGTATTTGTGGTCTTGCTAAACTTACTATCTGTATTAGAGCACATTTCCAGGAGAGCCCAGGGAAGGGTAGGCTAATTTCACAGAGCGGACAGGGAAAGCTCAGCTTCAGAGGAGAGCTGAAGTTGGAGCCAATTTTTGAAGCAAAGCAGGGATTTCATCAAGAAGTGAAGACAGGGAAGGCTTTCCAGATATTCATTCATTTGTTTATTTGTTCACTTTCTTTGCTGGATATTTACGGAATTCCTATTATGTGACAGGCATTGGGGAACAATAGTGAATAAGATGAGAGACTTGCCAGTTAGGGAATGCATAGTGCAGTGCTACACGCTGACAAGAACCAGACTGTGACCTGACGGTGGGACAAGGAAAAAGGGAATAATCAGCACATTGTGCTAGGGCACATTGGGTGGCACAACATGCCTCCAAGCCTGGAAGATGTTGGTAGGGGCAAGAGTCAGGATGGCGCCCAAGAGATGACATCCCAAGCTGAGACCTGAAGGCCAAGAAGGCATTAGCCAAGTGAGGACTGAGGCAGACTATTCTGGGCAAAGAGGCCTTTCTGTGCAGAGGCCTAGGGGTGAAATGGCCTATTTAGGAGGTTCATGAGAGATGAAGACTGGAGAGGTAAGCTGGGACAAGGGCCCTTGGAAGGAATTTGGACTTGATTCCTTTGGCAATGGGGAATTATTGAGAGGCCTTAAACATGGGCATGCCATGCTCAGCTCTGAATTTTAGAAAGATTACTCTGGCTACCAAGTAGAAAATGAATTGGATGGGAGAAAGAGGTAGAGGCAGGAAGACTAGTTGGAAGGTGGCTGCAGTAATTCAAATGAGGGCTAGAAGCCTAGGAATGAGTGGTAAAGACAGGTAGGGATGCACAGAAGTGACCCAAATAGCACATGCACATACCTGTAGGCACTTTAGAATACAGTGGAGCTGAGAGCCGCCCATAAGGTAGTTACAGACTAGAGTGAGTGGCAGAAATTGATGGAAATTGAGGCCACACAAATGTTGGGAGACCTCCAATGCCATGCTAAGTTTGGAATTCACTCTCTAGGCAGCAGTAAACCATTGAAGGATTGAAGGAACAGAAGATTGTAACTCTAATATCTCTGAAGGGTGGATCAGCAAGAGAAAAAACTGTCACCAACTTGGAAGTTAATAGTTCAGATGCAAAATTTAGGAGTTTGAGGAGCTTGAAACCTGCATGTAACAAAAAGAATCTAGGCCAAAAAGGAATGACTGACACTGGCAAATTCAACTTTCCTCTACCTTTTTGTTCTATTCAGGCCCTCAAAGAATTGAAAGATGCCCACCTACACTGGGGGGGGCCATCTGCTCTACTCTGTCCACCAATTCAAATGTTAATCTCTTCCAGAAACTCTCACAGACACACCTAGAAGTAACCAGATATCTGGGCCTCCCCTCAAGTTGACATATAAAATTAACCATCGTTCTGAGTAAGCACTTATTTGCTTACTTACTGTTGTGAAGGTTAAATTAAATAATCTGTATAAAATTTTCAGCAAAGTGACGGCCCAGACAAATTGATAAAGAAATAATAGCTATTACTATTAGTTCTGTTATTTTATTATTAATGTGGAAAGCATGAACTAGAGCTGTGACAGCAGAGATCCAGAGGAGGGGATCATGTCAGCAATTTCATGCTGAATATACACTTTGATAAAAGAAGAAAAGAAAGAAACACTTTCCAAAAATAAAAGAAGGAAAGGTTCTTTTTTCATTGTATCCAAATAGTTGGAGGTAACAAAGCCAGCCATTTACTTTGAAATAGTATATATATATATATATTTTTTTTTGAAATAGTTGAAATACTATATTAAGAATAAACAGGCAGGCACATAAGTGAGAATGCTTTGATAGGTTTAAAACTCTTCAAATTCCTATATTGGGGATCCTCAATTTTTTTTAATACATAGGCTATTTTGTCAGTGCAGATCTTTGCAAAAGTCAGTCATTTCTGTTACATGGAGACTTCAGACATTGCCCTTTTTAGGTAAGTGAAATGTCAGTTGGTTATTTTTTCCTTTACCTGTACACAGAAGTGAGTTTACCCTAAAAAGAAAACCAAGCAGAAGATGTGCAGTATTTGGCATTTCCGGCTCTGCTCGGGGTGCCCTCTGACAGCAGCCCTGAAACCAACTGTGGGAGCAGCCCCCTTACAATGGAAGTGTGGGGCGTTCACAGTGATACCAGAAGTGTGACCTGGGCTTTGGGTCATTCACAACCAAAGGACCTGCAGCAGGATGAGCCAGAATAAAGTCTTACCCCCTTCACAGAATATGCAAACACGAAAGAATGAGAGCTTCTCTTCCATTGTGTCAGGACTACTGGAATTTTTATGAGATGCCTTTTAAGGTTATGTCTGGATGAAGCATTAACTATTCCTCACAGGACCAACCTGTGAATGAACACTGCCCACAATGGTACTCTAAACTCTATGAACCTCCCCAGTGGGAAGCAATAAGTAATACTTGTGCAATACTATGAAATTATTTTCCTTCCACTCCTCCTGCTTCCACATGTTCTCCATGCACCAAGAACAAAATGGTGGCCCTTAGTTCATGAGTGTTTACTCAGCAAGTGCTGATGTCCTTAGAAACCTCTCTGGCCCAATATTCTATTTGATCTTTTATGGGCTAGCTCCAAATTGGCCCCATGAAGGATCTTATCAGTTATCCAAAGGAATGATGGGGATCATTGTTTAGACATCAAAGTAGAATCATCTACTTAAACACAGAGCTATCTGATTAGAAAAGTGATTTATTTCCCATTGCTCCCTCTGTATGGAGGTCTGTTTAAGAACTTAGTACCACCTAACTCTGTTAAGACCCATGTTGAATAAACAAGACAGAATTTTAAAATATGTAAATTTTTTTAATCCTAAACTTGTTGATGCAATTTCAGCCTCATATATCTTGATAATAAAATCATCAAGACATAGGCATTCTTGTTTTCCTTCTCTTTCTCTTCTGTTTTTGAAATCCTGTTTTAAATTAGAGAGGAGAAATGGGGGCAATATGAGATACAGAGTGAGAAGAGGACATTTGGAGAGCTGAGCCGATTTGAGGATTCCAAGTCCATGGACCTTCTTCATGCACCATTCACACTAACTCAGGAGCACACAGAAGCCTGCTGACCATACCTATGGTACATAACTGGGCTTAAAACTACTTACAATTGTAGTCCATGCTGAGAGGTCTTTATATTTTATTTCCTTGATAAATTTTTTAGAAGTTTATTTATTTATTTTGAGAGAGAGAGAGAAAGAAAGAGAGAGAGAGAGACAGAGAGAGCTGTCAGCCTGGAGCCTGACACAGGGCTTGATCTCACAAACCATGGGATCATGACCTCAGCTGAAATCAAGAGTCAGGTGCTTAACCTACTGAGCCACCCCAGTACCCGTATTTCCTTGATAATTTATGGACCAACCTTCTCAGGGTGGTTTACAGGTTTCAAGAGAAAGGAAACCTGTAGTTTAGTTAAGATACTGAGTAGAACAATCAGGATTAAAAGAGAGAGAAAATTTTGGAACATTCTTAGTTAATGCTAGGAGTTGTACTGTTAGACCTTATCATGCAGATTCTGTTCAAACATAATCCAGGGCACTGGCACTGATATTTGTGTTCAATCTATTAGCCCTCATCATGTGCTTTTGGATAAGTAACTTAAACAGAAACATCTTGAACTGGACAGGACATGGTTTCTGGAATCAGACAGATCTGGGTTCAAATCCTGACTCTGCTACTTAAGTAATTCGTGGTCTTGGGTACATTAATTAAGTTCTCTGAGCCACTTTCCTCATCAGTCAGGTAGAGAGGGTAATTCTGGCCTCACACTGTTTTATGTTTTATGAAGAATAAATGAAGTATGGGTGTAAGATGCCTTCAGCTTCCTCTTGGGTTTTTTTCTTTCCAGCTTTGAAAGATGACTTATACCTGTACCTACTTTCCTCATGATTTTTTGGAGATTTAGTTAAAATCAGTGAATGCCTAGAAAACAATTTTAATGATTAAAATAAATTAGTTTACATAAAACTATTATTATTCAGAATGAGGTAGTGCATGTGCCCAGGGGCCTCAGGAATGGGTGCCATACACAAGCCAGTTCTGACCAATGAGCCCCTAAGCAAGTGACTCCTCTTGGCTGTCAGTGTCCCCCAGAGCAAAGTTGTTCTGGGTGGAGCAGCAAATTGTACTGTCCCTGTATGAACACTAAAGCCCTTCCCAGCTGTCACGATCTTTGATTTAATCAATGAATGGCCTTGCAGTTTGTAAAATGTATATCTATAGAAAAACATTCAAGGACAAGTAAGGTTTATCTAAGAGTGACTTTTGTGGCATCTTCTTTCAGTGCTTGGATACAATTTTCTGATTTCTCAGGCTTTATGATGAATATATGAATACAGATATTCAAATGCAATGCATTTCGAGCTTTGATCCAAGAAACATATGTTACCAAGTTAAAATTCCCTATTTGACATGATCGAATAGTCCTTAGCTATTTGTTTCAGGAATTTCCATGAACCAGAGAAATAATACATGTGCATGTGCATTTGACGGGGGGGAGGAGGAGGAGAAGGGAGCTTTGTTTGTAGTGAATCTCACAAACATTTTAACATCAGAGGAGATGAGCTCTGAAAAAAATCAGTTATCTTTTCACAAACAAAATTACAGGTATACCAGTGCTTTTGTAAGTGGAGTCCAAAAATTTTTGTCAGACTTTCCTTCCTCCTGTCATAAACAAGACTATAATAATTTCCCTCACACTAAACATTCATAATTCAAAGGATTTCCTTCCAAGGGTAAAGCCTACGGCAATATCAACTTCTAGGATAAAGGAGGGTACTTTCATTCCTAAGATAAAAAAATGCATTCTTCATTATGCAGCAGGAAGCCTGGAGCTCTCTTGCAACACTGTCCCCAGGGACTATGTCCTGGATGAAGCCACAGTGACACTTTATAATGTGAAGTTTCAACATCGATCTCCTTTATACAAAATTCCGTCTTTTCTGAAAACACAGCAAAGTGCCAAGGACTTCAAAGATTTCTAGAGCCTACAGTTATCAAACTGCACATGTATTTCACAATTAAAAGTATACTGTTAAATAGCATTTAAAATTTTATCCTTATGGCTTGTCAAAATCCTCCCAGATTTATCCTGTTAAAGAATGGGCCAGTTGTTATTGAATAAGAACCAACAAATTAAAACTTTTGCCAATTTACCGAACCTTTACATTTTTGACTATGCCATCACGTTTGTTAACTGAAATAAAATCTCTGAAAGCCTCGAGAACTCAGTTTAGGTTCTGCATAATGTCAAAAAGAGATGCATGTTAAGCTTACAGACCATTTTAAACTTTCTTTTCCAACTTCTTACGGTTTCTATAAGGTAATCCAGGTAAAAGTCCTAGCACTTATCTATAGTAAAAATTAGTTATCTTCTCCATTAACAAAAACTCCCTTTATCTCACTGATAACTCCTTTAGTATAAACACCAAATGTCAATAAGACATTTCCTTAATTTCCTTTCCAGGTTAGGTCAATAGGCTAGGAAAAACCCAGTAGAGGTCCAGGGCTGGATTGGCTAAAGCTGTACTTCGAGTTCCTCTTCTTCAACACGCTGCTTGAGCTCTCTGACCACACAACACTTTCAGAGGAGGGCATTCCTACTTTTAAGATTTGCAGTGCTGAGATTTATTGGGAGCTTGGGAATTTGCATCTCAACTGAAGGGCCTCTACCATAACATAACTAATGTTGAGGAGTAGGATTTATAATCCTCTGGAGAGCCTTAATTATTTGGCCACTACCTCACTTTCATTAACTGGAATGAAAACTCTGGATGGTTTTGAGAACTCAGTGGTAATCGTACAGGATATACTGACATCTGGTGGCATTGATTAAGCAAATACTTATGAGTTAATAAGGAGGGTTGTGATTAAAATTATTGACCAAATTGCTTTTAAATACTCAGAACTCCTTTGGAGCTTTTCCAAACACTATTTTCAAAGGTTTTTCTTTTCCTTCTATGCCATTTATCATCTGGCCTAGTCCATTCATTGAAGCCTTCAGTAAAAAGTTATGTTTTAACTCAAGGTTAATTAATCCTATATTAATAATGATGGGTGTCAACGATTGACTAATTTAGGGCTTCAATTTTAATAATAAGATCTAAACTGTAATCAATTTTTATGGGGTTAATTGGTGTAAAGGAATACCTTAACATGGAATAAATGTGATTCCTCTAGTTTCCTCCTTAGAAGCCAAGAGTGGAGAACTGCCCACAGTAAAAATGGGGTGTGGTATGTACAATTTCATGCTACTAAATCATCTGACCTTTCAAAAATACATCTAATCAAATCTAGGAGAGAATTACCACTGTCTTCTTATTAGCATGACTCTCTCCAGAGTTGTCCATCAAAAGAAGTAAAACAATAGTTTCCACCCTGCTCTTCAGAGTAAAAAAATTAAAAAATGAAGACAGATTTTGACTTGTCCAAAGCCAGTGACAAGTCCATGAATAGAATCCGGGAGTTGCTAAGTCTTGGTTCTTGCCACCTTTTGATGTGTGTTTCCATTTAAGATGAATGACATGTAGTCAGTTGTCATGGTTTTTAAAAGAGCTCTGTAAGGTCTGGCTTTTGCATCAGATTCTGGACTAAAATCATGTTTAAATTGTGTTTCCTCTCATCTTTTCCTGGTTTTGATTATTTTTTAAGAGTAGTTGATGGTCTCATGACATGAGCCTTCTATTTTGTATTTTGTGTCTCGTGTTTTGAATTTTATGTGAAATTGTGGGTTTGATCTTTGACCTCTGTTTACTATAATACTGATTTGCCACTAATTTGATAGCAAGCCATAGGGATCTACTGTAAACATGCTGCTCACTTTACACAGCTCTGTTTTACTCTTAAGTGAAGAAATATGTGTGTAGAATATAATTTAGAGACTCTTGCAGAAGTAATAAAAACCACATAAGTTTTCAACTTCCCAGGTAGCACTCAGATTAACCACTTTCTGTGATAGAAGGACCTGGTAAATTGAGAGGAAGTCATCAGTGTAAATAGGTATAACGTCACATTTAGTTTTACTTGGTCAATGTACTCATCCAGAAACAGGGGAGACGTGGCATAGACCACACAGCCCTACTCAGCTGGCCAAGGCTCTGAACCCAGAGAATGCAGATAACAGGAGATGAGATTAGCCCTGCATCATTTCATGCGTTGATTCTGGGGAGTGGGGTGGGTGGCCAGTGCAGCTAGGCAGGAAATACACAACACAGAGACATGAGGGAGAAGCACTACCTATGAGTGAGGGTAGCAGAGAGTGGGCATCATGAAGCCTTAGTCGAGCCTCACAAACTGGTGAGGTGACACTCTCCTGAATTTTATTTCCCATTTATCAGCTTTCCAGAAGACAACGATGTTTAGTTCTTAATCTGACAGCCACGGAGACATGAGGAGACTTTGGCAAAGCTCCAAGGAAGGTTTGCTTTGTTGCAGCTGCGCCCTGGGCCCAGGCCAGGAAACCAGAGAGCAGTCCTGGCCTCAGGAAGGTAGAGATAAGGCAAGGTCAGCACCTGGGGAGTAAAATACTGTCTTTCTCTTTCTTCCTGTTATGCCAACTCCTGTGAGTTGCTGGCCTGAGGAAGTAAAAGGTACCAAAGGGTTGTCTTATCTATATATTCCGAGTCTTAATTCCCTATGGGCTGCTTTGTTATGCCCAGTTTAAGATCACTCAGCCCTGATGACTCTGGGCTTCGGCTAAACACGGAGCATGGGTGGCTGTCCTTGGAATACTTTATTTGATAGAAAAGAATTTGCTATTAAAAACACATTTGTGATGTTCAACCCACTCTTCTTTTTTTAGTTTCATCTCTTTTCTCTTAATCATATTCAGAGATAGCATGAGAATGAAGTCATTTGTTTGTCTAACAAATATCTACTGGGCCCCTGCCTTCTTTACACACCATGGCAAGTGGAGGAGAAAACCATTATATGCTGCATAGATGCTCCCTCAAAAAGTGTGTAGTGCCGCTGGAGACATGGGGCGTTCTCTTGTGCAGAGTTAAAGAGCTCTTCAAGCATCTCCCTTTTCAATGGACATATCTAATAAGGCGAGAACCCAAAGCCTGGTGGGGTTCTGAGGAAAAGGAATGATGTCAACAAAAAAAGTGTGGGTTCGAGGAGGAGAAAGAGAACACTAAATCCTAGAACTCAAGGGGGCGCCTGGGTGGCTTAGTCGGTTAGGCGTCCGACTTTCGACTTTCGCTTAGGTCATGATCTCACAGTTCGTGAAGCCCTGCGTCGGGCTCTGTGCTGACTGCCAGCTCAGAGCCTGGAGCCTGTTTCAGAGTCTGTGACTCCCTCTCTCTCTGACCCTCCCCTGCTCACGCTGTCTCTCTCTCTCTCTCTCCTAGAAATAAAGAAAAAATTTTAAAAAAATTTAAAAAGTATCCTGGAACTCAGGAAAGGTTTGGTAGCAGAGACAGAAGAGCAGCTAGAACTCAAAAGAAGGCATTCCACATGGAGAAGGGGGAGGCATTCCGTGAGCTAGGAGAAAAGCTGAGGTAGGCAAGCACAGGGCATGTTTCCAAGAACGAGTCTAACTTAGAGGAAAGGACTCAAGAATATATTGCATGGTGCAGGAACCCCTGGGGTCGGGCCCTAACTCAGCCCCTTACTACTGGGTCACCTTCAGCCAGTCTATGAAGCCAGCTATCACTGAGCCTGGAAAACTAGGAATACTGCCTCCTCCTCTGACATGCGTGAAAGGTACTGTAAAGATCAAATGAGGTAATAAGCATGAGACTGCTTGGTGATACCAGCATAAGGGACAGATTAGAGAATGCCTGAAATGCCAGCCAGGCTTGACTTTAATCCTTTAAGTAATAAGAAGCCATTGAACATCTTTGAAGAAGGGAGTGAGTGACATGATGAACAAGGTGTAAGGAACCTAATTCCTTCTCCAACTCCCTCCTACAGCCGGGCAATCAGTCTCTCTTCTCTGCTGACAATTTTCTGTGATGTCAATTCAACATCTCCTGCAGGTGCTAGGGGGAAAATCCATCCCAGCTCTTGGGAAGGGCTACGCACGCCTTGAAACAATCATGCCATGTAAATCAAAGGCCTTGCTGCCGCTGAGCCTTCCTGTTCACTTGAGCATATCTATTGTTTTTGGAACTTCATCCAATTTATTCACATTTCAAGATGCTTCATACTGTGTACAGAGCATTCTTGTACTGTATCACCAAAAAGCATCCTTGTTTTATGATGTGCTGTCTCTGGCTAGGCAGCTCTAAAGATCATTAGCTCTTTTCCCCATTTTTCTGTCTTGCTAAATCCAAACACACTTCTAACCTCCTAAATCTTTTTTAATATTATCCACCTTTGGGGAGGAATAGGTTTAGTCTTTATTATATTTGAATATCACTTTAATCACTGCTAAAATTCAAGCTATAGCAGAGTTTAACTTAGGGATGAGTCATTTTTCAGCAACAAATTAGAAAAGTTTTACATTTCCAAGATATCAGTCAAATGCAGTTAATTTTAAAACACATGCTATCCAACTTAGTTTTTCCTTTCTTTGTTTGAAGCAACTGAGAGGTTTGAAGAAAATTAAGGACAATATCTAAAGTACTTTTTAACCCCCTTTGTGTGTTTCTATGACTTTTAGTTCTTACCTGTCTAGGTGAATGAATGAATGAATGAATGAATTGAAATAATTAGATCTAGAACAATGTATTTATTTATTTATTTATTTATTTATTTATTTATTTTTATCACTTCAGTTCCTTTAGCAACTTTTCCTATAATGGGCCAGTCAGTAAATATTTTGTGACCCTTGTGGTCTTTGTCACAATCACAAGTACTCAGTTCTGCCATTGTAGCATGAAAGCAGCCATGGCCAATACAAAATGATGGATGTGGTTGTATGCTAATAAAGTGTTATTTACAAAAATAGGTAATGGGCAGATTTGACCTCTGAGCTGGTCTATTAATTTGTTCTCAAACTTCCATGTGCATCAGGATGACCTGAGTGACTTGTGACAAAAAAAGAGGCCCAGATTCTGATTCCATGGGTTCAGGCTGAGGCTCAGGTTTCCAAGGTTACTCTGATGTACCAAAGTCTGAGAACCTCTGCTCATTTTCCTTAAGAAATGTAGCTCTAAAATGTTAACTACGAACATTTTGATAAGAGACTCCTAAGGGACTCATAAAAGGGAGGTTTAGACAAGAGAATCAGAGTTGGCCCAGTGAAAATTAACATATTTTAAATTGAAAAAAATAGAACAATTTCTGCACTTCTAGAAATTTTAGGGACCAATAATTTTGACCTGTAGTTCTAGCTAGTATCAGTTTCCATAAATCATCTAAATAGTGGCATTCAAATAAGTTATAGAACTATAGCCATAGCTAAATAATATTTTGGATTTAGTCCTTAGAGTGTACATTGAATTTAAAGAATTTCAACTGATTTTAAAAGGTTCATCGGCCTTCCAGCCTCTAAAATAGTTTACTATCGCTATTATTAAAATTACCACAACCAAAAAATTATTTAATAATAAGAGCTTTACAGCACATAAAATACCTCCATTGTTTTAGGATAGCATCAGTTGATACTTTATAAATCTGGATCCAGACTTTTTCCAAAAGCCTGTTGAAAGCTACTCAGCAAAGCAATGAAGAGATAGAAAATATTTTTTTCCATATAGAAATTGAGAGGAGCATGGGTCCCACCCTTTGCAAAAGCATTTCTCATACAAAGAAAAGACACTCAAATTATAAACAGATGGCCAATCATATGACAATCAATTAAAATATATCAGGTGAGGTCTGGTTCCAAAATTGAATTCCATTTTTGTTGGCTAACCCCAAGAGTTTCCTTCACAGTGGGATGAACAGCTACGTGGAACCATAATCTCTGGCCACTCCCTGTCCTCCCTCCCAGAATGGCAAGGGTGAAGACTACTGCGTAAGCAGAAAACTTGGCATCTGTGGAGGCTTGCCTTAAGCCCATCTGCCAGCTGGTGGTAATGGATGGGGGAGCGAACGAGAGCCCTTCTTGGCGAGTGAATGAGTTTCCATTTGGCACTCTTTCGTTATTCAACCCAGAGCTAATCATTTTTATTATCTTATTATTTTCCTTCTTTTTTTTCTTTACAGTATGCTGCCTGCCTGACATACTGTACAAATGCTGACAGGGTTTTAAAACAAATTAGAGTTCAATTCTCGAATTTGAACACTGGGCCGATGAACATACATGCACAAATTGCCTCATTTCCCTGCACTTCAATTGATAAATGAGGAAATTATACTTTTTCATGTATTTGCTAAGACAATAAACAGGTTAATCTTGCTGTAAGGCAGTTGGATATTAGAGCAGAGGAAGTTCAATAATCTGATATTTGAAGTTGTTTTTATTAAGTGATACAAAGCTGTTTTAAATATGTGGTTAGTGATGCAAGATGTTAATGCCTGTATAATGAAGAAATGATTTTTATATTTGCATTTGGCAAATATAAACTAACTTATAAATGCTTAATAACATAGTAATGATCTCTGTATGTGTCCAAATCCTCTTAAACCCAAAGTACCCCCTCCCAATGATGACACATTTAGTACTCTCTGGTTTTTATTTTGCAAAGCTGCTAATCCTCAGCTTGTCCTCACTAAAGCAAACACTGGTGATCTCATTGGTTTTGTTCAAAGCAAGGTGAACCACACTGAAATCCTTTCTGGAATCTCTAGTAATGCCTAACAAGAGACTCTCGGCAATGAACGATTGTCTGCCCACATACCCTACATGCTGAATCTGTTCCAGTGGATGGTCAATAAAACCCATAGGATTCTGGAACTGATTCTTAGAGGTCAACTTGTAACTGTATTTTCCCCAAAGATAGTGGAATAAATGTCTTTATGTTCACTTGATTTAATTTTCCCCCAAAGAACCAGCATCATGGCCCAAGAATGTTGGTTTACTACCAAAATGATATTTTATCTTAAAGTCACAATAGTCTTAATTTATTCCTCTGGATTGTATTCCTCCTGTGTCTCTCGTCAGTTTGAAAGCAACCCCTGTACATCTCTTATATTGTGATCCAAGAAGATGTACATTCACATAACATCTGATATACATCTCCCAGACCTCCGCTGTATGACTTTCACTTTTGATCTTGAAGTTAAACAATGATTTGCTTCCTCACACCTCCAACTTGTAAAGTGGAGAGATCTTTGAGTGCTTTCTTAACTTTCTACATAACGTGCTACTAGCCTCCTTAAGAATCCTTAAGAATAACATAAGGAACATTTTGTTGAAAACTTTTAGGGTATATTTCTAAAATGAAAGTGGATGAAGAAAAATAAAAAACAACTCATCCATCCTAAAGGAAGACTTTGCATATGAATATGTACTTTTTCCCTTCTTTTCCTTCTTCTATCAAGTATCAAACTGTAGGATATCAACATCTCAAATAAATAAGCCTCCTCAGTTCCTAAACAAGAAAAAAGACACACAAAGATACTCTTCTGGGGAAATTTTGTCTTCAATTCTCTCTTCTCCAGATGGTGACCCATAATTTTTGAAGTCAAGCATTCTCCCTCCACTACTGTCTGGGCCAAAATCCTGTTCATTCTCTGATACTTGACCCAAGTTCTACACACTCAGTAGTATTCTCTAACCTCCTGGACCCAGGCAACTATACTCATTCTGATTTAATCTGTTTCTGATGGTATATTGGCCATACACTGGCCTTCATGATTTCATGCCTGTGCTTTGTGGCTTGCCCAGTCTAGTAAGCTCCTATGAAGAAATGAAACACCATGACTGCCACGCCAAGTTCTAGGATCTTTCTCTCCACACCATGCATCTCCTTGAACATTGTTCTCTGTCACTATTTACTCAGAAGAAGGAAGAGGTTGTTCTTTCCCCAACCTCTTAGTATTTAATGGGCTTTCAAACTCCTTGGTCTCTAGAAGTTACATTCTTCCAACTGGTTCTCTACTCCTTGGATTTCTCCCTCTCTCTGTCCTTCAGGGGTTCCTCATCCTCTTACCGATCTTTCCAGTTTTGAAGTTCCCCAAAGTTTATCTTCAGTCACCTTCTCCTTTTGTGTTCCCTACATCAGTGACTTCATTTATACCCATGAGTTCAGAGACTGCTCAAGTGTAGATTACTAAGCTTAAGCCTCTAGCCCTATAGTTTCTCAAGTTCCACTATTATATTTTCTGGTATCTGTTTAACACCTGCAGTGTGTGTGTGTCTGTGTGTGTGTTTGGTATCTGTGTAACACCTGCAGTGTGTGTGTGTCTGTGTGTGTGTGTGTGTGTGTGTGTTTAATGATCTCACTGGTTTTTCTGTATCAGTTCTTCCTCCTACCCTACCAAGCTCTCCCAAGAGAGAGTTTCAAAGTTATCATTTTTTTCTTCTGCATCCTCACTCCAAATGCTAAACAAATCATAGAGGTCTGTCCTTCTTTTACATTCATAGTGGCATCTCTTTAATTCAGGGCCTCTTAATCCTGCTTCTGAACAAGTATAATAGTTACCTCTTTTTCACACTTCCTATCGCCCTGCTCCAAACCCTCCTACACATCACTTGAAGCCAGGGAATAAATACTCCCAAAGCAGAGGAGGCAAGTATAGGCAACTACCTCAACCCTAAATAGATTTAAAGATCAAGGCAGGATAAATCAATAGATCAATATTTTTAAACTATTGGAAAATATGGGTGGAAAGAGGAAGAGAGAGGAAGAGAGAGACCCTGAAGGGATAGCCTGAAAGCCAAGTAGAAGAAGGGAGCAGCCAAATACCAAAGAGGTCAAAGATATTTCTTTGTCTCTGATGCATTCTGCTTCCTTACCATCTATCTTCTTATCATATCATCAACAAGAAATCATATTTACATTAAAGCATAATAAAAATTGATGGCCAGTTCATTTTAGTTTTTATAATTAATTGCATCTGTCAGACTAATGAGCCTCAAAAGATTCGCCAAGTAGGAAGTCAGAGCAGTATTAAATAGGATATAAACCTAGATCCTGGGAATGTACCAAAGTGTTCTTTTTATGGGAGCAATTATTTCTGCTGCGTCGGTCTCAACACAATAACCTTTATAAGGTTGTATTCCATATATGTATCCACCAATGATGAAGAAAAAATGGTAGGTTTACCCTAGGTAAACATTTAGACTTCATCAGGAAAAAAAACCCCTCAAAACCGAAATCAAACACATTGAATCTTTGAAACAAAGTGTTTCTCATTTGACCACACTTTAAAACCATTTGCAGCTGAATCAAGACACGACAGAATAACCAACCATTAAAAAACCCTGGGGACAGACATTCAGCCTCCAACCAAAGGTAATCAGTCCTGAGGAGAGTTTATAAGTTACAAAATGAAAGCATCTTTATTTAGAATAGATTTCTGCCAACTGTGGTTTCCAACCCATTAGTGAGTTGTGAGAACAATTTAGTGGGGCTTGATCAACATTTTAAAAATATATATGAAATACAATAAAATTAAAATGTTAGAATGCATCAAAAATTGTAAAGATATTATTTCCTGAAACTTTTTATTTCTGTAAGTATATTTGCATATATGTGTACACTGCAACAAAAAAGATATGTCTTCTTATGCGTTACAGTAAAAAAAGTTTGAAAAATTTAGAGCAGTATAATGTGATTCCTGCTGCCTAGAAAAAAATAACAGGAGTAAATTCCATCAGATTATATTGCCTTCCATCATCCTAGCTTTTCCTAAAGTAGCTACTTTATTTTTTTAATATTTTTAATGTTTTTTTAATTTATTTCTGAGAAAGAGAGAGACAGCATAAGCAGGGGAGGGTCAGAGAGAGAGAGAGACACACAGAATCCAAAACAGGCTCCAAGCTAGCTGTCAGCACAGAGCCCAATCTGGGGCTAGAACCCACAAGCAGTGAGATCATGAACTGAGCGGAAATCTGATGCTTAACCGACTGAGCCACCCAGGTGCCCCTAAAGTAGCTGCTTTAAAAAGACAGCCTTCCTCTCTCCTCAGCAGCACTGTCAGTGCATTCTTGTATCTGTGATTCTCAAAGTGCTGTCCATGAACCCATGCAGGTCCCCGAGACCCTTTCCAAAAGTCTACAAGTTCAAAAGTATTTCACTGTAAGACTGGGACATTATTTGCACTTTCAGTATGCTGATATTTGCCCTGGTGGAGCAAAGGCACAACAGCTCAAACTTCTGGGGCCCTAAGCACAGCCGAGGCAATGGCACAAATCGTAGCAGTTGGTGTGTGCACCGCCATGCGTCCATTTGAGGATATTTCTTAAAATGCCAATTTCACTTGACAATGATCTGGATGAAGCAGTAATAAGTATTAATTTTATTAGGCGTCTAGGTGGCTCGGTTGGTTAAGTGCCTAACTTTGGCTCAGGTCATGATCTCCCGGTTCATGTGTTCAAGCCCCGGGTTGGGCTCTGTGCTGACAGCTCAGAGCCTGGAGCCTGCTTCAGATTCTGTGTCTTCATCTCTTTGCCCCTACCCCACTCACAGTGTGTGTGTGTGTGTGTGTGTGTGTGTGTGTGTGTGTGTGTGTGTATCTCAAAAATAAAATAAAACATTTTTAAAAAGTACGCATTTTATTATGTTTACCCTTGAGCATATATCATTTTAATATTCTGCATGAGGAAGTGGGAAGTTATCATAAGGACCTAGATGCATCCCGATTGTGATGGTCATCTCAAGGACAATCCTTTGTGTGGTGAGCTGAGGTGGCTGCTTTTCAGTGAAACAGCATTTTTACTTGAAAAAGCTGTGCTTATTCAGATATTGGCATTTGGCAGACACTATCTCTGAAATGAACAGTGAGACCATCACATCAAGGAAAACAGCTGAAAGTATTTATTGCCAAAAACAAAGTTCCAGCTTTATAGGAAAAATGGAAATTTTAGAAAACTTGACAATGTACCAATACTTAAAGAATTTTAGGGTGAAATCAGTGGTGATGTTGACAGAAGTGGCCATTTGATACTGTATAATGAAATGTTTGGAACATTTGGAAGACCTGTATAACTCAGTGAACCAATACTTTCTGAATGACCACTTCAAAGTACGAGTACAAGACAGACCGTTGGATTTTACAGTGATGGGGTACGGAAAGTCACTGATGGTTTTAGAATCCACCAACCTTTAAGAAACTAGCCTTTAAGATACTATCACTTGCTGAGTTCTGGTGTCAAATCAAAAGGGAACATCCAGTTATCTAAGAGAGGACTTAAAATACTTCTCCCTCATCCAGTTACATATTTGCACAAGGCCAACTTTCTTCATATAATTCAACCAGAACGATGTATCACGTTAGATTGAATGCAGAAGCAGATATGAAACTACAGTTGTTTTCCATTAAGCTAGACACTAAAGGGTGTTATAAAAATGTAAAACAATGTCACTCTTCTCACCTTTTCTCATTGAAAGCCTCTCATTATGTTATTATGTAATGGGCTTATTATTTTTAATGGATAAAATAAAATATTTTTTCTCAGCTTTAATTTCTAATACAATAAGTACTGGTAAATATAACACACATAAATAAAGCTCTCTGGGGTCCTCAATGATTTTTAAACGTAGAAAGGATCTGAGACCAAAATGTTTCAAAACCACTGTCCTGGATCTTATTTGATTCCTCTTTCAAAAATCACCAAATCCAAAAATAGGAATGCATATTTGAGCTTCTGAGTCAACAATCAATTATACAGTTTAAGACGAGCTTGCTAGCAGATATGAATTGGGGATATTTAAAGGCATTTCTAGATTTTAAAAATGAATTTCCTGGGGCACCTGGGTGACACAGTTAAGAGTCTGACTTCGGCTCAGGTCATGATCTCACAGTTCATGAGTTCGAGCCCCGCATCAGGCTCCATGCTGGAGACTGCTTTGGATTCTGTCTTCCTCTCTCCCTGCCCCTCCCCCACTCATGCTCTGTCTCACTCTGTCTCTCAAAACTAAATAAATATAAAAAAAATTAAAAACATTTTAAAATAAATTTTCTAACTGAAGAATATTTAATGTACATATCATATAGCAGGTAAATTTCACATAGGGCCCCAAATAGAACCCTTAATGTTCTCTCTCCTGCTGATCTTGATTTTTAAAGTGTTTGCTTTTAATGAAACAAACTGAGGGTCATGTAAAACATAACCTTTATTCAGCAGAAGCCACAATTCTAATTGGCCACTTTAAATTCCTCATCTCACCTGAGCTGTGCATCACACATGATGCAAAATGGCCGTCACAGTGCTTCCCACATCAAGAGCTTTTCTTGATGACATGCCAGTATAAGAACCCATGCCCCAATGTCTCTAAAATCCTCCAGAAAAGACGTTATCCTGCAATGAAAGTTTATACGAAATCAACATGACTTAATTACATTCATCATACTGAAAATCAAATTCTATGCCAATGATACATGGCACTTGGAGCTTATTTTACAAACATTAACTAATTAATCTGCAAAACATCCCTGAGAGGCAAGGCATAATGATATATGAGCTGACAACCTAATTATGTCTAATTATTCATAAGATTTCTCCTTTCCAAGTGTTTTCTATTGCCAGTTCAGGGAAACAGGCCTGCTACGTGCTTAAATCAGATGTGAAAATTAACTATCACTTATTCCATCCAGAATTCTCTTGCTACAGAGTGCCCACATTTCCTTTTAGAACAGATCATCCTATACCATTTTCCAGTAGAACAGTTCACTAGAGACCACAAACCACCCCCCCGCAAACATTAATCTAGTGCTGACTTCACAGTTCTAGATCTTAAATGACATCCTTTGCCCGTTTCTTCCCCCCAGGCAATTTTGATCATTATCCCAATTGCTCTGACCAGTTTTGCTCAATTGTCCTTTCTTCCTACCGTACCTTTTTCCACTGTAAAGATACTCACAGACCCAGGCCCAATCACCTGTGCACTTTCTTTCCTCCAAATTATGTCAGCAGAAAGCCAAGGCCGCCTTCTCTGTGCTTTCGTTTCTGTCGCCTCCTTGACTTGAACACTTTTGGGGGTTCCTCAAGCTCTCTGCATAATTCCTTCATTTCTCATCCCACTCGAAACTAGGCAACTTTGTTCTGATAATTCCACTTTGGCTTCTAAATTTTCTCTTTAGCAGCAAGTTGGGCCTTGAAAGTGAATGCCATATGTTTAAAAACATTGCTAGAAGACATATTGTGAAGTGGGATGTTACCATTTGTTGGGGGGGAAAAGGTATTATACAATTCTGCCTAAAAATAACATAGATCATCTCAGAAAGGGGAAATAAATAACAGTTCTTATGAGAACTATATTGGGGTTCCCCAGCAAAACAGAACCACCAGGATGTGTGTGCGTGCGCATGCGTGTGTGTGCGCACGTGTGTACCAAGAGAAGGAGAGATAGATTTATTTAAGGAATTGGCTCACACGATTGTGGAGAGCAGCACATTTAAAATCTGCAGGGTAGGCGGATAGGCTGAAAATTTTAGCAAGATTGTAGTCTTGAGTCTGAGGGCAGAATTTCCCCATCTTGGGGGGAAGGCCTCTTAAGGCCTTCAACTGTTTGGATGAGGCCCATCCACATTATGGATGTCTACTGATGTAGATGTACAAAGTCTACTGACATACATGTGAATTACAACTAAAACACACACACCTTCCCAGCAACAATGAGGCTAGTGTTTGACCAAACAACGGAGCACCAAAGCCTAGCCAAGTTGACACATGAAATTGGCCTCACAAGGCCCCACCTTGTTTCAGAAAAAATTTAAGGCAACCGTCTATATTTTTCATCTTTGTAACTTTACCAGCTAACAAAGTACCTCCTATACTAGGTGTTCACTGTTCAGTGGCCAAGTAAATAAATGTATGTTGGACTTGTGTTTCCAGTAAAATTATAAACTCGGGGGACAATATTTATCTTGCATTTCCTAAAACAATCAAATAGTTTAACCCAACGTCTCCAAGGTAGTACTGATTTCAAAGCTTTGTCACATTGTCACACCATGTGTCCCCATTTTTAATTTCTAGAAAACGTGGTTACCATACCTCTAACAAGTAGTTTCATGCTGAACACAGTCCCTTAATCTCAATAAATACTTATTGATTAAAATGGAAATTTCAACCCATGGACATTTTGCTTAAAATTTGACAAAATACAACTGGGGGAGATAATCATTTCTCCTCTCGTTTATTCATAAGACACAAAATGCAGTCTGGTTCTTGTGTTTTAAATTTTCCATGTCCAGTACAGGGTGTGGTTGTAATGAATTTCCGAGCCAATGTGAAGTAAGATACTTGGTAATCAAGGGCAAGTTTCAACAGTGTTGAACATTTTTTTAGGGTGAGTGAACATGCAGGTAATACATCCAGGAAAGGGCTTGTGTAGAAAGGGAGGGACCCAATTAGACAAATAAAAATCCCTATTTATGGATTCTCTATGTTGGTAATCTGCCATTACAATTTCAAGAGGAAGGTAGATGATTTTTTAAAGATATAAGAAGACATTAGAATCAAAAAATAAATAAAACATTTCTCCAACAAAGATTACTTGGGGCTTTTCTGGGCTGCTGGAATTATTTTCCTACTTTATAGTCTGATGTGATTTTTAAAAATGCTGATTTGTTCCAAAATGATATCTCAAAGGAGTACAAGTTATACCACTTGGAGTTTGGATAGCCTTGGTGAAAATTTAAAGCTATTATAGAAAAATGAGTGATGAATTATCTTCAAGGAAGCCAGAAAGTGCTTGAACCAAAAGCCTTCAGATGCTCAGTCAAAAAATTAGTGAGATTTAGTGATGGCTTGGGTACAGAGGTGAAGATATAAAGGGGATGAAAGATATCTTACTGCGGGGGGAGACTGAAATTATGCTGATCTCATTATGAGAGACAGAGAAATTGGGATTGAGACCCAGTGAGGAATAGTTAGCAGAGGAGGGAAGCTGATGAGTGATTTGGAGCATGCTGAATGTAAGTGAAATATGGAGATATGCTGTAAACAGCAGGCAAGAAATCAGAACCGGAGCTGAAGTTGCTAGGGTCTTTACAATAGAATGGAAATAAAACCCTACCTGTTAACCACCGTTATCCCTTGCCTCTCTACATCTACCCAAGCCACAGATTTAGTCTTACCAGACTGCAGCTGGATGGGGTGATTTGCGGCCCCCTACTTTGAACCCTCTGGAACATGTGATTGCTCTCTCCTCACTAGGAATGTTCTCTTTCTTTCTCTAGCCCCACACCCAACAACCCCACACTCCAATTTTAACTCAAACTTCAGGTTTTACTTTAGATGTTGCTTCCCTGATTTCCCCTTACACACACACATACACACGTACACACACACACACACTCCTGTGGTTACACTCCTATGAGATTCCAGAGTACTTAGTATTTATTCCCCCCATTACACTATGTTATAAGATCCCGGGGTGCCTTTTGTGGCTCAGTCAGTTAAGCTTCCTACTTTGGCTCAGGTCATGATCTCACTCATGGTGGTCTGTGAGTTCAAGCCCAGGATCGGGCCTGGAGCCTGTTTCAGATTCTGTGTCTCCCTCTCTCTCTGCCCTTCCCCTGCTCATACTATCTCTCTCTCTTTCTTTCAAAAATAAGTAAACATTAAAAAAAAATCCTGCTTACTTGTCCTCCTGTCCAACTCAAGTTTAACATTCCCAAGGGCAGTCACTGCATTCTTCCTGCTCATTACTATGTTCTTAACTCCGCTACACATAGCAGGCACTCAACAAATGAATTACTAGAGAGGGTTGAATATAGACCAGATCACAGTGGAAAAAGCTCTCCAAAGGCATGACTGAAAAAAGGGGATGGTAGTTGACACTATTAGATAGTTGATATTTCAAGTAGCAAGCTTGGAAGTGCCTTGAAAAATTAATTCCCTGTTGTATATGTATAGGCTGTGGAACGGGTGTTGAGGTTATGGTGGTGTGTTCTGATACGATTTTTCTAGTGAGACATCGAAAGGCAGAGCATACCCACGTAGGTGGTGGGTGTCTCTTCTAAGAAGCCCGAAGCCTTCCTTATGGCAGCCACCTGGGAAATAAGTGGGTACTCAGACAGGAAGTGAAACTGAAGAGTGGGTCTGAGGGTACATGAAGGAGAGGCCTAATCTTGCTTTCTTAGTCTGTAGCTATGCCTTCCAATATAGAGGCCACGAGACACATGAAGCTGTTGAGCACTTGAAATATGGTCTCTCAGGGCACCTGGGTCGCTCAGTTGTTTAAGTGTCGGACTTTGGCTTAGGTGAGTTCCACCCCACATAGGGCTCTGTGCTGACAGCTCAGAGCATCAAGCCTGCTTTGAATTCTGTGTCTCCCTCTCTGGCTCTCTGCCCCTCCCCCACTCATTCTCTGTCTCTCTCTCAAAAATAAATAAACATTTTAAAAATTAAAAAAAAAAGAAATACGTTGTCTGAATTAAGATATACAGCAAATTTAATACATACCAGATTTCAGACTTAGCACAAAAATGTTAAATAATTTTGATTTTGATTTTAATTTTGATTGTATGTTGAAATGACAATATTTTGGATATAGTGGGTTAAATAAAAATAGATTTTAACAATAAATTTCACTTAGTTTTTTTTACTTGACTAAAGCTACTAAGACTTTTGAAATTCTATATGTGGGGGTGCCTGGGTGGCTCAGTTGGTTGAATGTCTGACTCTTAATTTTGGCTCAGGTCCTGATCTCACAATCATGAGATTGAGTTCCACATCAGTCTCCACACTGAGCATGGAGCCTGCTTAAGAATCTCTCTCCCTCTCTCTCCCTTTCTCTCTCCCTCTCTCTCTCACTCCCCCTCAGCCCCTCTCCCCTCCCTAAAGAAAGAAAGAGAGAACCTTAAAATAAAACTGCCTATGTGGCTCATGTCATATTTCTTTTGGACAGGACTGGTCTAGACTAAAGAGGAGATCTCTAGCTCTCTGAATGTCCTCCTGGGTGGAATTGTTTAGGCAGCATATGGAATAAGCCTGAAAGCCGGAAAACTAAGCCAGGTCTTGAAAAAGCAGAATGACTTATGAGCACATCTTTCTCGTTTCCACTATTAGGCAGGGCTTTCTTTCTGGTGCCTGCAGGTGCCAGGCACCATGTTAGATACTGAAGCTACAGGCAAACCAGGTGGAGACGGTCCTGCACTTACAAAGCAGGACTCAATCCCTCTCCTCAGGACATTTTCCTTCCACTATGGCCACCCTTGGAGGAAAGCGGTGGGGGAAGGAAGCATAGCATTTGTTCTTATTACTTTGTTTGTTTGTAATTGTGATTAAATTTGTGGAAGGTTTACTTTGTCTTGAGGAGGCTCAGTGAATGCCTTGTCTCGCTAAATCTTCATTCATAATTCTACAAAGCAGGAACTATTATTATTCCCATAAAGAGCAAGAAACTGAGAGATGAGGAAATAAAACTACTCGCCCAAGCCACACAGCTGGTTAGAGACGAAGCCCAGATTGAAACTCAGATCTGCCTTAATCCTGTTCCCCCTGCCAACCAATGTAAGCCTCCACTTCATTTCCTCCCCAGTACATGGGCGACAGTCATCCTAATGGCTCCAGTGTGTAAATATCTACTATGTGTAGGCACTGTCCTAAGGGCTTGATGCTTACATATTTAATCCTCACAATTCCCCTCAGGATGGTGATTCTTTTTTTTTTTTTTTTTTAATTTATTTCTAGGAGAGAGAGAGAGACGGCGTGAGCAGGGGAAGGTCAGAGAGAGAGGGAGTCACAGACTGAAACAGGCTCCAGGCTCTGAGCTGGCAGTCAGCACAGAGCCCGACGCGGGGCTCGAACCCACGAACCGCGAGATCATGACCTAAGCGAAAGTCGGATGCTTAACCGACTAAGCCACCCAGGCGCCCCAGGATGGTGATTCTTGTCATTGTTATTACTATTCTTATACAAATGAGGAAACTGAGTCCCAGAAAAATGAAGGAACAGGTTTAAGATCGTACAGCTACAAATTTGTAGCATCATTTGAATGTTAATTCTCCTACACTTAAAGTCCTCTAAATATTCCATCTCTTGAAAATACCCATAAAAGATATTTTTTTTAATTTGTCTAGTAGCAGGTACCTGGGTGGCTCAGTCAGTTAAGCATCCAACTTTGGCTGAGGTCATGATCTCATGGTTCGTGAGTTCGAGCTGCCCTGCATTGGGCTCTGTGCTGACAGCTCAGAGCCTGGAGCCTGCTTCGGATTCTGTGTCTCCCTCTCCCTGTGCCCCTCTCCCGCTCAGTCTCCCTCTCTCCCTCTCTCTCAAAAATAAATAAACATTACTTTAAAAATGTGTTTGGTAGGTAAAAGCCAACTCTCTTTGATTAGGGAGAAATATCTCAAGCCATTTTAGAGAGAGGGATGAGTACCTTCTAGAGCTACCCTCTCCTCCCTTAAGTAGCCAGAGGAGAAAAACACTGTCTGATTTAATTCAAAGAAGATACACACCCTCCTAGACTCATCCTTCAGAGTTGGAAACATGTTGCATGGTCATCAGTTGAAACCTCTCATTTCACAGATCAGCAAATGAGGCCCAGAGAGGTAAAGGGACATGGCCGAGGCCACACAGCTGGTTTGTGGCCGAGCCGGACTGGAGCACATGTGATGTCTCGCAGTGTTTGACTCTCTCTGCAACCTGCACAGCCTCCCGAGGACTGAGGAGGGTCTGGGACAATTGCGGGGAGAAAGGGGAGCTGCCCTATTGGCTGACAGGAAGCAAAACTAACACTGTCCCATCACACGCACGGTCTCTATGCTGTCCCCAAAGCAAACTGAGCACAGCCCTGAGCAGGGTCCTGTGGGATAACCACTGGACCAGTCCCAGCTTGTTTTGCAGCACACCAGCACTGTGACAGGCAAACAGGACAAACCATAGAAAAACAGCATTAATTGTGCTCATGAAACCAGGTAGAGGCTTTTTCTTTAGTTGCTTTCCCCCTCCCCCTTTTAATCATGTGCAAACCCAAGCTTTCTTCAGAGGGAGTGTGTGTCGCTGGGTAGAGCAGCAGTGACTCTTGACCGGCTGGGCAGGTTCAGGAAGTTGGGTTGGGGAGGAGACGCCCCCAGGAGCCGCAGATGACGCTCCCTGCTGATCCTTGAAAATTTCACACCCAGTGAAAACATTTTAATTAGCAACCTGGACTTAAAGCTGTTCCTGGACGCCACTCTCCACGCATCAAGCTGTTGGATGGCTCGGGAGCCCGCCACACCCGGACTCGCAGTCTGTCCCGTGCACACTGGCACTTTCCACTCCCGTGCAGGGCGGTCTCCCTTCCTGCCAGTCTCCTTCCGGACACTTCCGTCAGGCCCTGCCCAACGGTCACAGACATCTTGAGGGTTTTCCAGACCACTTTCAGCTGCTAATCACTCCTTTTCTGCAATCTTAGGATGCTACTGCACTTAGCACCTGGTTAACTAGTTCACGGTTGGCTCCCCTTTATTTATCTCTTTATTTTATTTATTTATTTTTTTACAAATAGTTTATTGTCAAGTTGGTTTCCATATAACACCCAGTGGTCATCCCCACAAGTGCCCCCCTCCCTGCCCACCCCCCCCTCCCCCCCACATCCATCGTCCTCAGTTTGTTCTCAGCATTCAAGAGTCTCTCATGGTTTGCCTCTCTCCCTCTCCCCCACTATTTCCCCTTCTTCTCCCCCACGGTCCTCCATTAAGTTCCACCTAATCCTCCTATACGTGCAAACATACGTTATCTGTCCTTCTCTGCCTGACTTATTTCACTCAGCAGAAGACCGTCAAGTTCCATCCATGTTGCTACACATGGCCAGATTTCATTCTTTCTCATTGCCATCTAGTATTATCTCTTTATGTGTTCTGTTCTGTCTCCTACACTGTAATTAAGCCACTGAAAGCAAGGGACAGATCTAGTTTCCCCCATGAATCCCAGATTCCTTCCTGGCACAGAACTATGAGAGCAGCAGGCACTCAAAAAACTTCGGCTACTGCTGATGACAGTATGATGATAACGTCGATGCAGAGGAGAAGGAGAGGAGGAGAAAGACAGAAAGTAAATCCTATTCAAGTAAAATGGTCACAGAAGACCTACAGAACACATTGGATTACCACAGAAACCAAACTCCAGGCCAAAGAAAAGTGGTACAAATAACCAAACTCATGTCTGTGTGGAACCTCTGCCTGCCGCATCTTTCATGCATCTTTCATACCTGGTTCCGTAGTCACTTCATCGGTATTCAGTGTAGTACAGGATCGGCTTATTTCCCTCTTTGAGGGGCTCACTGTGATGGTTAATTTTAAGTATCAACTTGACTGGGTCACAGGGCACACAGATATTGGGTCAAACATTATTCCAGGTCTTAATGTGAGGCTGCTTTTGGATGAGATTAGCATTAGTGTCAGTAGACTGAATAAAGGAGATTGCCCTCCCTAATGTGGGTGGGCCTCCTCCAATCAGTCGAAAGCTTGAATCAAAAAAAATAAAAGATTAAGACGGAACTCCTTCTGCCCGACTGATAAGCTGGAACATCAGTCTTTTCCAGCCTTCCATACTGAACTGAAAATTTGACTTTCTTGGGTCTCAAGCCTTCTGACGTTTAGACTAGACCTGACACCATCAGCTCTCCTGCTTGCTCACTGAAGATATTGGCACTTCTCAGTCTCCATAACCCATGAGATCTGTATCCATATCTATATGTTTACATCTGCATCTCCTATTGATTCTTTCTCTCTGGAAAACCTTCACTAATTCACTCCCCCCCACCCCCCCAACTGGCCCTCTTTACCGAGCAGCAGAAGTCCAGACTCTGCCACAGCATGGAAGATATAAACTGGAAGAAAAAGGTAATACCAAGATATGGGTAACCACCTCTTGCCCTTGGATTTCTGGCCATTTGTCTAGCCCTATATTTCTCACATCAAGGCATTTTCATTTGGCAATTACATCTAAAATCTGTGGTGTTGTCACCTAAAATTAAGGTTCTTTTTTTTTTTTCCTCTTAATGCTTTCTCCAGTTTGGGACAAGCTTCATCAGTGACAAACTTATTATAGGCTAAGATCTGAAGGGCAACTTTGCATGCCCCCCTCCATTGGCCCAATTCTTTCTCCTTTGACAGAAAAAATCCTTTGGGTTAAGATGTCATGTTACCAGGAGAGTCCATTTAGAGAGCAAATAACCACAGAAGAAGACCTATCAACGTTAGTATCTTGGCATGGACCCATTCCCAGATGCCTCCTTGAGAGTGGAGAGCAAAGAAATGAGACACTAGACAGTGTAATTCCAGAAGAGACAGAGGGGAAGATGATGGGGGACTGGCTGGGGAGGACCAGCTTGGATGGGACACAGCCTTGGGAGGACCTATGCAGTCAGATGTCAGTCAAGGCAGGAGGGACAGGGTGCGGAAGGAGAGCAGGGGCTAAGGAAAGAGGCCTTGAAAGAAGTCAAGAGAAGGTCAGAGTCCCAAAAGGGGGAGGGCACTCGACTCCTATTTTGCCAGTTGGACACTTGTGTTATGGCTCTGATACTGTTTCCCCAGGCCTGAGACCAGATACTCTTATCAGCATTCTCCTCCCTTGGCCTCTCTCACCTCCCTCGTGATCTCTCACTAAATCCTGCTGTTTTCAATTCCATGTCGCTTGGATCCTGCCTTCATGGCTGGCTCCCAGATCCAATTCTGCTGCTGTCGGCCCTGAGGGTCGCACCAGGACTGTGCTCCACCCTTCACCCTCTTCCGCTCTTGTGGGATATTATCTCCCACTTGGAGAATCACCTCCCTCTCGTGGGTGATCCCAACACTGCCTCTCCCCGAGGCCTCCCGTGGCACCAAAGACATGCGCTAATAAAAGAAACTCCAGACTCTCCCAACCGGCTCCCTACCTAAGGTCCTTTTCAGGAATAGCTAACACTCTTATAGTGAATTAGAGTTTACTGAAATATTGCCATCAACTATAACCTGGCTCTTGCCCCCAACACTCAACTGAAACTGCTCAGGCAAAGATCACTGATGACTTGTATCGGTCGTTATTGCCGAAGCCAATGAACACCTTTCGTTTACTGTCTTGCCGTTCCCTTTGCTGCCTGTGGCGTTATTCAACCCCCTCGTTTCTGTTGCTCTCCCCTGCCCCTTTCCCTGGCACGACTCTACGCTGTTTCTTCAGGGCACTGGCTGTAGCTTTTGTCCACTCAGCCGCCTCCTCCTCACCTTGGTACCTGCCCCCGCTTTCTTGAAACGAGTGAGCAGGTAATCCACATGCACCAATCATAAAACCAAATCTCTCTGCCTCAATAATTGAGCCAGAGATGGGTCACCATGTCTCAGATCAGGCCAGTTTTCCACCAGGACTTTCTAAATGAAGCTGGTTGGGGCATACCCTTAATCAATCCATGTTGCTGTATAACAAATTCTCAGTGGCTTATAACAACTAATATTTATTTTCTCATCCATGAGTCTGTAGGCCTGATGTGGCCAGGATTGGCCTCAGGTGTGCCTCCTGGGCTTTACTCTTTCTGGACCAGTGGCTACTGAGGGCTTCCTTTTCTCAGAATAGAGCCCAGGAATACAGACCAAGAAGAAACACGGGATGCCTCTTATGGTCTTGGCCCAGATCTGTCACATTGCCACTGTCCACATTTCCAAAGCAGGTCGTGTGGCCAAACCCAGCATCACTGAGAAGCTGCCTGTAGTGGGAGGAATTGCAGTCACTTGGCAATTTGGGTGGGGATGGGACGAGAAGGAGGCCTGGATAATACAAATATCCCTGCATGGGTGAGGGGCATAAAGAACTGGAAAGAGTAACCCATCTGTCACACTCCCTTTACCTTTCTGAACGCAGGCTCTAAGGATGGACATTAGGGGTTGCTCATGGCCCCACCATGTGAAGCAGACCTGCGGAAAAAGCCCATACCCCAAAATCAGGTTCCTGGATCTAGTGGTCCGGCTCCATCCCTGCCTTCCCAGGTTTTAGTTATGAGTTATTGAATTTCCCTTTGGTTTGAGATTCTGTCACTCACTTGCCAAGAGGCCTAGCAAGTTTATTCTCTTAAGTCTCAAGCGGTCCTTGTTGGTCTCGTGTTCTGCACTCGGCTCTTCTCTCTCTAGAAAAGGAGTCAGCAAACTCTAGTCTGTGCCAGCCACCTGTTTTTGTAAACAAAGCTTTATTGGAACACGGCCATGCACATTAATTTACATACTGTCTGTAGCTGCTTCTGCACTGAATAGTCAACGGTAAGAGACCATATGGTCCACGGAACCTATTTACTATTTGGCCCTTTATTGAAAAAGTTTGCCTGGTCGTGCTCCAAAGATGGAGGCCATGTGCTCTCCCTGGCCATTCTCATCCACCTGCACACTGGTGACTCCCAAATCTCCCCGGACCCAGACCTCACCCCTGCATCTCAGGATAATCGTGCACATTGTTTTCTGCTTAGACGCCCCACAAGCTCCTCAAATTCAAGGAGCCTTCAACTCCAACTGAGCTTATACTCTCCCCCTAAACAGAATCCTCTTTCCTAATCCCCAGTGTGGGCAAGTGGTGCTGCCTTTGCAGCCAGTAGTCCAAACTAGACTCTCTCTTCTCTCTCCTCCTGCTTCATGTCTCCTCCCCCTCCTCCCCCTCCTCTCTCTCCCTCCCCTGCCCCATCAACACCATCAACCCCATCAACTGGTTGTGCCAGTTTTCCTTGGAAACATTTCTGAAATCTCTCCACTCTCCAGCCTTTGTCATGTACCCTCACTTGAGCCACTGCAGCCTCTTAACTTGTCTCTCTGTCTCTGGTGTTTTCCACCTAAACCATCCCTGCCCTTCCAGCAGGGAATCTTTTAAAGCACCAATCCTGTCCTGCTGTAAACTTGCTCAGTGGCTCCCATCAAGAGTCAAGTCCAACCTTGAGAACCCAACACACAAAACCCTAAGTTTCCTGGCTCTGCTGGTCCTTCTGTCTTTATTCTAGGGTAGATCTCCTCTCACCCAAGACTAATGCGGAAATATGCGCACTATGCTGTCTTTGGCCTCTGGCCTTGGTTTATGCCTGTTCCTTCTGTCGGCCCTGCTCACACTCACGCCCCTTCTGCATTGGCTAACTCACCCTTCAGGATTCAGAACACTTGTCACCCTCTTCTGGGTGACCCTCTCAGGTACCACTCACCTTCCCAAGCTGAGCTGAGAACAACTCTTCTGTCGTCTCCAGCTCTCATGCCAAAGTTAACTTGAGTCTACTTGTTACCTACTCGTATCAGTGTCAGCCCCTGGGGCACAGAGCCCATGCTTTATTCATCCCTGTGCCTCTGGCCCAAAGCACCAAGTGTTTGGTGAACTGAGCTGAACTGCAAGGTGACTTTCACTCACATTACCTAGTATTGAATGTTTACAAAAGTCTTTGAAAGATCATTCCCAAGTTTATGGGTTAGGAAACCAAATCTCAAAGAATTTGCCCAAAGCCATGCAGCTGATAAGTAATAGAAGACTGAACTTAAATCCAGGTCTACTGACCTTGAACTGTTGGGAAACTTTGACCACAAAGCCTTGCTTTTTTTTTTTTTTTTCTTGATTAATCTGTAGTATTACTTATAAAATATACCACAGTTATGAAAGTTATGTCACATAAGACATAATGTGTATCTTTCATAATAATAATAAAATAAATGCCCATGTGGTCCATCAACCCCTTTAGGAAGTAGAGCATTGCCAATACCTTTGAGCTACTATCCACATTTTGTGTTTATCGTCCCCTTGCTTTTCTTTAGATTTTCCTACATATGTACAGAGTTGTCCAATTTTGCATGCTTTTGAATTACACTGTATATAATCTTCTGGGGATGTGCTTTTTTTAAAATAAATATTATGTTTGTGGGATTCACCCATGTCAATGTGGATGCTGGATAGCCATGGTGTTGGTAATTTCATTGCTGTGTAGTAGTTTATTGTATAAAAGTATCAAAGTTCATTTGCCCATTGTTTCTGTTGATGGACACTTTAGGTATCTCCAGTGCTTTTGTTCTTGTTTTGCTGTGACAAAGAGCTCTGTTATCCTGGTGCACCTCTCCTAATATCAATGTGCAGAAGGTTCTCTGGGGCATACACCTGAGTGAAATTCATATGTGCACCTTCATGTTTACCATGTTATGCCAAACTTTGTCCAATGTCAATAGCATCAGCAATGAAAAGGAGTTTCTGTTACTCCACATCCTTACCAATGTTTGGTATGTGCTGTGGTCTGAATGTTTATGTCCCCCTCCCCAAATTCATGTGTTAACATCCTAGCCCCCCCCCAAAGATTGATGGTAATTGTAGGTGAGGCTTTAGGAAGTAAAGCCTTCATAAATGGGATTAGTGCCTTATAAAAGAGGCCCCAGAGAAATCTCTAGCCTGTTCTACCATGTGAGAATACAGCAAGAAGGTGCTGGCTATGAACCAAGAAGAAGGCCTTCCTGAATGTGACCACGCTGGTGCCTTGATCTTAGGCTCCCCATCCTCGAAACCATGAGCAAAGAATTTTTTCTGTTTATAAGCTATCCAGTCAGTAGTATTTTGTTATAGCAGCCCAAATGAACTGAGACAATATACATTTTTTTAATGTTGTGCTTTTCTGATTATTGGTGAGATGGAAGCATTTTATATGTTTATCAATCATTTATACTTCCTTTTGTGAAAAATGCCTGTTTATGTGTTTGCCCATTTTTCTACCGGGTTATCTGGCATTTTCTTATTGGCCCGTAGGAGTTATTCATATATTCTGGATGTGAACCCTTGTCACTTATGTGTCATGACAAATAATGCTCTCACTTCATGACTTATCTCTTTATACTTTATGGTCTTGATTTATAAAGGTTCTTAATTTTATTGCAATTGCATGTATCAGTCTTAACCTCCGTGGTTTGTAGTTTTTTGTGTGCATTTGTTTAAGGAATTCTTCCCTCTCCTAAGGTCATAAACACTAAAAGACAGCATTTACTGAGTACTTTCTATGTTTCACTACTCATCCCCCTTTTATAGATGATGAATGCCAAGCACAGAGAAATTGAGCAACTTGATCAAAATCACACAGCAAATCAGCAGTGGAGTCAGGATTTAGCTTCAAATGATGTGGCATCAGAATAGAATTCCTTGAATTAACTGAGAAACAGACCTCCACCATTTCAGCACTAAAAACAGGCAGTTGATTAAAGGCTTTTGGTGTCCTATAAAGTGAACAGGACAGCCCCTGAAGAAGCCTCCTGAGAGGTAGAGACCGTCACAAAGCCCCTAGGAGCCTCCAGCAACTCCCACGCAGCTAAGACCAAAATAGCTCACACCACATTCCTGCCGCCTCCTTGTGAACTGTGTAGAAAGGAACATTGGTCACGAATTCTTTGTTCCAACCACCCCCACACAATAGGACAGCCACAGCAATAGCACTGGCATCTTGAAATCTGAGAACAGCATGTCACTGGCTACACCATCACATGTACCTAGTCTGTCCCAAATGCTGTCTTCCGCCACAATTAGAGGTTTTTTAAACAAATGCAAAGAAACAAAATGATTTTTTTTTAGTTAAAAAATAGAATGAGAGTGATTTGAGTGTAGCAGAGTATGGGGGCCAGATCAGAAAGTGTCTCATAGGCCAAGCGTAAGAGTGTAAACGTTATTGTGTCAATGGCCGGGGGGGGGGGGGGGTGAACTCGTTAGCATTTTAAACAGAAAAGTAACACGATCCATTTATTATCTTGCTTGTTAGAGACTGTGTGACTACTTACAATCTGGCTGATAGAATACATTAAGGAGTGGTTGTGCCAGGCTCTGCTGATAGTACCCTCCCACCCCATCCTGGTTTCTCCCTTGCTGATAGGGCTCGCCTCTCACTCTGAAGGCTGGAAATGCCAGAGAATCCCTTTCCCAACCTCCCTTGCAGGTAGAACATGGATGGGCATGTGACCCTAGTCCTGGCTAATGGGACCTTAAGGGGAGATTGCTGGGGGAGTTTGAATAAGGTTTTCCTCTCCAATAACAATGCATAAGAAGAGATGCCTTGCCTTTTTTCTGAATGTGGTTATTTTTGCATGTAATGCCCAGAGCTGCCACCACGAAAAGGGAAAAAGCCTGATACATCAGGCACGGTAGAGCAGAAAGATGGAAGTGACGATATCACAGAGGCACAGAGAATCACATTCCCTCCAGAGATAACAGATGCTTGTTGTCTAAGCCACTTGTATTGGGATATTTTGTTACTTGTACCCTAAAGCATCTCAACTGATGGAAGCATTAATAAATCACCAACACAATGTGATATTATAGAAGATATTAAAAAAATTTTTCCTTCAGATATTAATTTGAAATAAATTAGCCTCTTAAGATTGCAGGTAGTTAGCTACCATATTAACTGTTCGTTGAGCAAAAAACTACAGAACCTAGAGACATGTCTTGATATTTCTCTACCTAACATATTTTTTCTCATTTCCTCCTCTCAGCTGCTCACTTCCCCTTAATAAACACTGAATACTTTCTCCCAGCTTTCCCACTAGGCAGCTATTCCCTTCTCTTGAAGGTCTATCTGTAATGAAGTCATGGCAGTCAAAACACATTATGTAAGAAGAACCTCATCATTCTGTAAAGAAAAGAATTGCAAGTTCCAGGGCTTCAGGCAACAATATAGAATCCTAGGAACCTCAAGGTCGGAGCTATCTTACAAATCATTTGTAGTAACACAGTAGAATTTTAATATAGACAAAACCAAAACATCTAGTTAGAGTTCATTAAGACCCTTAACAGTTATCTCCCATTCTAAATTCTTATATCCAGTAGCTGGCAACGTTTCGGCAATTTCTTCTGGTTCCATCGGAAGGAAACCCCATTTCTGGAAGAAACGTTGGGGTTCCCCAGCTACCACAGGAGATTCCTTCCTTCCTTGCAGTAATATTTACTGAAGGTCTGTCAGTTGTTGGCATCCAGATGTAATCGATCCAACCTTTATTCTCATGCTGCTTACAATATTTTCGGGAACTCGTGACTTTTCCATATGCAAACAACTCTGAGAAAGCAAGTGAGGAAAGTGTCATAGCCGGTGCTATCAGGTACAGACGGGGCGACGGTGGCTGGCCGCGCTGGGCCGGATGGGTCTGTCTCCCATTCACTTCAGTGCTTACTGCCCGAGCGCTGGCCGGGGCTGGAAGCGCCGGTGGAGACACGTCCCTGTCGCCCCGGCAGGTGCGGCCCCCTCGCGCGCTCGGGGATCCGCCCTGGGCGGTCAGGGGCGCGGCGAGCCGCCCCGGGAGGCCGCAGCCGGCGGGGCTCCCCGCGGGCACCTGGCGCGGGAGGGCTGAGGCCGCGCCGGGCGGGGCGTGCGGGCGGGCGGGCGCCGCACCTGCGGCCGCGCGAGGGCGGGAGCCAGGTGGCCCCGGCGCGCCCGCCGTCCGCGGAGCCGAGCAGGAAGTGGCCCCGGCGCGGCCCGGGCGCGGCCTCCGCAGGGCGCGCCTCCTCGGCGGCGCCTGGCGGAGCGGCGGGGCCGCGAGGCGGCCGGAGCCCGAGCCCGAGCGCCGGGAGCGAGCCCCAATGGCCGCCGCCTCGGCCGCCGTGGACGAGCTGTCCCGGAACTTCACGTACGGGGCGCTGGGCGCCGGCAACGGCTCCCTGTCTGGCGCGTGGTACCGCAGGAACCAGGTAAGGGCCGGCCGGCCCTGTCGCCCGGCGGGGACAAGGGCGGGGCCGCCCGCGCGCCGGCTCTCAGGCCACGGGGTTAGGATGTTGCCACACGTTCACTTAACTGCCCCCAGCTGGGGAGAGCGCGGGCGCCCCCGGCCTTCCTCCCCGCGGCGTCGGTCCCTGGGACTGGGGCGCAAAAGTCTGCGGTTGTGACCTCGGCGGGGTCATTCCTGGGCCTCTGGGTCCCGAACACTGAATCCGCCTTCTCCCGGAAGGATTCTAGGAGTGTGGGGTGAATCTCCTTCCACCATATTCCACGCCCTTCCCAGGATCATTTTACAGTTAAAAAAAAAAAGGATACCCCATTGTCAGAAGCAGGGAGCTCATGAAGGGCAACCAAATGTCACCCCAGTGCAGATGCTCTGCGTGCCTGAGTGTCCCCACAGTCTCAGCACACCGCTCTTCCCAATTCCGCGCGAAGAGCACCGATATTCTCGGGTGGCAGTTGCTTGACTCCCTCCCCGTCTCACCGCTCCTTCGGGAAAACATTGGCAGCCTCAACAAGGCCAGTTTCTGCTGGAAACACACATTGAGCGAGATCGAAGGGGACTGGAGCTGCCCCTTTATTTCTGGCTTGGTTTAAGGTCAGAGACACAGCTCTGGCGAGCCCATTCTCTAGACGCATTTGTATTCTTTCAAGTGGGGGCAGGCGAACTTGATGTAGTGCATCCCAGGCTTCCACCTGTGATCATAAGTGTGTTTTGTCTTGTTCTTTAGCAACTCCGCGGGCTTTCTTATTTTACAACAATGTAGTCAAACTGTTTGTTATTGGTCTAAAACGTGTTTGAACCAACAATAAAAGTCTTAGCATTCCTTTTATGCTTGAAAAGTGTTTTGAATATTTCTAAAATGTTAAAATTTTGTTTTCAGAAATTTAACACAGATTTTTTTTAATATAAAGACAAAATAACTATGTTCACCCTACTAGTTTTCAACACAGGGGAGAGTATTTGCACTAAGTCTGTTTTACCACAAAACATACTAAAGTAGGAAAGGTGAGGGGACTTTGAGCCTCTTTGTCTCTGTCTGTAACCTACTGGACATCTTCCTTCACAGGAGGTACAAAGAAAAGAATTGCTTTTCTTTCTTTCTTTTTTTTTTTTTTAATTTTTAAGTGTTTTTCTATTTATTTCTGAGAGAGAGAGAAGAGAACATGAACAGGGGCGGGTCAGAGAGAGAGAGAGACACAGAATCTGAAACAGCCTCCAAGCTCTGAGCTAGATGTGAGCACAGAGCCCGACCTGGGGCTCAAACTCACAAACCATGAATGAGATCATGACCTGAGCCGAAGTCTGATGCTCAGCCGACTGAGCCACCCAGGAGCCCCAAGAATTGCTTTTCATGGGAAGCTCTTTGAGTCTGTTAAACTATGCTTATGCTCACATAGGTTATAAGCATGTTACAATGTGTTTATGCTAGAAGTACTCCCAGTGAAGGTTTAAGAACAAACATTTTTTTTTCTTTTGGTAAAGAAATTAGAGGGTTAGTAGTTGTGACTTACAATGAATGGCATCATCCAGAACAGGAAAAAAAAACCATTGTTTTCACAGTGGAAACCCCTGTCATCAGTTTTCTTTGATGTTTCCTGGAATTCAATATTGTCTTGGCTCTCTAACATCAAAACGGGTTACCACGTGACATAAATGTGAGGACTTAACTTTATGTTTGCAAGGCCTAACTTGCCACTGACAATATGTATTTGTACAGATTGAAAAGGGTGTGTCTGGCATATGCTGATTGAAATTACTCAGCTGACATCTAAACTATAGTTTGAGGTAAAATTGTATCAACTTTTGCCATTGTTGTACACATTTAGGCCATCTTCTACGATATACAGGACTGTGAAAATTGACTTTAAAATTCACTCAGCAAACATTTGATTGAGTGCCTCCAGGGCTGGCCAGGTCAGTAAAAATAAAATAGAGTCTATTTTTTTTTCTTTTCTTTTTTTGACATCGTTGAATGTAGATGACTGAAAATGGGGGTAGTTCCAGAAAAACAAAGTGTGAGATACAAGTTTAAGACTCTCCCACTGAAAATTAGCCTTGGTTGATGGATAGCCAGGGTTTAATCAATTTTATCACCAGTAAACTATTTGATGACAATGTCAAGTGATAACCATCAGACTGATAAATTAACCTTACTCATAGCAAAAAACTAACACTTTCATACAACAGATGACTATTTAACAGTGGTCTCTTAGAATCAGTGTTGTCCAGGGCAAAAATGTGAGTGCTTCTAGAGGAGGAAATCTCCAAGCAGGTAGAAGGTAGTAGTTCAGTGGGGAAAATGTTTTGGGAAACCAGAGAAGTGAGGTCTTTGACCTTTCTTTGTCACTCAGGAGTCTACCTGTGAAAGTACAGATGCAATAAATTCTGTAAAGGTATTTTCTTCATGTTTGGTCCACAAGTTTTCTGTATAACAGGGTAATCTTTCTAAGATGTTTATTGAGCCTCCGGCTTTGTTCAAAACACCATAGTCTTCAAATCCAAACCTCTCCTTCTAGGAGTATTATTAGGTGCTTGGGGAAATGAACTGTGCAGGTAACTCTGAAAGCTGGGAGCATGCTTTAAGTGTCATGTGAGTGATATAAAGTCCTAAAGAAATTCGGAGCAAGGTGCTTTTCGCAGGGGCCACCAGGGATATTTTGTGGAAGGGTGGTATTTAAGCTGGGCACTTAAGGGTGGACAGAGTTTCACTGATGGGAGTGCACAGGTANATAGAATGAGAGTGATTTGAGTGTAGCAGAGTATGGGGGCCAGATCAGAAAGTGTCTCATAGGCCAAGCGTAAGAGTGTAAACGTTATTGTGTCAGGGGGGGGGGGGGGGGGGGGGGGGGGGGGGGTTGTTAGCATTTTAAACAGAAAAGTAACACGATCCATTTATTATCTTGCTTGTTAGAGACTGTGTGACTACTTACAATCTGGCTGATAGAATACATTAAGGAGTGGTTGTGCCAGGCTCTGCTGATAGTACCCTCCCACCCCATCCTGGTTTCTCCCTTGCTGATAGGGCTCGCCTCTCACTCTGAAGGCTGGAAATGCCTGAGAATCCCTTTCCCAACCTCCCTTGCAGGTAGAACATGGATGGGCATGTGACCCTAGTCCTGGCTAATGGGACCTTAAGGGGAGATTGCTGGGGGAGTTTGAATAAGGTTTTCCTCTCCAATAACAATGCATAAGAAGAGATGCCTTGCCTTTTTTCTGAATGTGGTTATTTTTGCATGTAATGCCCAGAGCTGCCACCACGAAAAGGGAAAAAGCCTGATACATCAGGCACGGTAGAGCAGAAAGATGGAAGTGACGATATCACAGAGGCACAGAGAATCACATTCCCTCCAGAGATAACAGATGCTTGTTGTCTAAGCCACTTGTATTGGGATATTTTGTTACTTGTACCCTAAAGCATCTCAACTGATGGAAGCATTAATAAATCACCAACACAATGTGATATTATAGAAGATATTAAAAAAATTTTTCCTTCAGATATTAATTTGAAATAAATTAGCCTCTTAAGATTGCAGGTAGTTAGCTACCATATTAACTGTTCGTTGAGCAAAAAACTACAGAACCTAGAGACATGTCTTGATATTTCTCTACCTAACATATTTTTTCTCATTTCCTCCTCTCAGCTGCTCACTTCCCCTTAATAAACACTGAATACTTTCTCCCAGCTTTCCCACTAGGCAGCTATTCCCTTCTCTTGAAGGTCTATCTGTAATGAAGTCATGGCAGTCAAAACACATTATGTAAGAAGAACCTCATCATTCTGTAAAGAAAAGAATTGCAAGTTCCAGGGCTTCAGGCAACAATATAGAATCCTAGGAACCTCAAGGTCGGAGCTATCTTACAAATCATTTGTAGTAACACAGTAGAATTTTAATATAGACAAAACCAAAACATCTAGTTAGAGTTCATTAAGACCCTTAACAGTTATCTCCCATTCTAAATTCTTATATCCAGTAGCTGGCAACGTTTCGGCAATTTCTTCTGGTTCCATCGGAAGGAAACCCCATTTCTGGAAGAAACGTTGGGGTTCCCCAGCTACCACAGGAGATTCCTTCCTTCCTTGCAGTAATATTTACTGAAGGTCTGTCAGTTGTTGGCATCCAGATGTAATCGATCCAACCTTTATTCTCATGCTGCTTACAATATTTTCGGGAACTCGTGACTTTTCCATATGCAAACAACTCTGAGAAAGCAAGTGAGGAAAGTGTCATAGCCGGTGCTATCAGGTACAGACGGGGCGACGGTGGCTGGCCGCGCTGGGCCGGATGGGTCTGTCTCCCATTCACTTCAGTGCTTACTGCCCGAGCGCTGGCCGGGGCTGGAAGCGCCGGTGGAGACACGTCCCTGTCGCCCCGGCAGGTGCGGCCCCCTCGCGCGCTCGGGGATCCGCCCTGGGCGGTCAGGGGCGCGGCGAGCCGCCCCGGGAGGCCGCAGCCGGCGGGGCTCCCCGCGGGCACCTGGCGCGGGAGGGCTGAGGCCGCGCCGGGCGGGGCGTGCGGGCGGGCGGGCGCCGCACCTGCGGCCGCGCGAGGGCGGGAGCCAGGTGGCCCCGGCGCGCCCGCCGTCCGCGGAGCCGAGCAGGAAGTGGCCCCGGCGCGGCCCGGGCGCGGCCTCCGCAGGGCGCGCCTCCTCGGCGGCGCCTGGCGGAGCGGCGGGGCCGCGAGGCGGCCGGAGCCCGAGCCCGAGCGCCGGGAGCGAGCCCCAATGGCCGCCGCCTCGGCCGCCGTGGACGAGCTGTCCCGGAACTTCACGTACGGGGCGCTGGGCGCCGGCAACGGCTCCCTGTCTGGCGCGTGGTACCGCAGGAACCAGGTAAGGGCCGGCCGGCCCTGTCGCCCGGCGGGGACAAGGGCGGGGCCGCCCGCGCGCCGGCTCTCAGGCCACGGGGTTAGGATGTTGCCACACGTTCACTTAACTGCCCCCAGCTGGGGAGAGCGCGGGCGCCCCCGGCCTTCCTCCCCGCGGCGTCGGTCCCTGGGACTGGGGCGCAAAAGTCTGCGGTTGTGACCTCGGCGGGGTCATTCCTGGGCCTCTGGGTCCCGAACACTGAATCCGCCTTCTCCCGGAAGGATTCTAGGAGTGTGGGGTGAATCTCCTTCCACCATATTCCACGCCCTTCCCAGGATCATTTTACAGTTAAAAAAAAAAAGGATACCCCATTGTCAGAAGCAGGGAGCTCATGAAGGGCAACCAAATGTCACCCCAGTGCAGATGCTCTGCGTGCCTGAGTGTCCCCACAGTCTCAGCACACCGCTCTTCCCAATTCCGCGCGAAGAGCACCGATATTCTCGGGTGGCAGTTGCTTGACTCCCTCCCCGTCTCACCGCTCCTTCGGGAAAACATTGGCAGCCTCAACAAGGCCAGTTTCTGCTGGAAACACACATTGAGCGAGATCGAAGGGGACTGGAGCTGCCCCTTTATTTCTGGCTTGGTTTAAGGTCAGAGACACAGCTCTGGCGAGCCCATTCTCTAGACGCATTTGTATTCTTTCAAGTGGGGGCAGGCGAACTTGATGTAGTGCATCCCAGGCTTCCACCTGTGATCATAAGTGTGTTTTGTCTTGTTCTTTAGCAACTCCGCGGGCTTTCTTATTTTACAACAATGTAGTCAAACTGTTTGTTATTGGTCTAAAACGTGTTTGAACCAACAATAAAAGTCTTAGCATTCCTTTTATGCTTGAAAAGTGTTTTGAATATTTCTAAAATGTTAAAATTTTGTTTTCAGAAATTTAACACAGATTTTTTTTAATATAAAGACAAAATAACTATGTTCACCCTACTAGTTTTCAACACAGGGGAGAGTATTTGCACTAAGTCTGTTTTACCACAAAACATACTAAAGTAGGAAAGGTGAGGGGACTTTGAGCCTCTTTGTCTCTGTCTGTAACCTACTGGACATCTTCCTTCACAGGAGGTACAAAGAAAAGAATTGCTTTTCTTTCTTTCTTTTTTTTTTTTTTAATTTTTAAGTGTTTTTCTATTTATTTCTGAGAGAGAGAGAAGAGAACATGAACAGGGGCGGGTCAGAGAGAGAGAGAGACACAGAATCTGAAACAGCCTCCAAGCTCTGAGCTAGATGTGAGCACAGAGCCCGACCTGGGGCTCAAACTCACAAACCATGAATGAGATCATGACCTGAGCCGAAGTCTGATGCTCAGCCGACTGAGCCACCCAGGAGCCCCAAGAATTGCTTTTCATGGGAAGCTCTTTGAGTCTGTTAAACTATGCTTATGCTCACATAGGTTATAAGCATGTTACAATGTGTTTATGCTAGAAGTACTCCCAGTGAAGGTTTAAGAACAAACATTTTTTTTTCTTTTGGTAAAGAAATTAGAGGGTTAGTAGTTGTGACTTACAATGAATGGCATCATCCAGAACAGGAAAAAAAAACCATTGTTTTCACAGTGGAAACCCCTGTCATCAGTTTTCTTTGATGTTTCCTGGAATTCAATATTGTCTTGGCTCTCTAACATCAAAACGGGTTACCACGTGACATAAATGTGAGGACTTAACTTTATGTTTGCAAGGCCTAACTTGCCACTGACAATATGTATTTGTACAGATTGAAAAGGGTGTGTCTGGCATATGCTGATTGAAATTACTCAGCTGACATCTAAACTATAGTTTGAGGTAAAATTGTATCAACTTTTGCCATTGTTGTACACATTTAGGCCATCTTCTACGATATACAGGACTGTGAAAATTGACTTTAAAATTCACTCAGCAAACATTTGATTGAGTGCCTCCAGGGCTGGCCAGGTCAGTAAAAATAAAATAGAGTCTATTTTTTTTTCTTTTCTTTTTTTGACATCGTTGAATGTAGATGACTGAAAATGGGGGTAGTTCCAGAAAAACAAAGTGTGAGATACAAGTTTAAGACTCTCCCACTGAAAATTAGCCTTGGTTGATGGATAGCCAGGGTTTAATCAATTTTATCACCAGTAAACTATTTGATGACAATGTCAAGTGATAACCATCAGACTGATAAATTAACCTTACTCATAGCAAAAAACTAACACTTTCATACAACAGATGACTATTTAACAGTGGTCTCTTAGAATCAGTGTTGTCCAGGGCAAAAATGTGAGTGCTTCTAGAGGAGGAAATCTCCAAGCAGGTAGAAGGTAGTAGTTCAGTGGGGAAAATGTTTTGGGAAACCAGAGAAGTGAGGTCTTTGACCTTTCTTTGTCACTCAGGAGTCTACCTGTGAAAGTACAGATGCAATAAATTCTGTAAAGGTATTTTCTTCATGTTTGGTCCACAAGTTTTCTGTATAACAGGGTAATCTTTCTAAGATGTTTATTGAGCCTCCGGCTTTGTTCAAAACACCATAGTCTTCAAATCCAAACCTCTCCTTCTAGGAGTATTATTAGGTGCTTGGGGAAATGAACTGTGCAGGTAACTCTGAAAGCTGGGAGCATGCTTTAAGTGTCATGTGAGTGATATAAAGTCCTAAAGAAATTCGGAGCAAGGTGCTTTTCGCAGGGGCCACCAGGGATATTTTGTGGAAGGGTGGTATTTAAGCTGGGCACTTAAGGGTGGACAGAGTTTCACTGATGGGAGTGCACAGGTAGAAGGAAGTCAGTCCAAGAGAGGGAAAGTATGAGGACCAAGGACAGACCACGAGGCCGGGTCAGGTGTCTTTTTGAATATTTGTGTACCTGGTGTAGAGGTCAGTAGCCATTCTAATTGCAGTGGAGCATGGAGACTGTAAGGTGGAAATAGAATTTGGGGTCTTAAATATGGCTACAGATTGCCTTGAAGGACTGGTTAAGAAATTTGGACTTTGTAGACAATGGGGAACCATCGAAGGTTTTTTGAGCAAGGAGTATGAGAATCAAAGCAAATTAAATAAAAGGAATTTAAGGTTACCAGGATGCAGAGGCCTCAAATTGGCTAAATCCAGCCCACAGATGTGTCTTGTTTGACTCGCAGAGAGGCTTTAAAAAATGTTTAATACATTGCCAGCATTAAAAGCAAGTAGATTATATATAAAGTTTCAAGTTTCAATGATTAAAAGCAAGTAGATTATATATAAAGTTTCAAGTTTCAATGATTTAAATGCTAGAAGTTCTAGCAGCACTTGGCCCTCTTCCCCACCTGTCCCACATGGTAACTATAGCTGAAGTTCACAGCTCAGAGCAGCTGCGCTCCCCACCTAGGACCCTCCTTTATTCTCATCTTTTTTACCTACTGGCCCTTGGAGGCATTTATTGTGCAACCAGTGTTAGAGGCTGTAGTCTAGCCTCAGCTGTGAACTAGAGTGTGGTTAGGCAAGTCACTCTGGGCTTTCCAGTAAAATGAGGGTTGGAATAAATGATCTGCAGTCTCCCTTTTGCTATCTGATTGATTAAATAGTGCCAAACCAGCAAGGTCGCAGGGGAATGAACAGAAAGGATGAATGGAGGAAACATTGTGAAGGAGGGGTTTTGTCCCTGGTTCTTAAAGTTTAAGCATGTTGCCAAGTATCTAAATTCACAAGGACATTGTCAAAAAGGTTTATTCTGCATAGGGTGAAATGAAGATTTAGGATTTTTTTATGTCCTTTATTTGAACTTTTGATTTTCAACGGCTTGAATTTTTGAAGTCAACATATTTAAAGGAAAATGGATACAACTTGGCAGAGAAGAGGCAAAACCAAGAGACTGACATTTGTTATGCATTTACTTTGTGACACTTTATAGCTGTTATCTCAGTGGAGCTCCCCAACAACCTTGTAAGGTACAGATTATCTTCACTGTTCATGCAAGGAAACGTGTGTTAAATAATTTGCCTTTAGATCTCACAACAAGTAGGTCTAACTACACAGCTATTCTTATCCCTTGCCTGAAGGCCATTGCTTAGAAAGTAAGGCTTGAAAAGACTGTGGCGGAAAGAGGAAAAATGAGGGGGAAATGAATATGGCTTGTTTCATTGCACTAAAGAAAAATCGCATTGATTTTTTTGTTACCTTTGTATTAATTTTGCTTTGCCACCATCTATTTCTTTCCTGCTGGTAGCTGACCCGGCTGCCTCTTAAAGAAAGAAAAGTGCCAAAACTTACAAATAACCAAAGGACTGAGTAGAGGTTGTTGGTCCTTTCCATTTCCTTCCCGAGAAAAATCTCTTTTTTTTGTTTTGTTTATGTTTATGGGGTTTTTTTTACTTTCTTATATATCCAACATGGCATTTTCCCTTTACCAGATTTTCTGTGAAATGTATGGGTTATGAGGCAGCAAGAGAAAGGAAGAAGCAGATTAGTAAAAACAAAAAAAATAAATAAATCATCATCATCGTCCCATGGTTTTGTTAGAGGAGGAGTCTTAATGCTCCTGTGAATTTGGCAGACAAGATGTTTGCATTTCATTCTACCTGATATTCTCCTTATGGCTTGATTTATACTAACTAGCTACAATATTTGTATTGATGTAATCAGCAAAATTCAGGCTATGGGAAACTTTGCTATTTTATAGATTTAAATGGTTCCATTTCTTCAAAAATCATTTTTATAAGAAAAGGGAGAGATGGATGGAGGAGCTGTAGATTCATATAGACCTTAAAAAGTTAAAAATAAAAATAAAATAAAATAGACCTAAAAACCCTATCTGAAAAAGGATGCACACTTGGGTGATAAAACTAAAGGGAAGGTAAGAAAATGGTTGCAGTAAAGTCAGGCCAGTGTTTCCTTGTGGGAAGGGAGAGGGCGCGATGGGTGAGGCAAAGAGAAGGCTTTCGGTGGGTACCCAATTTCTGTTTTTTGATCTGGATGGTGTTATAAGAGTGTTAACCTTATAATAATTTAGTTAAGTAATTTATTCATCTATGTCATTCTCTTTGCGGTTGTCCATATCCTACAATTTTTTTAAGTTTAAAAAATAATATTAGCATTCTATAGCTGTTCAACTTACACGTTTTACCCAGGTGGAGAATGGTATACCATATACACCCCGTGGGAGGTGGTATGCCATAGTCACTTTGCTTAAACAAACAACTGAGGATTACTTGAGCAATTTCTTTTTAAAATGTTGATGGTTGTTCAAGTTGATATTTGAGTGCTTACTGTGGAAAGGATGATATTCCCCTAAACTATCCTTTTTGGTTTTGTGTAGTGCAGTTTTAAAGCTCAGTCTTTTTACCAGAGGTGTTGGCAAGGTTCCTAATTTCTCCAAATCTTGGCTTTCTCTGTTGAAATGGTAATAATAATAATGCCACATACCTTATATGTTTGATGTGGCAATAAGAAAAGATAATGGATGGGGGCACCTGGGTGGCTCAGTCAGTTAAGCATCTGACTTTGGCTCAGGCCATGATCTCATGGTTTGTGAGTTCTAGCCCCGCATCAGGCTCTGTGCTGACAGCTCAGAGCCTGGAGCCTGCTTTGGATTCTGTGTCTCCCTCTCTCTCTGCCCCTCCCCCACTCATGCTCTGTCTCTCTCTGTCTCAAAAATAAACACTAAAAAAATTTTTTTTTAAAGGATAATGTGTGTCCAAAAGTTAGCAAAGTGCCAGACACATAGAAAGTACTCTAAAATATATTATTACTGGTAGTATTATAGTCAACCTATATTATAAGAAATGTCCTAAAATATGTATTTCTAATAATCAGTAATTATTAGTTCATTGCAAATGGAAAGAAATAAGAGAAATCATGTTAGACGTTTGATGTAACTTTTCTTTATTTAACCTAAAACCACTGATTTCTCTATATCTAATGCCTTCCTTATTCCCTTTGGTATTTCCCTTTGGTATCTTCCCTCTCCAAACATATTCACATTCCAGAACACTTCCTAACTGCAGTAATTTCCTCACTGGAACACTTGTTACCTTGAAGTACTAAGGCAAGGATTCTTCCTATGACTTCTGCACCTTTCCAGACTCCTGGGCTGGGGAGATGGGTGTGTAGCACTGGGAACAGTGACAGAGGTGTTTGGTGGCAGCAGTGTGGTCACAGTACCAGACACTGATCGTAGTTTAACCAGAAGGCCCAGCACTCCCACCCTGGGAGGGACTGTTAATGTTGAGACTCCCATGCCGTTTATTTTAGCTTGGGTGTGCTTGTTTATTTATTTTCTCCCAAACATCCAGCATCACTCTATTCCATTTGGACCTTTTTATAATTCACCTCCCACTATGTGCCAGATAAACTCACCTTTTCCATAAAGTAAAGCTCATCGCACAGTCTTTCCTGGTTCACCAGAATGTTCTGATTGCCTGGGAGCTGGCAGGTAATATGTCCCCTCACGCAGTTCCCTGCCTGTGCCTTCTCTTGTCACTTGCCTGGCCCTTGGTCATTCTTAGCATGGCCTCATGTCATCTTTGGGACATGTCTGGAGGTACAGACTATATAAATACAAGTTTTATATAAATACATATATTTATAAATATAAATATAAAACTTATATAAATACAAGTTAACATACACTTCGTCCTGAGCGCCTCACCAAGGATTATTTGTCCTGGCCTGACCCCTTCAGAGACCCGGCCTGACAGGTCATGCCTACAGTGAGTGTCCTGCTGTCTGCTTGCAGTCTCAGTACTGCTTTCCTAAGTCACCCACCTTTCCTTCTGTGTACCTCTCCAGCTGGTTTGTTCTGGGACTAACTTGGACCACTGGCCTTAGTTCTGTCTGTCTTCTAGCTTAACTTGGCTTCCCTACCAAGAATGTCTTGTAATTAAGAGATGTTAGTTTGCAAGTCACAGAAAACCTAACATTAACTGGCTTAAATAATAAAGGAAAATTTATCAGCTTAACATAAAAGTCCAGAAGAACTCCGGGTCCACCTAAGCCTTGATCCAGAGGCTCTAACAACGTGGTGAAGGCCCAGTATCTCACTGTCCTCTTTAACTTTGGTTCCTTAAGAGTTTGTCAGTTCCACTTTTAGAAGATTCGCCCCACTAGCCCACATTCTCCCTTCCACTTCCAGGAGGGGAAGCTTGACTTTCTCAACCAATGAAAATAAATGGGCTTTAGTCTGACGGGATGAGGTTAGGTCCATGACCTTTCCCATGCCAGTCACCAAAGCTAGAGTTACTGGGCTTGGTATCCCCGAAGAATGTGGGCACCCTTGGGAAGGGCTGGATGCATGGGGGTCCTATAACCAAGAAAAGGAGTTACTGTGTGCCCCTAACAACAATGTCCTCTTGCGGATTATTGTCTTCTTAGGCAACTTTCAAGCTAATACCCTCACAGCTTATCCAGGACCTTCCTTTTCTGTAGGCTCACATGAGAAGCCCTCAAAAAGTTGCCCCCTATTTAGCCTGCTTGTCTTTATAGGTGAGACCTGAATAGTATAATCTCCTCAATTCTAAAATATTTTTATTAGCATCAGGTCTAAGTGGTGACTTATTTCTAAATTCTAGACCCACCCCTCATACACCATCACCCCCAAAAAATCCACAAAGGGCCCTTCCCTTTCTTATTGATGGAAAAGTCAAAGGGAATCATTTGGCAAAGGAAGTGTCCCTTGCTTAGTCTCTATCTTGATTCTACCTGCTTAAAAATTCCTTTACCATCAACAATCACCTCTTCAGTAAGTTGGAAACTCCTAAAAGTTTAGTGGATTTAGGTGAAAAAAGGTATGGTATATGAATGCAACACTGTGTGGAATCCTAGAAGTCAGGTTAGCATTTCTAATATCTCATTCAAGTTTGGGGTGAATCCTGTGAATTCTGGGGTATGTTTCCTCTTCAGTCTCTAGACTTGCAGATGTCTGATTGTTCCAGGGCTTTTACGGACATAACTTTGTGTTCCCTGTTGTCATAGCCCATATTGAGCTTGATCAGCTAATCAAGAAATGAGGGCCTAAAATGTAGTCAGCATTCCACTCAGTAAAAATCACATGCAGAGAGCCCTTCTTAACAAAGCAGTGTTGGACAGTGATATCAAAGATATCAGAAGACATGGCCCGTGTCCTCAAAATGTAGCCATATATATGTGATATATATAATGTGTTTATTTATGACAAAGAGGGAGAGACAGGGAGAGAGAGAGAATGTTTTATAATTACGTGATACACAACAGTTGAAGAAGGGCTGGTGTGAAGCTACTATTGCTTACACTATCTGATGGACTGTTTACATGAAGCTTCCAGACTATCATAGTACCGGTATATATTTGTAAATAAGGGAGCCAAAGCGGAAGAGGAAACACTATAATATACCTTTGGATATGGCTCTCTGAGTCATGGCAGTGGAGAAATGAGTGGTTCTTTGTGAGCAAAATATAAGCAGACCTCATATTATAAGCAGCTGCCACAGCCATAAAGTAGACCAGAATTGTGAGTTACATGTAGAGTGTTTTATTAATCTTTTGAACTACATTTGCAGACCCAAATCACAGTCACTATAATTGGCCTGGAATAAGGAGCTTGGGGATAGGGGAAATGATCTTGGCTATGTATGAGGAGTGGCCCTTTAGAGGCAATGAAAAGTGCAAGTCACGGTGCCTAAGAAGTATAGAAAACTTGAACTTGATTCCTGCCTTCTGTCAGGAAGATCTGGTCTGGTGGGTGGCAAGGGCCACGAAAGTCTCTGGCAGAAGTCTGTCAGAGAGTGGCAATGTCATTATCCCTCCCTCATTTTGAGGCAGAAATTCACCCAGTGGCTGATACCTCACATAGACAATAGAGTTCAGTCTCTAGACGGATGCAGCTGACCAGAGTTCAAGGCAAGCCAAAGGCCTTTTGCTCTTCAAAAGGACATATACCCTAGAAACCCAGGCAGGTGTACGGAAGGAGTTATAACCCCGAGAGCTCCCAAGTTCCCAGCTTTAGTGTGGGAAGCCTCTTCCACACCCTGGAATGGCCCCGCAGAAGGCAGACTGCAATCTTGCTTCTTTGAAACCAAGGGATTACAGAGTTTTAAAATTATTATTCTGAGTATGTTCTTGCAAAATTTGAACATTATGCGACCTTTTATCTGTCTGGATGGAAATAAGAGCATTCTTTGTGTTCAGCATGTCTGCCTTTGCTTCAAAGATTCCCTTCCCAACCTTGTATGAGGTTGATTTGTTTTATAATAGAACCAAGTTTAAGACTTCCTGAATTGGTATCTCACCTTTCCTGACTATTGTTGCTGTCCTTTTAACAAAGTGTTAAAAGCACCCGAAGGACGAAGGACGTATTATTAAATATATTACTTTTCCCATAAATTTTTTCTACTGTAGCTTAAATTTCTCTAAGGCAAAAAGCATGATGCCTTCTTGGTAAGCTTAGTAAGGCTTATCCTTAATGGAGTTTGGTTTTTAAAAATAATGAATGTACAATTATGTAAGTAAATGTGTTCCCAAGGAAAAGACAAAATGTAATAGCTCTTAATTGTATGGGAAGGCAATATGCTGGGCTTTTTCTGCCTACGTTTAAGGCTGATTACAAATTGGCATAGACCTGTTTGTAGGATAGCAACAATATACTGTGTTATGTAATGCAGATCTAGTCTGCTGGCTCTGAATCACCAGATTTGGATCCAATAGCATGAGACTTTCTCAGGATAGAAAGGTAATAACCTTATAGCATGCAATAACCAAGATAACAAGTTAAAAATCTGTTCCTGCCTGAGCATTTTTCTTTCTTTTTTTTTTTTTTTCACATATGGGATTATAGTTTTAACTCAGTTTGAGTTAGTATTGCAGACAACTCAATTATTTACAAGGGCAAAGGAAATTAGTGTTAAGAACAGTCCAACCCATTCAGTAATCCAAAAAGTATTACATTTTTCAGGTTGTCTCCAATGTTTACCACTAGGAATATGAATATTGTTTCTTCCTGGCCCTGTTGTAATTAACTCTCCCGTTGCCCCTACTTCTTCTCTGAAGTCATCTCCTAAATGGCTTTCCTGTTCTCTGGTCTTGCTCTGTGCCAGTCCATCCTCCATGCTGTAGCCAGGATGAGTCGTCTTCTTCTTTTTTTTAATGTTTATGTATTTATTTTGAGAGAGACATAGCATGAGAGGAGGAGGGACAGAGAGAAAGACACAGAATCTGAAGCCGTCTCCAGTCTCTGAGCTGTCAGCATAGAGCCTGACACGGGGCTCAAACCCATGAACCATGAGATCATGACCTGAGCCAAAGTCAGATGCTTAACCAACTAAGCCACCCAGGTGCCTCAAGATGAGTCTTCTTAAAAGTAAAATCTGGGGGCGCCTGAGTGGCTCAGTTGGTTAAGTGTCCGACTTCAGTTCAGGTCATGATCTCGTGGTTCATGAGTTTGACCTCTGCCTCAGGCTCTGTTCTGGTAGCCTGGAGCCTACTTTGGATTCTGTGTCTCCCTCACTCTCTGCCCCTCCCCCACTTGTGCTCACGTGCTCTCTCTCTCTCTCTCTCCAAAATAAATAAACTTGAAAAAAAAAGAAAGAAAAGCTGGACCTATTCTTTAATTTAAAGTCTTCCGTGCCATAATACCACCTACAGATTCATGGCACACAGCAGCTCCCGCCTGCCTCTCTGGTCCAACTCTGCTGGCTGCCTCAGGCCCTTCAGACACCCTGTGTACTGCATACATACTTAAGTTAAAGATCTTGAGATAGGAAGACTATCCTGGATTATCTGGATGGACCCTAATGCCATCTTTATGTAAGAGAGAGGCACAGAGAGATTTCATACAAAAAAAAAAAAGAGACAGAGAGAGAGAGAGAGAGAGAGAGGGAGAAGGCAATGTGGCCATAGAGATTGGAGCGATAGAACCATAAAGCAGTGAGATGCCAGCAGCCATCAGAAACTGGGAGAGGCAAGAAATGAATTGACCTCCAGAGCCTTCAGAGGGAATGTACCTCTGCCATCTTGATTTCAGCCCAGTGAAATAGATTCTGGGCTTCTGGCCTCCAAAACCGTAAGAGAATAAATTTCTCTTGTTTTAAGGCACCACCAGGTTTGTGGTAATTTGTCACAGCAGCCACTCCTGTGGCTAATATACTCTCCAAGCTAGGAAGATTTGCACTCTGTCCCTTCTGTTTCCGTAGCGTCTATCTCTAGTAGAGATTTCACAGGTGATAGTCTGTTTGTAATTGGTGCTTTTTCTACTTCTTCTGAGCTCCTTTAGGGTCCTTTGCATCCTCAGTTCCTGACATAGAACCTAATATTTAGCAGTTGTTAAATAAATACCAAATGGATGCGTGACTGAATGAATAGCACCAGAGGTGAGCTTCCTCAAGTTGTCAGTCTCCCGTATCTACCATCTTCTCTCCAATCACTTGTACCGCATGTCCTTTCCCTCCACATTGTGTGTTTTTCCCAGGCAGTCTACATGTGGTTTTAAGTTATGCAGTGCTTTTATTTTTCTCCTTAATATCTTTCCTTGGTTCAGCCCGCTTGCTTTGCATTTCTTGCTTTTCTTGCTATCCTCTCTTCTTTTAACTCTTTTTAAATGAATCCATATTCCCTTTAATTTCATCAAGTCTGTAAAGCCGCATTTTTTAAAACTTCTTAGTTTGAAAATTTTCCAACTTCTAGAAAATTAAGAAGAGTAGAACAATAAACACCACATGCCCTTCATCTGGGGATTCACCAATTGTTAACATTGTGAAACATTTGTTTGGTGTCTGTGTGTGTGTGTGTGTGTGTGTTTTATACTTTATATTGTCATTGTAATTTGAAAGTAAGTTGTACATTGTACACATTATGAGTCTTCACCCCTAATACTTAAATATTACTAAGAATTCAGGTATCCTCCTGTCCAGAAAGGGAGGTTCTGGAGGTGAGGTAATTGTCTACCTGTTTATAAAGTGCAAATGCAGAACAGCCCCAGCTCATTCCTAAGAGTTTCCCATGAGACACGGTGAACGGTGAACTGAACACCCATTTCTCAGATGTGTCATCCCCTTGTAGATTTGGGCTCTTCACGGTCATTCCTACAGGAATTAGTTGACCTAAATCACTCAACCTGTGGTATTTCCAGTACTAGAAACTAAATCTGTCGTTTGCGTGTTCAGGCATGTTTTACTGCCTGGAACAGGACAGAAAGCCTTATTCCAGCTGCAAGGTGAATACGACTATTAAGTGTTCAAAACTAGCCCTGAATCGGTGGTTTTTTTGAACCACGCACTAGCTCCACTGAGTTCTGATTCTAAATTTATGTTTTGAAGGCAAAGCCAGGAATATGCTTGAGTTCAAAGCCGGAACTGAGACAGACCATTACCAATTCCACACACCCCTGTTACAGCCTACCTCCATCAGGCCAAACCACCCCCACCCATGGATTAGCGGTCAATAACTTTATGCAAAATCTCTGAAGAACCCTCTGGCACAAAGGTAAGATAGAAGATTGTTCTTCCAGATAAAACAAAAACATCCTTGATACTTATCAGTGCTGGTATTTTGAATCTCATTCCAGATAAATTGCTCACTGTGGCTCCCACTATCTGTTTGCCAAGACATGCTGGAAAAGTCAGGAGTTAAGCTACAGTGGTGACAAGAGTGAGCACTGAACGAATTAAGGGCATTTTTCTGTGTGCCTGGCCTGTACTTCTAACTGCATTACTAAGGGGTGGAGCAACCTTTCCTTTTGACTGTTATATTTGCTTTACTTTACTTGCACTGAGAAAAAGAAGCAGACTCTGCTAATTTTGAAACTGTAGTAAATTGACATTGACTTGCCTAGTGCAGTCAGAAGTAGTGATTCAGACATGAGCTGGGGGTGCACTTGCTGCCAAAATTTGCCTAGCTGTGTGACTTTGCACAAATCACTTTCCTTCTCGGGCCTCTGTTCTCTTTCCTGACCAGTCTCCAAATCAGTGAGGGGAGAAAGGCGTAGGGGAAGGAGAAGAGATCTCAACTGCCAGTAATTCTAAAATGCTAGAAAACATGACACTCTGAATAAAACAATGATGTAAACTAGACACTTGTAATTTATAAGGCAAGTTTATAAGGGGCTGCTTGCTATATGTAAATGATACTCCTGATTGCAGATGAGGATTTTTTTTTTAATTTTTCAACATTTTAATTCATTTTTGAGAGCGAGTGACCAAGCAAGGGAGGGGCAGAGAGAGAGGAAGATACAGAATCCCAAGCAGACTCTGGGCTCTGAGCTGTCAGCACAGAGCCTGATGCGGAGCTCAAACTCACAAACCGTCAATTATGACCTGAGCCAACGTCAGGCACTTAACCGACTGAGCCACCCAGGCTCCCCGCAGATGAGGATTTTAAAACTATTAAAGCATATTTACCAGAGCCTCTACTTGGAAACGGCAGTTAATACTGGTTACTCAAGTTACTGTTTGTTCTTGAAGGTAATTAAATCATCTTCTTTTAAAAACACTGCAGACTTGAAGTTTCCCTCCCTTTCAATTAGGGACATTAATGAGGATTTACTGCATTACTATTATTTACAATTATGTGTGAAATGAATTTAATGAGTATGCAATTAACCTTGAATAATTGAATAAGGTAAAGTTTCAGAAAAATGAAGAATAAGATACCAGTTTGTACTGAGTGTTATCAGAAAACTGTGTCTGACATCTGCTTTATACCTACATACTTCTTGTTCTTTTTATAATATAAATTAACTAGATTTTTAAAGTCAGCAAGCAGCTTTTTATTATACATTAGTAGAAACTCTTAATTGTTGAAATCTGAGTTCTAGGGCAAGCTTGTGTTCCCACAAAACTGAGAACTTTGTGTATTCAAACTCCAGTTGATTACAAAATATTCCCTTTGAGATCTTCCTGGGACCAAAGGCCAAAGTGTACTATTTCTAGATGGTTTATAATCAGTTCAAATCACATTTGTTTATTAAATGCTCCTTTGTGCCATTTCCTATACTAGCGTATAACCCTAGTCATTCGGGTTACAAAAATGAGTTGATAAGTAAGTCACAGCTCTGCCCTCAAGGAGCTTAGAGTCTAGGGAGGAAATGACTTATACAAAATCGTCATAGTAAAGTCTAATATATGTAGACATAGAAGTGTATAAAGACTTAAATCAGAGGAAGGAAGTCAGATAACTGACTTAGAAGTCAGCTCTGAGGAAATTATCCAGAATTCAGTATATAGAAAAAGAGTTGGAAAATATGATATTTTAGGAAACAAGGAGGATAGAATTTAAGAGTCTCACATGCTGGTAACAGGAGCTTCCATGTGTAGGGAATAGAGAGAACAAAAGGGAGATGATATTCAAAGAGGTGATTGTTAAGAACTTAGCTCAATTGGTGAGACAGGAGTCCTCAAATTGAGGAAGCATGAGTCCTAAGCAAAAAGTAATTCACATGCTGAAAAATGGTAGTGAAGCCACTGAAAACCAATGACAAAGACAATCCTAAAAGCATCCTGAGAAAAATAACAGACTGCCTGCAAAGGAACAACAATTAGGTTGACAACTATTACTCAACAGCAAGGGCCTGGAGACAACATAATACTATCACCAGGAGCACTGAAAGAAATAACTGTCAGCCTGTATTCCTGGACTCAAAGGGAAAGATGATGTAAAGATTTTTGCAGAATAAGAGAGAACTGGAATTCAAAGCTTTCATTGGAAGAGCTACTTGGGTGCCTGGGTGGCTCAGTTGGTTAAACATCTAACTCTTGATTTTGACTCAGGTCATGATCTCACAGTTATAGATCAAGTCTCGTGTTGGGCTCTGTGCTGGGCATGGGGCCTGCTTAAGATTCTCTCTCTGGCTCTCCAGCATGTACTGTCTATCCCTCTGTCTGTCTGTCTCTCTCTCTCTCCCCCCTCTCTCTCCTCTCTCTGTCTCTATCTCTGTCTCTGTCTCTGTCTCTCTCTCAAGACCTACTAAAGTTTTATTCAGGAAGGACATTGAACCCAAAAGAAAAATTAAGATACAAGAATGTAATATCCAAAAAGTAGAAATGACCCAATTGTCCACCACCTGATGAATACATAAGTAAAATGTGGTGTGTCCTTACAATGGAATACTTCCTAGCCATACAAAGGAATGATACATTTTACATACTGGATACATGCTGATGCATGCTACAGCATAGTAAGCCTTGCAAACAACATTCTAAGGTGAAGGAAAACAGACACAAAAAGTCACATATCGTATGAGTCCTTGTATATACAATGCCCACAGCAGGCAAATCCATACAGACAGAAAGTAAATTGGTGGTTGTCAGGGACTGAGGGGAAGAGAAAATGGAAAGTGGCTGCTCATGGATGTGGAGTTTGTTTTTGGGGATGAGGAAAATGTTCTGAAATCAAGATAGTGGTGATAGCTGGAGAACCCTGAATGTTCTAAAAAAAACTGTCAAATTGTACACTTTAAAAGGGTGAACATGATAGTATGTGAATTATATCTCAATAAAGATATGTTTTTTAAAAGAACAGTGATGAGCAAAGAAGTAGATAAACATGGATAAATAAGTATGTAGTGGCTGTATGAAGTAATAATGACTCATTTGGGGATATAAAAACAAGGTGAAACTAATAGCCCATCAAGAACACGTAAGGTAAGATAGGAGTGAAGAGACTGTAGCTAAAATGAAGTTTTTATCATGTTCAGAAGGATGGAATATTGATTAACATTGGAATTTATGTCAAGAATGCATGATAGATTTAGTATTAGAGAAACTGTATGACTCATACATATTGCTGTTGGGAATGTAAAATGGTACAGCCACTCTGGAAAGTAGTTTGGCAATTCTTTTCAAAACTTAAAATAGGCTTGCCACATGATCCACCAATTACACTTTTGGCATTTATCCCAGAGAAGTAAACTTATTTTCATGCAGAATTTGTACATAGTGTTCATAGCAGCTTTATTCATATGGCCAAAAATTGGAAACTACTCAAATGTCATTCAGTGGGTGAATGGTTAAATATATTGTGCTATACCCATACCGTGGAATACTACTCAGAATTCAAAAAGAACAGACTATTGATCCAACAGCATGGATGAACCTCAAGGCTGATGCCGATTCAAAAAACTTATAAACTGCATGTTTCCATTTATGTAGCATTTGTGAATTAATATAATCCTAGGGCCGGGGAACATATTAGTGGTTGCTACAGGTTAGGGTTGGGGAGGGGAAGAAGATGGGTGTATCAATAAACGGTAACAAGAGAATCTTATGAGGATGGCACAGAGGAGTATCTTGTCTCTCTCTCTCTCTCTCTCTCTCTCTCTCTCTCTCTCTTACACACACACACACACACACACGCTAGTATAGCTGTTTATAATCTGAACAAGATCTTTACCAATTCTGATTTCTTGATTTCAATGTTTCAATGTAAAGACCTAGCTTTACATTTGTTTGAAGCCTACTGTGAGTCAATAATTACTTCAAAATAAAAAGTTTTAAAAACATAATAATTACTAAAAGAATATAAGTAAGGTATATAACTTCCTAGCCAAAAGAGTAGGGGGAAGAAAAAAGTAAAGAATGTTCAATCAGTCCACTAAGATTCAGGAAAAGAGAAGTTAGAAAGCAAAGAAAAAGCAAAATAACTGTAAATACCAAAAAAAGATGGTAGAAACGAGTGAAAATATATTTATAATCACAATAAATAAAATGGACTAAACTTCCCATTTAACAGAAAGTCACAGTTTTTTTAAAAAAAATTCAGGTATTTTAAGTGTATAAGAGACCTGACTAAATATAATGACACAGAAATGTTGAAAGTAAAGTATATGGAAAGTGGCAAATTTCCAAAGAAAGCAGCTACCTTATATTAATATCAGATAAAATAAACTTTAAAGTGAAAACATTATTGAAATTAAAAGAATCAATATATAATGATAAAAGCAATAATTAACTGGAAAGATAAAACACTCCTGAACTTTTATAAACCTAACACCATAGCCTTAAAATATGTAAAGCAAAATTCAATATATTTAAAAGGAAAGTGGAAACGTCCATGTTTAGTTAGATATTTAATATACCTATATTGGCAATTGATGGACAAAGCAGTCTGAAATTTATTATCAAAGATGAGCAATGAATTAATGAGGATCGGTGGATGGATGGATGGATGGATGGATGGATGGATGGATGGATACAAAAAGTACATATAAAATATGTTAACCCAACAATTAAAAATACTTTCTTTTTAGGGGTTGCTGGGTGAGTCAATCAGTTAAGCGTCCAACTTTTTGATTTCTGCTCAGGTCATGATCTCACAGTTCATGGATTCGAGCCCTGTGTCAGACTGTGTACTGATAGCACACAGCCTGCTTGAGATTCTCTCTCCCTCTCTCTCTCTGCCCCTCTGCAGTCTGTCTGTCTCTCTCAAAATAAAAAATAAACATTTTTAAGGATACTTTATTTTCAAGCATACATGGAATACTTATAAAACTTGACCATACACTATTATGTCACAAAACAAATTTCACTTTACACCATATACTAGATGAGAAGGCATCTAGTTTGTTAATTTACACACAGCATGTTTCCTGCCTACAACTCAATAACATTAGAAATTGGTAAGAAAGCAATGACTGACATCTCTGTTCATTTAGAAATATTAAAATACAGACCTCTGAATAATATAAGGCTCAGATAAAATAATAAAATAATTATGAAGTATTTAGAACTAAATGCCAATGGAAACTGTGCATGCCAAAAGTGTGCAGGGAGCTAAAACAGAGGGTATACTTAAAGGAATATGTATAGCTGCACTCGCATATACTATTATATAGGAAAAAAGAGGAAATGCTAGTGTGTTAAGAGTCTAAATGAAGATGAAAAAATTCAGTAAAGAAATATAATAAAATCTAGGAAGGAAAGAAATGGACCTAAATCAACTTCAGAAAAGTTAACAACTTCTCTGGAAGGGAAAAGAGACTGTAAGAGAGCTAACTACATCGGGAGCATTTTATTTCTCTGAGGAAAAAAATGTAAACACTTTGTATCCTAAAAATTATTTTATTGTTTCTAACAACTTCACTGAAATGTAATTCATATAGTATACAGCTCTGAATGCTGTAAAAACACTGGTTTTTAGTACCTGTACAGAGTTGTGTGATCATCACCACAATCAACTTTAGAATAGTTTCATCACCCCAAAAAGAAACCTTCCACCCTTGAATGCAAACTGGTGCAGCCACTCTGGAAAACAGTGTGAAAATTCCTCAAAAAATTAAAAGTAGAATTACCCTATGACATAGCAATAGCTATGTATCCAAAGGATACAGGAGCGCTGATTCAGAGGGGCACATGTACCCCAATGTTAATAACAGCACTACCAACAATAGCCCAAATGTCCATCAACTGATGAATGGATAAAGAAGACATGGCATATACATATATATATATATAGTGAAGTACTACTCGTTGATGAAAAAGAATGAAATCTTGCCATTTGCAACAACATGGTTGCAACTGGAGGGTATTATGCTAAGTGAAATAAGTCAGAAGAGACATATCATAGGTTTTCTTTTTTTTGTTTCAAATTTTTTATTTTTTTATTATTTTTTCAAATAGTTTATTGTCAAGTTGGTTTCCATTTAACATCCAGTGCTCATCCCCACAAGTGTCCTCCTCCCTGCCCATCTCCCCCCTCCCCCCACACCCATCAGTCCTCAGTTTGTTCTCAGAATTCAAGAGTCTCTCATGGTTTGCCTCCCTCCCTCTCCCCCACTATTTCACCCCTTCTTCTCCCCCATGGTCCTCCGCTAAGTTACTCCTAATCCTCCTATACGTGCAAACATATGGTAGCTGTCCTTCTCTGCCTGATTTATTTCACTCAGCATAACACCCTCAAGGTCCATCCATGTTGCTACACATGGCCAGATTTCATT